>NC_079973.1:12025932-12354820 GCF_029852145.1 Microplitis mediator | reverse complement strand
ATTTCATTGTAATTTTTTCAAGTCTTTATTGGTTAGTAATTTAAAAATATCCTTTGTAAACGTACTTGGGAGTTGGATTTCATCGAAAATATCGTTAGTTAAACTAATAGCTTTGAATAACATTTTTTTTCGTCCTAATGCTTTTTTTAAACGATAACTTATCATTCCACCGTATAGTGGAAAAAGAGATGGAATGTCCAAATCAAAAATATCACTATCACTAACATACTTTAAACTAACAGCCAATTTGTGCTCACATTTATTGCACAGAACATTATAATATGTAACATTGCTCGTACAAACATATGTTATCTTCATTTTTTCTAATTCACTTAAACACTGAATGCGTAATTTACCGAATTGTTCTTGATTTACGATTGCCAAATTTTGTTTATGGATATAAAAATTCGCCGCACTGAGTTTTGCAATATGTTCGATAATTGCGTCATTAACTTTTGGTGAATTATTAAGATTTAAAGTAAAAGCTGTTTCACCATCACTGTTTATTAAATTGATATCAATACCAGCATTTAGAAGTTGTCTAATGATCGTATCGTCGGTTGCGAACTCAATTGCGTAATGAAGCGCTGAATTTTCACACACTGTCACTATATTTTGATCAACCATACTATCATTAAGGATCAATTCTACTGCTTCCGTGTTCAGGCATTTGACAGCAAAATGTAGAGAAGTTCCTATTGAAAAACCAAAATCACTTACACTATTAACATCTGCACCGTATGCCAGCAGAAGCTTTGTAATTAGTGAGTTTTTTTCACTAATAGCACAGTTTAGTGGTGTTAAAAAAATAGTAACAAGATTCGGATCTGCATTACTTTTTAAAAGTAGCTCCACCATTTCTTCTTTACTTTGATCAACAGCAATTTGTAATGGTGATTTGGCAAAACACAATTCATAAAGAATCAATGTCCTATTCACATCGTCGTCTCTTTTCAATAAAAACTCAGGAATATCTTCATCATTTTCGTTAACTGGATACCGGAAACGAGTCACATAAGGGTCCACAAGTACCCGAGCATTAACGTCTGCCCCATAATTTATTAGACTCTCAGTTATAGGCAGGTACTTCATTATGACAGCAGTATGAAGAGCTGTACCCCAGTATCGGCTTTTTGAATGTACATTAGCTTTCTTGCGAAGCAGATAATCCACCAATTTTTTATCATTGTTGAAAGTTGCGATCTGAAGCAGCGTTAAACCACCCATGACTGGAACCACAGTATCAATATCTACGATAACTCCTTGTTCAATCAAGTTGCAAACGTATTCGTAGGTATAGGTTAAACGGTTTAATTCCATTGTAATGAACTTTATTTAGTCAATAATTGTTGATTTTTAACCAATAAACTTTTGAGTTTACGAACTTTAGCACTTTACTGTTAGAGTCACTGTTCACTTTATAATAATTTAAAGTTAAATTATTAAATGCCACTGATTTTAAGTTTGTGATTTCAATACAAGAGTAACTTTCGAGAGTAACTATATATGCGACTGCTCGTCTCAAGATCAAAAACGATTTTAAATGATGATATCTATGGGTACTATATGGGTGCACTCCATGGTACCCCCACTCTTAAATATCCATGATCATAATTTGTGGAGGAAGGGGCAGTATAGAGTACTTCCGGAAATACTAAGTTTTTGGGGATTCAAATAACACAGTGAAGCGGGGGGGGGGCGGGTAAAATAGGCCCTCAAGTACTTATCATTTGTTTTACTTCTTTCAAACCCCACCCCATATTTTTGGTCTCAATATGCCACATTTGTTGAAAATTACAAATATTTAAATTTGGGGCAAAATGGACCCTCGAAGAAATCTACTAAAATTCGCTTATTATTTTATTTCATCTGGAAAGCTAATTAATCAATTTTCATGATTTGTATACAGATACATATAGCATGTCATATTACTTTTTCGATATCTCAAATTATTTATCCCAATGATAACTTTATCTAGAAAAATATTTGTTAAATCAAAATGTTAGTCAATAAAATAATAATAATTTAGTTAAAATTTAAATAAACAAAATTACATGGTACTCAAAAACTAAAATCTTTGTCCATATAACTAAAATTTCCTAATCAAATAAATTGACATAATATTTATTATTTACTACTTTAAATATAAAAAGAATAAGTTTCTCGCTACTCATGTCTTATAGAATTTAAATTCATTGATTGTGATGAATATTTATTATAAGACGAAATAACAGTAACTGATTTTCATCGCTAAAAATATTTTTTTCCTGCAGAAATAACTTGAATTCATGAAATTACTATTTATGTACGATTTCTAGTAAGCATATTTTTACAATGTTATTGATTATTGTGAATAAAGAGTTCTAAACATTTTTTTATGTTCAGTTAAGTAACGCTTTAAGAGTGATTTAAAATTTTCATTGAAATAATCTTTGAAATTAATTATAATTTAAGAATGAGAATTATCATCAAAGAAAACAATAATTTAGACTTCAAATTCTAATCATCACCATAGCCACAATTTTAATTCCAACTTTGATTTACTGTTATATCTCCATTCCACCAAAAATTTTATAAGTCATAATTTGAGTTTACAGTTTGAATTCAAATTATCGTTAATGATAATTTTATTTTATAATTCAAATTAATATTGTCTTTAAAAATTACTAAAATGCAAAGTCTGAATTAATATTATCTCTAAGAATAATTAAAATCGAAATTCTAAGTTTAAAATTATTGCTGAAAATAACTTTTATTCGCAAATTTAACTGTAGCATTGATATTTATTGTAAAAGCATAGTATTTTTACTGCTATTAAAACTGCAAAGTCTTTTTTTTCATACGAAAATTGAAGTATTTTTGAATCAGTATTGATGAAAATGTTCTAATTTTGCATTAAAATGAAATTTATAAACAAAAATTAACCTCCCAGTGAAAATAATTGTTTGAATTAATATTTGCGACGTAAAAACCCCAAAGTCCCATACAGGTCATTTAAAGTTCTTAAATTGTACTCAGAATTATTTTTTTTTGTCCTAAAATTCACATAGCCCATTTAACAATAAGGAATTCCCAATAGGCTCATCGTCTCGACTATTATAAACCTTATAGTTGTCTCAGTTATAATAAACGTATCGTATTGTTAAATCATTAAAATTAAAGCAAAATTTTAGGCGCCATAAAGATGTTATCTTGTTCTTAAAATTATTTATTGTCTATACTAATCCTATCGTCTCGACTATTATAGTCGTCCAGTCTATCTCTGAATAACCAGAATTATCTTAATAATCTTTCTAGTTTTAAAATTAAAATGGATTTTGGGCCATTATTGAAGATTCTCTATCATAGAAAAATCCATCAACGCTTATCTTTCATGACATTTATGAAAATGCAAGTCTTTCAAATATATATATTATACTATTGTTTAATTGTATATGAGTGTCGTTAAGATAATCCAAGATATTTTTACCTAACTCAGGTTTATTGACGACACTCATTAGTGCTCAAGTACAAATTCAACAGTAAAATTGTTTATAGAAAACATTCATCTCTGAATATGGATTAACGTAATGACACGAATGGCGCCTAAAATTGTTGTCCATTTAACAATAAGGGATTTCCGATAGGGCCATCGTCTCGACTGCTATAGTCGTCTTACACAGAAAAAAAAAATTCTCGACTGAAGGTAAATATTCTTGATTCAAGAAAATTTTTTTGGAGACCCAAATTTCCTCAGATAAAGAACCAAGACGAATTCTCTTGGCTCAAGAAAATCTTGACTTGGTTCCCGAAAACGTTTGTCTTCAAAAATATTTTCTTGACTCAAGATAACTTTTTTCTCTGTGTAGATATATTATACGTTCTATGCTGTCTATGTAAGAAAAATTACTATTTGAATTTTAAAAATCGTAACTGATACTTAAAAAATAGACGACACGTATTATAGAATTTATTATCGGAATGTTAAAATTCCCCATATTGACAACCGGGTTCCGGGTTATAATTTCAAATAGTAATTTTTAGAGTTTATTTTTTTCCGTGTAATTTTTTTTTAATTTCAATGTTTTTTGAATTTTAGGCGCCATTAGTGTCATTACGTTAATCCATATTCAGAGATGAATGTTTTCTATAAACAATTTTACTGTTGAATTTGTACTTGAGCACTAATGAGTGTCGTCAATAAACCTGAGTTTGGTAAAAATATCTTGGATTATCTTAACGACACTCATATACAATTAAACAATAGTATAATATATATATTTGAAAGACTTGCATTTTCATAAATGTCATGAAAGATAAGCGTTGATGGATTTTTCTATGATAGAGAATCTTCAATAATGGCCCAAAATCCATTTTAATTTTAAAACTAGAAAGATTATTAAGATAATTCTGGTTATTCAGAGATAGACTGGACGACTATAATAGTCGAGACGATAGGATTAGTATAGACAATAAATAATTTTAAGAACAAGATAACATCTTTATGGCGCCTAAAATTTTGCTTTAATTTTAATGATTTAACAATACGATACGTTTATTATAACTGAGACAACTATAAGGTTTATAATAGTCGAGACGATGAGCCTATTGGGAATTCCTTATTGTTAAATGGGCTATGTGAATTTTAGGACAAAAAAAAATAATTCTGAGTACAATTTAAGAACTTTAAATGACCTGTATGGGACTTTGGGGTTTTTACGTCGCAAATATTAATTCAAACAATTATTTTCACTGGGAGGTTAATTTTTGTTTATAAATTTCATTTTAATGCAAAATTAGAACATTTTCATCAATACTGATTCAAAAATACTTCAATTTTCGTATGAAAAAAAAGACTTTGCAGTTTTAATAGCAGTAAAAATACTATGCTTTTACAATAAATATCAATGCTACAGTTAAATTTGCGAATAAAAGTTATTTTCAGCAATAATTTTAAACTTAGAATTTCGATTTTAATTATTCTTAGAGATAATATTAATTCAGACTTTGCATTTTAGTAATTTTTAAAGACAATATTAATTTGAATTATAAAATAAAATTATCATTAACGATAATTTGAATTCAAACTGTAAACTCAAATTATGACTTATAAAATTTTTGGTGGAATGGAGATATAACAGTAAATCAAAGTTGGAATTAAAATTGTGGCTATGGTGATGATTAGAATTTGAAGTCTAAATTATTGTTTTCTTTGATGATAATTCTCATTCTTAAATTATAATTAATTTCAAAGATTATTTCAATGAAAATTTTAAATCACTCTTAAAGCGTTACTTAACTGAACATAAAAAAATGTTTAGAACTCTTTATTCACAATAATCAATAACATTGTAAAAATATGCTTACTAGAAATCGTACATAAATAGTAATTTCATGAATTCAAGTTATTTCTGCAGGAAAAAAATATTTTTAGCGATGAAAATCAGTTACTGTTATTTCGTCTTATAATAAATATTCATCACAATCAATGAATTTAAATTCTATAAGACATGAGTAGCGAGAAACTTATTCTTTTTATATTTAAAGTAGTAAATAATAAATATTATGTCAATTTATTTGATTAGGAAATTTTAGTTATATGGACAAAGATTTTAGTTTTTGAGTACCATGTAATTTTGTTTATTTAAATTTTAACTAAATTATTATTATTTTATTGACTAACATTTTGATTTAACAAATATTTTTCTAGATAAAGTTATCATTGGGATAAATAATTTGAGATATCGAAAAAGTAATATGACATGCTATATGTATCTGTATACAAATCATGAAAATTGATTAATTAGCTTTCCAGATGAAATAAAATAATAAGCGAATTTTAGTAGATTTCTTCGAGGGTCCATTTTGCCCCAAATTTAAATATTTGTAATTTTCAACAAATGTGGCATATTGAGACCAAAAATATGGGGTGGGGTTTGAAAGAAGTAAAACAAATGATAAGTACTTGAGGGCCTATTTTACCCGCCCCCCCCCCGCTTCACTGTGTTATTTGAATCCCCAAAAACTTAGTATTTCCGGAAGTACTCTATACTGCCCCTTCCTCCACAAATTATGATCATGGATATTTAAGAGTGGGGGTACCATGGAGTGCACCCATATAGTACCCATAGATATCATCATTTAAAATCGTTTTTGATCTTGAGACGAGCAGTCGCATATATAGTTACTCTCGAAAGTTACTCTTGTATTGAAATCACAAACTTAAAATCAGTGGCATTTAATAATTTAACTTTAAATTATTATAAAGTGAACAGTGACTCTAACAGTAAAGTGCTAAAGTTCGTAAACTCAAAAGTTTATTGGTTAAAAATCAACAATTATTGACTAAATAAAGTTCATTACAATGGAATTAAACCGTTTAACCTATACCTACGAATACGTTTGCAACTTGATTGAACAAGGAGTTATCGTAGATATTGATACTGTGGTTCCAGTCATGGGTGGTTTAACGCTGCTTCAGATCGCAACTTTCAACAATGATAAAAAATTGGTGGATTATCTGCTTCGCAAGAAAGCTAATGTACATTCAAAAAGCCGATACTGGGGTACAGCTCTTCATACTGCTGTCATAATGAAGTACCTGCCTATAACTGAGAGTCTAATAAATTATGGGGCAGACGTTAATGCTCGGGTACTTGTGGACCCTTATGTGACTCGTTTCCGGTATCCAGTTAACGAAAATGATGAAGATATTCCTGAGTTTTTATTGAAAAGAGACGACGATGTGAATAGGACATTGATTCTTTATGAATTGTGTTTTGCCAAATCACCATTACAAATTGCTGTTGATCAAAGTAAAGAAGAAATGGTGGAGCTACTTTTAAAAAGTAATGCAGATCCGAATCTTGTTACTATTTTTTTAACACCACTAAACTGTGCTATTAGTGAAAAAAACTCACTAATTACAAAGCTTCTGCTGGCATACGGTGCAGATGTTAATAGTGTAAGTGATTTTGGTTTTTCAATAGGAACTTCTCTACATTTTGCTGTCAAATGCCTGAACACGGAAGCAGTAGAATTGATCCTTAATGATAGTATGGTTGATCAAAATATAGTGACAGTGTGTGAAAATTCAGCGCTTCATTACGCAATTGAGTTCGCAACCGACGATACGATCATTAGACAACTTCTAAATGCTGGTATTGATATCAATTTAATAAACAGTGATGGTGAAACAGCTTTTACTTTAAATCTTAATAATTCACCAAAAGTTAATGACGCAATTATCGAACATATTGCAAAACTCAGTGCGGCGAATTTTTATATCCATAAACAAAATTTGGCAATCGTAAATCAAGAACAATTCGGTAAATTACGCATTCAGTGTTTAAGTGAATTAGAAAAAATGAAGATAACATATGTTTGTACGAGCAATGTTACATATTATAATGTTCTGTGCAATAAATGTGAGCACAAATTGGCTGTTAGTTTAAAGTATGTTAGTGATAGTGATATTTTTGATTTGGACATTCCATCTCTTTTTCCACTATACGGTGGAATGATAAGTTATCGTTTAAAAAAAGCATTAGGACGAAAAAAAATGTTATTCAAAGCTATTAGTTTAACTAACGATATTTTCGATGAAATCCAACTCCCAAGTACGTTTACAAAGGATATTTTTAAATTACTAACCAATAAAGACTTGAAAAAATTACAATGAAATAATTATAGAAATATTTTTAAGGAACATTATTAAGTTTGTATCAAATCAGTAGTTATCGTAAGTCGAATTATAAAATCATTCAAATGAAATGTTTTACACTCGTAGTGTTGATAAGCATGATTAATAAATATGTAATCTTTATTAGCAGTATTGTAAATTTGTAATTACTTATTTAGTTTATTTATTTTTAATACATATTTTATGCATATCACATTAAGTTTACTATTTATCTTATAAGTTTGTGATTAAATCGATTAAGATTTGTTTTTACTTTTTTATAATTTTATAACTATTTATTTAAATTTTTTTAAGTTGTTTCACATAAAAGAATTAAATTCATTGTAAAATAAAAAAAATCAATTAATTCTAATTTGGTTCCAGAAATTAATTTTTAATACATCAGTTATCTCCAATAAATTAGTAGTTCGTAAGTTATTATCTAAAATTGTAATTACTAAGTTAATTTGTTTATTTTCATTATATGTTGGTCTATTGTATATATCATAAATAAATTATTGTACTTTTAAAATGTTGTGTAATTGTCACAATTTAATTTAATATTTAATTATTTATTAATTTTCTTTAATCAAAATTTTTGCAATGGTTTTCCATTTGATTCGTTTTTCCATTGTTCTCTTACTATTTCAAAATAAAACAAGTAATGTAGAAGTAAAATAATTAATTAAATTAAAAAAATCATGTTTTTGCTTTAAATATCGATTTTAAATAAAGATTCCAAGCTTCAATTTGAAAAATTTATAGTAGGAATTGGCAGGGATGTAGTATAAAGTAATCATAAGTGTAAAATATTATCTATAGTCATCAAATTGTAAATTATAGGCTCCATTGACGATTAATTAAAAAAAAAATAAAAATTAAGAACGAGCTTGCCGATTAAAAACAAGATTTAGAAAACAAGATTTTAAAACAGGTACGTACAAATGTCATACCCAGTGAACACATGACCTTATTTTGACGTCATACGTAGGTCATAGAAATGTCACGGCATCTGATGTAAATTTGATGTCAATCTGACGTTCTGCATGACTTTAATATGATGTAAAGCTTGTGACATCATATTGATGTACACATGACTCTTGTATGACGTCAGAGTTATGACTTATGTATTACGTACGTTTGACATAAAATCTACATCACATTATTACGTAGTAATAAAGTCATTATCGTATATCATAATGATGTAATTTTAAAATCATACATTTATGTCAGTAGCAAAGTCACGGTTATACCTAATATGGATGTCACTCTTAAATCATATCTTTACATCAGTGACAAGTCATTATTTTACGCAATGCTGATGTAATTTCCGAGTCTTAGTTTTTGTCATCTATTTATTAAAATAAAACAATCATAGAATAAATTTTCAAAAATTTGTAAATGTGTAAAAATAACAACTAAACGTCGTAGATTTTTGGGTCCAAAGTAATCGATAAACTCGATAATAGATTATTCAGACGTTTTAGATTGAATCATTAGCATCATAAAAAAATTAATTTTATTTTTTTAAATGATATATCGAAATCATCATTTAGGATGACAAAGAAAATGTAACGACAGTTTAAACTCTTTTGATATTAAGATTATAAAGTTTAGTATCGCAATTTTTCAATCGATTAAATTTCATTCGATTTTGTGCAATTGTTTAATATTTCGCAAAATTTTATATAAGATTTTTCAAATTTCACATCACAACAAAAAATTAAAAAATTGGATGAAACTTAATGAAATTTTAAACAATTATCATCGAGGCCGAAAAATATTGTTTCTATAAATATTCATATAAGTTCATAAAGTTTTTTTAAATTTTGTAAAAATCTTTCACGAAAACTTATGAACATTGTCTTTTCCGGCATTTCACTCTAAATACATCAATTAAGCACAAGCTTTGAACTCTCGTGATGTGGACCAGTGAGCAACGTTCAAGACTACCAGCCAAGAGGAACCGTGTTCGAACCCAGCAGACGCCCAGGATTTTTATATTATTTAACGTTATCTAATCTTGTTTCTGAATTCACAATACATTAGGGCGGTAATAATCAGATCAAAATTTCGGTATTTCATTTTTTTTTTTTTTTTTTCAAAAATATTTTTTCTGAATTGATAATTTTGACATCACCCATATGTCATATTGACGTCATAGAATGTCACACAGACATCACATTGACGTCATGTATACGTCATTAGTTTTACATCATAATCTTACGTAAAAAAGTGGGAAATAATGAGTCACACCTGACTCATTCGTGACTTATATCTTACGTAAATGATGACTTAGCGTAAAGTCACACTGACGTCAAATTTACGTAAATGTGTTTACTGGGTACTAACGACCCAGCATTCATCTACATCTGCTTTCATTGCTTGCATTGCAACGATTATGCCACAAATTCTTTGATTATTGTAAATTTTTCATGTGTCCACAACAATTGCCATCGGGTGGTCAGCATGATCCGACTTTTCTATGACACCATAGCATTTCAAATAAGAATAATTTTTTAGAGTTTCGAAATTGAAGATGGAATTTTTAAGTTTTAATTGATAAATTTTCAATTGGATTTAGTTCTTTAAACTATTTCTTCTTGAAAATATAAGTAGAGTAATTGATTTTTATATGTCAGAAATACTAACGTACTTTCCCTGTTTAGAAAATCTCATGGAATCCAATAGATTCTTATAAATTCCCATCGAGATTTTAAATGGATAAATCAGTTCTATGAGAAGTGCTATAGCTTAGTATAGGACCTTATACATACAGCTATAAACATCTATTGAAATTTTAATCAGGGGTATCGTAAAAATAGTTATTTTTAGAGTATGTTTCTATGAAATTGTACTAAAAATTACTGAATCAAACAATGTAATTCTTAAAATTATTGAGTTGTCACCGTAATCCAAAATTTTTATGATCCTGAAGTTAGCAGACAATTGACAATTTTCGGATTTTTTTTTAAACAAATCAAATAGAAAAAAAAAAAAACTAAAAATGTGCACCAGTAGAAAATTTAAAAAACTATATGTGCAATTTTTTCAAATATTGTTTTTTTCATAATTTATTATTTAAAAAAAAAATCCAAAAATTATTAAACGTCGGCTAACTCCAGTATCGTCAATTTTTAGGTAACTTTTACCATACAATTTTCTTCGTGTGCTATTTCAGTTTATAGTCTTACAAGGTTCTAAAATTAGACAACGAATTTGTCAAGCGATAGAGAGATTTGTTAACTTCCCGCTAAGAAAATCGATGATTTTCGAAAAATTGGGAAGTTATTGTTTTCACTCCGATTTGAGAAAGTCGAGTTTTCATCAGATGTCGACGTTTTGAGGTCCTAGGAAGCTATTCTGACTATTTTCAGAATGATATCCGAGTGGATGTATGGATGTGTGTACATGTGTGCACGCTTATGTGTGCACGTGTGTATGGATGTGTGCCCACATGTGTGTGTGCGTGCGTGTTTGCGCGTGTTCGCACTTGTGTGTGTGTGTGCAGAAAAAAATATATATCACCGTTGTTGATTCTCAACTCCACTAATATACATTATTACCCTTATTATGAATCTAAGATTATTCCTGTGGCTGCAACAGGACTGATCTTGTAGCTGTAACAGGAATATCCTGTTGAAGCTACAGGATCATGCTACAGGAACGCTCCTGTTGCAGCAAAATTTCTTTTTTTCCGTGTATTCAACTCTACATCAGTTCAGACATTTTGGGTATTTGTTATTAAAAATAGATCAACACATACGCTTGAAATCGTACTGTGCCATTTTTTCATGGATTTTAGGTGTATGTTATTGTAAAAATCGCTCAACACATACGCTTGGATTCGTATTGTGCCATTTTTTCACGAATTCCGGGCATATGTTATTACAGGAATAAGCCAACACATTTGCTTTAAATGGTATAGTACCCATTTATTGAAAATGGTCAATATTTTTTTAAGCAAAATATATTTTTCTCCCCTCCGAGTGGAAAGCGTCAACTTCCGTCCCACTGCGCGAAACGAAGTTGTTTCCGCCTTTTATTCACTATTTCGGAATAAAATTTGGGTATTTTGCCGCAGTTATTTTATCGTCGATCATTTTGTCAAGAGTTATTTTGTCGCGGTTATTCTCTTGTTGGTTATATAGCTGTATCACCGACTGTGTCACCTCTTTTATTTGCTGGTAAAAAACATCGCTATTACAAACTTAACAACCGATTTTTAGATTTGTTTTTCACTTAGAATTCATCACATTAATTTTTCATTGATAAAAAATTTGCCTCTAAAAAATGCGGGAACAAGAAGTATTGAATGAATAAAAATAAATTAAGTAATAGTGAGCAAAAATAACTAAAATGCACAGTCGCTGTAAAAATCTTTACGTATACGATTTGATATAAACTAGCATATATTAACACTGCCTTCATGTTTCAAACTTCTAAATGAGACTCTCAAGATCCAACTACCTCAAAGTCATTGTAAATTACGAGAGCCCTGAATCGCTAATAATGCAAGTGACAGTGTGTTAAATTTAAATTCTTTCGTACACGTATATATTGAACGTGAATTATTTTTTACGTGTGTCATTTGATTTACAAAACATTAAGCTTGTATATATATATATATATATATATATATATATATATATATATATATATATATATATATATATATATATATATATGTATCCATCGTTTAAATTTTTAACTAAAATAAATTTTCATTGAAACGTCAATCATTTGAAATTTTACGGCTATCAAACCAGGCCGTGATTAACTTTTACTGTCTAATCCTTCATATCATTCACTCTGACAATATCCCAAATTAATCTGTCTGTTTAAGCTTGATTATGATATTGCACACAGAATTAAAAATTAACTTGAATCGAGAACTTTCTTTCTCTTCAAAATTGAATTTTTACTTTATGTTCTCCTGACTTATTAATTCGAAAATATTTTAACTTGCATCAAAAACGATAAAATTTTCTAAGTATTTTCACTTTAGTTATTAACAAAATAAATACAACACAACCACGCGGTATAACCCACTTCCCATGTGATGAATTGAAATAAACATACTTAGTGTACTAGCCGTTCAACATGGATTTTGAGTTCTTACGATGCTTAATAGATGTAGCTCAGTTAAAAATCTTGAGATGCGTAGTAAAACGTCATTTCACCACTGGTGAAGAGAATTTACCGATAAAATAAATATTTCACTTATTTTACCAATTTTCAGCAGGTTATTTACCGGATAAATGACCAAAGTAGTTAATTTTGTTCCGTGGGTGGCGTTGATGTGCGATTGAAGATGTGGACAATGTAGGCTAAAAATTATTAGCAATTATCTATTATCTTTCAATATTATTGAGCTAATAAATAAATAGTTAAAAATGATACTAGTGAAAAATTGATCAAAGTTATTCGCGGATCTTGTCAAATGCAGCTTTAGTATTGAAATACGATCCTGTCTGTAAAGGTCTGTTATAGCAAAGATGGTTCAGAAGAATTTGAGATTTATCAATCCAGGTTCGAATCCGCGGCATGCAATTTAATATTTTTATTATTATTCTGAAGTTAGCCGACGTTTTTAATTTAAAAAATTTTTTTTCAATAATTAAATTAGAACAAAACACATTTTTTTAAAATTGCACTTAAAGTTTTTGAAGTTTTTTACAAATAAAATTTTTTTTTATTTTTTTGCAATAATTTTTTCAATAAAAAAAAATTCATTACGCCATATTGCTTTCAAAACTTAGTATACTAAACTACATACACATTCGACACAAGTAGATATTTATCATTTAAATTAATATTTTACCGGTTAAATAGCCAAATACCGGTTAATAACCGGATGTTTGTCCACTTGAATCACTATTCACCACTTACTTTTCACAACGCCGGTGAGAGTCAAGGACATCTATTTTGATTTTACTCAACTTCTGTGCATTGGTCGGTAAACAGCCATTTAGGGTTTGCAACGCAGACGTCATAAAAAGCGCAAATCAGGCCTGTGTTGAATAAAATACTTTTCTTGCCTCCGGCCCGTGTATGTAACCCTACGACTCGTGCTGAAACCATTGCCCTCGCCACGTAAAGACTATCTTAGTATCCTAACTATGCAATATACTATTATTTAATGATTTCTTTTAACTCATAGTTCAAAACGTACACGTTTTGCGAATTGATTATTTTGAAAAAAAAACTGAAACTTTCGTCACAAAGTAATGTTTAAATGTTTTGATTCATCAAAACATCATAAGAGACCTTCTTCGTAGAACATTTAACTCTCTGAAAAAATATGTTTTAGTCGTTTCAATTTATTGACCCGTTATCGAGTTATAAAATTTCACAGGTGAAAAAAATTTTTCTCATGTTATTCAAATAGAAAATTTTACTTAAATCTGCGCGCGTTTTAAAATGGAGTTGGAGGGCCTAACTCGGTACCCAATTTTTTCTTATGCTATATTCAACGTAATTATCATATGGGACTGAAAAAACATATCGATTTCATTTGGCACAGTCTAATATTTATATATATACACATACCCAGAGAGGAAAGTACCACGGGCCCAAGCTTGGCCCAGACTTGGCCCAACTTTGTAGAACCTTGGGCCAGGCTTGTAAGCCAGTCTTGGCCCAGCTTTGGTAGAAGCCTGGAATGATAATCTCGGGCCAAGCCTGGTTGCCAGACCTGGCCCATGCTTGGTTACCAGACCTGGCCCATGCTTGGTTGCCAGACCTGGCCCAGGCTTCCAGGAAACGAATAAATTTAATTAAAAAAAATTTATTATTATTAACCTCGTAGAATTCATGATCATTAACGTTTTAATTATTCAAGGGAGGTAAATGATGTGAAAAAAACTCGGTGGAAATTCTGCTGGACTTTGGGCGCGAACTGCCGTCCTTCTGATTACTGGGTCCGAACGGTAGCTACTGGACGAACCTACTAACGTTGAACTGGTACATTTATATGATCTACTTGTATAAACCATGGGTATATCCAAACTTGGGTAATCCTACCTTGGCCCAAGCCCGGGTAATCATTGTAACGGCCAAGGCTAGGTTACCCAGTCCTGGCCCAAGCCTGGCTTGCCATTGGATGGCCAAGACTAGGTTACCCAGTCTTGGCCCAAGCCTGGCTTGCCATTGGATGGCCAAGGCTAGGTTACCCAGTCTTGGCCCAAGTCTGGGTTGCCATTGGACGGCCAAGGCTAGGTTACCCAGTCCTGGCCCAAGCCTGGGCCAATATAGGTGTGCCAAAGCTAGGTTCCCCAGTACTGGGCCAAGTCGGGGCCCGTTGTTCAACTCTGGCAGCTCCTGTATGGGTATATATATAGATATATATATATATATATATATATATATATATATATATATATATATATATATATATATATATATATATTTGTTTAATACAGCTGAAAAACGCGCATGCGCCAACATGTACTCTTTGCATACTACTATTTCTCGACCATAGGAACCAACCTTTTCATTCTTAGAATTTCATATTCTTTGCTCGGACAGTAGCTCTTTCCATTTTCGAACTCAAAGCTTGTCTGTACAAACTAGCTTCCCCTGTAATCGTTTATTTCACCTCCCCTTAAATTTGAACTCTCGTTTACAAACAGATTCGTCGCTTAAGAAGTTACACTTAAAATAAAAAAATAATCTGCTAGCTAGTTCAGATTTATCTTCATACGGGGTGCTAAGAGTACATACATAAGTGGAATATATAGACAGTATGAGTATAGAAAACAGTGCAAGATGTATAAGAATGTAAATGTGGAAAGAAAATACAGAAAGACATACGGGAGAAAAATTTTTAGAAAAAATCTCGAGAAAGTCATCGATTTTTATTGATAGTTTTCAAATGTGAAAGAGTTGGTTGCACATATTCAATAGAATTCTTCCCAAGGATGAATAACAACTTCTACAACAAGAATTAGGTTGATTCAATTTTCGTGACAGCTCAAGTCCAGGTGACTGACAGACATACATTCTAAAGGATGTCACTATAATACATGTTTTAATTGAATTTTTTTTCCATTGTGAAGAATCCAATTCAATAAAAAATAGTCGACCATCACATTCATCAGACTTTAAAGTTTACAAAAATCATTAATCAGTACACAATGAACTAATCCTTTGAGTTATGGAAATGACTTTATGCGAGCGTTTTGCGAAACGGTGGGTATTTGACAGTAAATCCCACCTAAATACTTTGCATTTGAGGCGTGCAATATAGTTTCTATAAAACATCGGAATACCGATCGTTCACATGACATTCTCTGATAATATTATTAATGAATTATTTGATCACTCATATCGGTCGAAATCGAAAACAAATTATGATTAATTAAAAAAAGCTACACGAAAAAAAATGATGCTCAAAATTTTAATAGTTTATAGTTTATTTTTGACTTAAAATTAGTATATTTGTATACTGATATCAAACCAGGATCATTATATATTACAAAATGGCTATTATTTATAGTAAAATTTGATACACATAGAAGAACAAAATTTGTAATTTCGTATATTAAAATTAAAATGGAAAAGAATCGATAAATTGGTATCTACAGTTATTTATTACTATTCAAATAAACATAAAAAAATTAAAAAAATTTACCACTTATTCGATTTATGTATACCCTGGCGGTTTTGAATCACCCTAGAAACACCCTGGAATCACGGTGGATCCACGGTGGGTTTTTTTTTATTTTATCACCATGATTACACGGTGGTTAAACGGTGTACCCACCCAGATTCTACGGTGGTTACACGGTGTACCCACCGTGATGCCACGTACACCGCGTAATCACCGTAGATACACCATGGAATCTCGGTGAATACACCGTGGAATCATGGTGGGTACACCCTGTAATCATCGTGGAAACACCATGTAACCACCGCGAATACACGGTGGTAAAATGGCACAAATCCACCGTGATTCCACCGTGTTTCCACTTCCAGGGTGTTTCCAGGCTGTTTCCAGGGTGATTCATAACCGCCAGGGTATAATAAATTAATTTATAATAACGAATAAATAACATTTTATATTAATTATTAGTCAATGGGATAGAATTTATAAAAGAAGAGTTAAAAGTTATCGGTATTTTTATGAGCAAAAAATCAGTATCTAGTATACTAATTTTTCATTTAGTTATTTACCACTTATTCGATTTATGTATGTTGTATATTAATTTATAATGACGAATAAATGATATTTTAAGCTAATAATTGATCAGTGATATCGAATTTATAAAATAAAAGTTAGTAACTTTTCGGATGGAAAAATGGTATCACGAATGCTTGCCCGCGTACATAATATCCGCGGCATTGGATCCGCAAACATTAAATCCGTGAAGATTAAATCCGTAGACATTATGTCCTTTGCAACAAAAATTGACAGCACAGAAATATTTTTTATTTGAATTTCCCGCTTTATCATAGTTGAAGTTTTTTAGAAGCCGAAAACTATTTACTTATCTGTCGTATCTGTGCGCTGCTGTATGGGCATGCGCTCTTTATACTTAGCCACTTGGTAGTAATAAAGTATTTATTGATTTATAAAAATTTATCAACCACTTAACGTAGTTATATTATAATTCATAAATATGCCTCTCAAATTCATAAAATCAAACCGTGATAAAAAATTATTGCTATATGAAGGATACTTATATTCCCTAAAAAGTGACAATAAACATGATGTTACTTGGCGTTGTGCTCAATATTCGAGGTTATCATGTAGCATTATTATTCATACCGATTCAACAAACCGTAATGGTAATTTATAACCTATAAATTATTGTTTTATTTGAGTTTATTGTATTTAATCAGTATTAAATTAGTTATTATTCATAAATTATAAATTTTAGGTAAAATTATTGGTGATGCACCTGCACATTCACATATGATGTGAATAACAAAATAAAGTATTTAAAATACATCGCTCAAGTATTACCTATTAATTAATTTATGTCAGCTGATCAATAATATGATGTAATAAATAATTACTTATGTTCTATTAATAAATATTATTATCTATTATTAAGTATCTATTGTCTATTAATCAAGTATTTTCTATTAATTAATTTATGTCAGATGATCAATAGTATGATGTACTAAAACATCTATTATCTATGATCAAGTTTCTATTATCTATTAATCGTTAAATTTATTTCGAATTCTATCGTTAAAGATTTATGTGAATTTTTTCAGGTTATTGTTGTTCAGGTTATTTTATAACAAAGTTATTTTTTTCAGGTTATTTTGTTCTAGGTTATTTTGTCCGAGGGTAACCGGTCGGGGCACCATGAATGAGTTATTATTTATATTTTATTTAATCATAATACTATCGATTGAAATCTAAAATTGCAGATCAATTGTCCGTGGATTTAATATCTGCGGATCCAAAATGTCGCGGATTTAACGTCGGCGATTTGACGTCAGCGGATGAAACATTAGGGAACCGGAAAAATCAGTATCTAAGATACTAATTCTTAAATTGACCAATCATTACTTTTCAATAGATGTATGCCATAAATTAATTAATTTTCACTAGTAGGGGAGACCGGTGCAAGACGGCCCACCTGGGGCAAGAAGGCCCACCTCAAAAATTAACCAAAAATTTTTTTTTTCTTGTTTTCTTTTGATTATCACAAATTTAGATTATTTACTCATTTTTAGCCCGATACGTGAAACTTGGGGCAAAATGAACCACTGAAAAATTCTAAAAGGAAATGTATTTCATAGTATTATAACCTAGTCATGATTAATTTAATAGAAATATCATTTTTTGGTTAATTATATGGATTTGGATTAAAATAGAGCATTTGAAAAAGTTAAAAAAACCAATAATCAATTTTCTACAGAAGTGAAAAAATGACTCGTATTATATCAAAAAAGGTTATTTCGAGTAATATTAAAGTAAATACAGTTGTTAAAGAGAAAAATATGAACATTTGTTACGCGGGAAATTTTTTTACAATAAAAAAAAAAAAATTTTTTTTTTCATTTTTTTTCGGAGGGGGCCGTCTTGCCCCAAAAAAAAAAATTTTTTTTCAGGAGCTTCACCAAAATTTTGGTGAATTGAGTTCAAGTTGCACAAGAGTAAATCGACTTGATGGTTAAAAGCCACAAATAATAATAACCGGCTTAGGTGGGCCGTCTAGCCCCGGTCTCCCCTAAGTCACGTATTTATTTACCTAAAAGTAATAATATTTACTTACTTTTTGAAATAATTGATAGTAGTTTTTAGGAATCTACAAAAATTAGTAAACTACTTTGCATTAAGTACATAATAGTACTAATTATTGATAACAGATTCCACTTTTTACTATCATTTATTAATTTTTAATATTATATTTTTTCTGTGTAATTAACAAACAATTTTTATTATAATAAAAATTAACATCGACTTCAATTTATGATGAAAGTTACAAAGAAGCTAAACGAATAATTATTAATTGTTATATTTTTGGTACAAAAAAAAAACATCATACACTTTGTAGTCGGAAGTGAAGAAAAATGATGTAGAATGAGGTCGAAAATATATAGCACGAAATAGACTGCAGGTAAAAAGGGAAAATACAGTTTACGAACAAGTCAACTTACCGTTCGACCACTTAACTTACTGCTAGCTTTTGATGTTGTTTACTCTCCGTCGCTTTTTGTAATTTCCTTACAACAGAACTTTCATATCCACTTTTACTTTAACTCTTATTTTTCACAATAGTAATAATTGAATATTATAATTTAATATGCGAAGTATAAAAGTTTACACAGAACTTATTAAATCTCTGCTATGGCAAATGATAGCCCGGGTCGGAAAATTTGATTTGATTTTAATCTAACTGGATTTCATTTGAACTAATTGATTTATTTTTTATCTTTTATAAAAATTTCAAGCTGTTGTTGATCTGCTGCTTTAAAAAACAATTGTGATACAGAAGGACAAAACTAGATTAATTCTGGAAATTAGAAAAATTTTGATTCTGAAACTGCAAGAACAAAACTAGATTAAATCGTGGACTTGTAATAATTTCATTTATATATAAAAAAAACTTAACAAAAATATTCTAAGTTCCAGAATTGATTATGTTCTGTTGAATATTTAGTTTGGCTTGAAAACGACGCCATCTATAAATAATTATTCCGAGCCAACTATGATGTAATAAAGAGTCAGAATTTCATTCTCGTAAAGCGCCATCTGTAAATAATAGATAATGGCCATCTATTAGCTTATAGTGAGCTATTTTTTTATTTGAAAACAACGGCATCTATAACCAATTGTTTTGAGCCAGCGGTGAGGCAGCTGGTGAGTCAAGATTTCATTCTTGTACAGCGCCATCTGTAAATAATAAATATTGTTCACTCACGAGATGTCAGTGAGCTAAAAATATCATTGAAAAAAAATTACTCAATGTGAGGCTACGGCGAGGAGGTTTTTAGTGAGTGAAAATCTCACACTACCGACCATCATCTTCAACTCACACCCGTCAGTGTCTTTTGAAGATTTTTCCTCCTCATCCTAAAAAAAAAAAATAAAAAAAAAAGTTTTCCAAATGAGTCTATTTATGGCTCTATACATAAAGTGTCTAAAATCGCGCCTGTATTAAAATAGCTGCCGAGCACGAGGTAAGTAGGAACTAGCATAGTTCTACTTATCTCCTCTCACCTCACTGACTTAAACATTTAATTTCTCTTGACTCCGGTAGTTTTTCACCGACGAAGAAGAAGACGATGTCATTATTGCAAGTGTGAATATTATCTCAACGTACTACGAGTGTACTTCGCGCCATTTTTTATCATATGGTTGAATACGAGTTATTTTGTGATTCTCGAGATAAATTAATAGTTTTTCTCAGTGATTCACTTCAATTAGTAATCTGAATTAATTATTATATTAATATTAGTCCTCCCAATTTTAATTACAGTAAATGAGGAATTCATACTGAGAAGTTATAAACAATGTACCGGACTCTTAGTTTTTATGCAACACGTGCTCAGTAAAATTATCTAACGTTGGTTTTCATTTATATTTATGCAATCTTATTAATTGAAAGACTTAAAATTAACTCAGTCGTGGAACCACGTCTCATTTCACTTGCTACTTGTATACATTTGGGCTTTATCTCAGTCTTAACTTTTCAACACGTAGTTAAATGATGTCTTACGAATGAGTACATGCCATCGAAAATAGTTTCTCTGTAAGAAATCTGGCCAAGTACGCGCTCAAAATTTTTTGTAAAGAGCAAAAATTTACTCTACAAAAGAAAGAAAAAGATTCAAAAAATATCAAATAGCTGGAGAAATTTAAAATCATAAGAAAAATATTAATAAAAATACGAGCGGCAGGGACAGCCGATCGATTCTCGTGTATCTCGGGCGATCACCGAAGTTAAGTAGCATCGAGCATGGTCGCAACTTGGCTGGGTGACCGCTAAGCCAAGCGTTGAGCTCGATCGGAGGTCTCTGGCCGTTAGGCGCGGGATGAAGATCCAGCGATCGGTAAAATGGGAATTTTACCGATCACTAGAGCCTCACCCAAACCGAACTGTACTGGCAATGGTTTTCTCTGTGGTTTCCCTTGCCCCTATACTCCCACAGCCAAGGTGGGGGGTAGGGTATCACCGTAATGGTACAGTACAGTATAAGCACAAGTCGGGCCACATCCGCACAATGAAAGCAGATAAAGAAACGAAGCAGTTGCGATGTAAAGGCAAAAAGTGTAAAAGGCCGTAAATGCGGCTATACACTGGAACAATTAAAAAAAAAAAATATCAATAGCAATACATAAATTAATAAAAAAATATTCGAATGTACTTAGTGTTATGTGAACGGTGAATTCCATTCCCTGGAGTCGTTTATTTGAAATCAATTATAACTTAAAATCAAGCATAGAAAGTAACTTTTGAAATCGATTAACCCGGGAGAAAACGTTTTATAAAATTTTACAAAATTATGGTACTAAAACTTAACGAAAGTTTATACTGAAAATGACCTGGTAAAATTTCATGAAATTTTACGAAATGTTATAAAATTTGATAAAGTTTGATGAAATATTATCAAGTTTTGTAAAATTTTACCAGGAGATTTTCAATATAAAAGTTTGTAAGATTTCATTAAATTTTATAAAAACTTTTTTTTCCAACCATGATCATCCACACATCTAATGCCCCACGTGAATGCTGCTCAACTTTTGTTATCGCTGGATTGTAGTCTGCTGTACCCTGGGTCGAAATATCTAGCCTCAATCAGTTCTGATCGAACCCAAATAAGCCTCAATCCAGCCAAAGCTCAAAGAGCCTCAATGATCCTCAAATAATACTAATCGAATTTAAATTACATAGTCGAGACTAGGTTCATTTGAGGCTTATTGAGGATCTGTGACCATCATTTGCGGCTCATTAAGGCTTTTTGAACATCATTTAAGGCTACCTAATTTAAGGCACCTAATACTTTAAACCTGACTGTAATTTTGGCAACAAACTAGCAGAGTTAAATCATCGGCGACGATTCAAATTCACGTATAGGATTCAACGACTCAACTGATCCAGACCTCCTAGCAAGTACCTGCCTACAATCAGAAAGAGAAACGTCAGATAAATTCACAAACAGCAATGGTAGACTGCTCTTTGCCAGTATAGATGAATTGAATTTTATTCTATTTAACGGCCGTACCAGAGAAGACAAACTTCCAAGAAAAACCTTTTGCAATAAAAACGGCTCAAGCGTAATTGACTTCGTCTGGGCAAGTCATGAAGCTCTGTTATTAATTAGTAATCTCAAAATCTTATCAGATGCCTTCGCTTCAGACCACTTTTCTGTTATGCTAGAGCTATTGGATCCGACTTCTCCCATTAAACTTCCTCACCACACTGAAATAAATTTTCTTTAAAAATTACCGTTGTATTCACGGTAATCGTGGCACGAATGGCACGACCTAATCATTTGTCGGTAAGTGAGATAATTTTTAACTTTTTTTTCAACAAATTTTACCGTAGTCAACAGAATACATAAATTTTTTCGTAATTTTTACTTCAAAAATGGTAATAATCAAAAGCACCGCATTATGTCCCACTATTACAGTGAATTTAACGGTAATTTTTAAAGAAAACTTTTTTCCGTGCACAACTCAATCATTCAGCATTGGTATGGAGGAAAGAAAGAAAGAACTAAGCGCAACTGCTCAATAAACCGTGGTTTAATAAATCTTGTAAAAACGCAAAAAAATTACTAATACTGCACTTAAAACTTTCTTTTAAACCAGCTTTAACGAAATGGATAGATCAAATTACCTGACACTTGAAACAGATTACAAAGTGCTGATTAAAAGCAAGAAAGACCTATATACCAACCAAAATCAAGACTCTTTCACCAACACGAAAAATCCAACTGAATTCTGACAAGCTGTCAGACGGTGTGAGTCATCAAGTATGTCTCAGCCAGAACCCGCCATTCAGATTTAGAACTTTGTCTATGAGTCTGTACATCCTAAAATACAACCCTACCAAACCACACTAAGCTATCAGCATATGAAAGAACTAGACTGTGAATTCACTGCAATGGAACTAGATCTATGCCTAAAAATCTGAAAAACAAGTCACCAGGCCCAGACCAAATCCCAAACAAGTTTTTATTCAATCTTCAACACGGCAAGAAATTTTTTGCGGATATCACTATGACAGTATGGCCGTGAACGCCATACTGTATGGTATCGAAGATTTTTATAGGTTATAAAATTGTATGCGTAGATGATTCAACCATTGCGGGAATAGTAACATTGGCTATTGTTGTCGCGGACGCCGCAATGTCAGTATGGCCGTCAGGCCCGTACTGCTTTACTGTATCCTCATTGCTTCTGGCTGATAAGCCTAGTCTAACGACATGATTGATTGAAGCTGTACACGGAAAAAAAATTCTAGTTAAATTTACAATGTTAACATCGTAATTTGTCCTATTCATTATTGTATTGGTGGACTAGACTTTTAACATCGTAATTTTTCCGATGTAGGGTTGGAAATTTCACTTAAGAAATAATACTTCAGACAAACAATACGAAGTCTTAAGCTCTTTAATATAAATTACGATGTAACATCGTACAATTTGAAGAGAAATTTTGAATAAAAGATTAAAATAATATTCGTTCGGCAGTTGGATTCGAACCCGAGTCCTTTCGAGTGCGAAGTGTCCGACACCTTGGACCACTCGGCTACTGAAGGGCCTACACTATAGGTTGTTTTTAAGATCCATATAAACGATTTGAATAAACAGTCATAAGTCACGAGAGCGCCTCTTGCGGAGGACGCAGTTACTATTTAAAAATTACGATGTAACATCGTACTTTTCACAGCTTCCATCGTATTATAACAGAGGCAGCGCTGTAATATTATTTTGTTAAAAAGTAAATAGAAATATTAAATGTACGAATAAATATAGTTTTTAAAGTGTAAGTTTTATTTATTTTTTTTTACGATGTTAAATCGTAATTTTTGCAGTAATTTTTAATCCTAAAAGTCTTTGTTAAAATTACGATGTTAAATAGTAAAAAATATAACCCACATAATAAATTTTGAAATAAGACATTTGAAATATTGACATGAATAAAAGTCTAGTCCGCGATTACGATGTTAACATCGTAAATTTTGGTAGAATTTTCTTTCCGTATATGTAGCTTTTACTCGGAAACAGTATTTTAAAAAAGCAAAGAGTTTCTTGAGACCCGGCGAGCAGTTGACCCCAATGATTTGGCTCATTAGACGATGATTCGATAAGGATGCACAGTTCCAAAATTTTTGCTTAGCCTCCGCAAAAAATGGGCATATCACTAGGAAGTGTTTAAAAAAAAAATATATATATATATATATATATATATATATATATATATATATATATATATATATATATATATATATATATATATATATTATAAGGTATACAATTTTTTTTTAATTTTGGAAAATTGACTGACGAGACAACAAGGAGTTTTTACATTTCAACAATGAATTAATTTATGAAAAAACTGAGGTATTAAATAACTAAAATTTGAGTGAAATTACTTGAATGTCTACGCTGGAGAATAATTTAATGACAACTGATCGATTTCCAAGGTATTCTGGCTCTACCACACGTTTCTAAGAGCTTCTTTACACCTGCTATTAAATCATCCAAGAAATAGTAGCTGAAGCCTATAATAGAACTATAAAATTGTAATTTACTGATAAAACGATAAACATAAAAAAATTTTTTTTTCTAACACGTACTCTTGAAACAAAATTTGTGGTTACACGTAAAACATGTTGATATATTATTTAAACTTTAATTATCGTAAATATTACGTAAGTTAATTTTTAACATATAGTTTAATATAAATTCTTGTTTGCTATATTTACGTATTATAATTTATGACTTGGTATCACTTCAACTGGATATTTTCCATGAAGTATAAATTTATTATCTGCTGCATCATAAAAGCAATCCATTGAAAGATCATATATTCTATGGATGACGGCATTAAAAATTTTTTGATGATTTCATTATCTATTTTTTGTTTAACAAAATAATAATCGTTTATACGATCACACATGATCTACAGGATTTTCCTGGCGCACTAATTTATTACTTTTATGAAAATGAATTAAATCATAATGATATGAGACTCAGTTAACTTTTATTCTAACTATTCATGTTTTTTATCTACCCAATTAAGAAAAACGGTTAAATTTACCCCCAAACCGGTAGTATTTAAGCAACGATAGTGACGTGTTGAAAATTTAGGTATGCATACCATGGTAATTGTAAATGAAAACATATCAATTTATTGAACCAATTGAAACTTGTTCCGGCTTTTTAAAACTGCGCGCTCTAGGATGTGTCTTCAATCTTCAGAGGTTTAGTTTAGACTGCTTAAACTAACTTAGTTTATTAAAGCTGTATTATCCCCATGTATTATCATTAATAATGTATTATTCAATAGTGCGAGGCCCATGTTACGTTCTAAGGTGCTCAGGAAATTTTGTAATGGCTATCATAACGAATAAAAATAGTGCTGTTTGCGAGCATTTCATTGTCAGTAAACTCGGTTTTTTCGTCTTATCTCGCAAATGCTCACAATGGAAGATTATTCAATTCGGCTAAACAGGCATAAATGTACGAGGCGATCGTCGGTAGTTTCCGAAATTTAAATATAAAATAAAAATTATTATCGAGGACAAATTCCTCAGCTGCGTTCTTTTACCCACAGCGAGTCATCACCTGACTACCCCATATTTATCGAGGCTGACTCACATCCGTTCTTTAAAAAAGTTTAAACCTACACTGCAAATCCAAGTGTTTTGTTTTAAAACATTTTAAGCGTTTAAATACTTGTAGTCAATTACTAAACACTTTTTAGTGTTTAAAGTGTAGTAAACACTTTAAACGTTTAATTTCAACACACATAAAGTGTTTTAGATAATAAGGCACTTAAAGTGTTTAGGCATCAATACACACTTTAAATGTTTAGTGTCATTAATTAATAATATAAATATTTTTAAATTAAAAATAATAATTTTTCCATTGAAGTACAATCAATGAAATTTTTATAATAATATTTATAATATTAAAAATAATAGTTGCCTTTGAATAAAAGTCGTTATTGATTGTTGTCATATCCTGGAATAATATTCTTATTATCAATAGATTCAGATAATTATTGCATCACACATTCAGCATAAAAGTAGAAATGGAATTTAGTATAAATTAAAAATATATTTGTATTTTTGTCCAAAAAAAAGCTCTAAAAAGTGTTTACACTTGAAAAAAATTAGAAACCATAAAAGCAACTTTAAAATAACTGGTTATTTATTGAGTTATGAAAATCATTCAGAATCTGAAAATATACAGTATAATACAAATAATTAATTACAATAAAATAATAAAAGAACTAGAAAAAGATCGTCAACACATTTAATAAAAATTATTTAAAATTCGAAAAATTAAATAAATAAATATTAATTTTCTTCCATTAAGTGTAACATAAATTTTATAATATTGTTCGAATGTCATTTTTAAATTATGTCCATATTACTGCCATAGCATCTTCCAATTGTGACAGTCCTTACAAATTTCCGCATTTGTTTTATCCATCTTAAGAACTGGAATAGAAATTGAATAGTACCATTCATAGTCATAAAATCTACAATAACAGAATCTTAGGTTGATGAGCAAATTTTATTGTAGAGAAATTAATATTAAAAATTAATAATTTAATTAAATATTTAATTTTCATTATTATTTAATATTTAATTATTTATAAAAAATATTAAATTTAGAGAATAATCAATATATATTATATATGTACTTTATACAAAATATTATTAGATTATTAATTTTCATATTTATTATTTTAATTTAATATTCGATTGTAATTTTTATCACAAATTTTGTGTTAAATTTATTGATTTATTTTTTAAATATTTATTTATTTATTTATTTTTTCTTAATTGTACAACGTTACGTTTTTTACAGGTTATATCTTACGTATATTTGAATATATTTTTATAGTTTTTATATTTATTTTTTAAATATTGAATAATCAATAATAAATATTTTAAATTAATAATTTAATAATATTTAGTAGAAATTAGATTAAATAATAATATAATAATTTATATCAATAAATAATACATACGGATAGTTAACCTTAATTATATTGGAACACTTGAAAAAGTATATAAGCACAATTTTCTTCACTAATATTTACAAATAAGTAGTAAATAATATTTATCAAAATGTTCAATCCCTGATTAAAAAAAATGATTAAAAAGTATTTAAAATGATTTGTTTTTTAATCATTTTAAATACTTTTTAATCCTTTAAATCATTTCTAATCCTGTCTCTTATGGACATTTAACGTGTGAAATCATTTTTAATCATTTTTTTTAATCAGGGATTTAAATCACTATAGTGATTCAGTATACTGAATAAAATTATTAAGCACCTATACAATTCGCACTTTTAAAACACGTGTTGTGTATGTAGCAACTTCAACATTTAGTTTTCGTGTAAACCCTGTGCGCGCGCATCGTAAAGATGCGGATTATACATTAACATATATGATAGTACATTTAGTAATGTATGGCCTAAGATTAAAATGAAAATAACTAGAAAACACTCGGAATTCAAATGAACTTTATTTAAACTAATTTGTAGGAAATAAAATTGTCCATAAAAAAGATCCTATAACATTTTTTGATAAGTCTGATAGTTTTGCTGGAAAAGTAAAAAGATCTGAAAATTTATTATAGATTTGACTTCCAGCTCCGATAATTTTCGAATGTATGGATTTATCAAAAAACGATAAGAGACCTTTTTTGTAGAGCGTTAAATTCTCGGCGAATGCCGAGCTAGAAAAATAAAAAAATAAAAAAATTTTTTCCCATGTTATTTAAATGGGAAATGGAGAATTGTAAATAGGCACCTCTTAATATTAATATTAAAAGCTCAAATTTTAATAGAATTTTTTTTCATCATCTCAAACAATATTTTTACTGTAACTAAAGAAAAAAATAGTCACTTTTTTTGGCCCACCCTAATGGACAGATATGATCATATCTAAGCATTTTTTCCCGGGCTATTTTTTTCGATTCATCATATGCTTATTTTAAAATACTATTTCTTATTAATTACAGAAAGAATCTCATCAGAGAAAATACGCTGATACACAGAAACTTAACTTTAAAGATATAAAAAATGTATTAGTTCAAGAATATCTCTATCGTCGTTTAAAATTAAAAATCTACCATTTATTTCAATAATAAATTATGATCGTTTAGAATTCATTGGATGATATGAACCGAGTTCAATCAATTGTAAAATTTTATTTTTAATACAAAAAAATACGTTTTGATACATCTATATCGTAATGCATAAATATATTTGAAAATTATTACACTTTTATATTTTGAAATTGGTATTTGTATCATTTGTCGATTGACAAAATTGATAGAATTTTTTTAAACTGTTTAAGAAATTTAAGCGTTTTATAATATACATGTTTTTTAGATTAAACGTTTTTTCTGAAAAAGTGTTTAATTCCGGAATATCTGTTTTAATTTAAAACACTCGATGTTTTTTTAAACATTTAATGTAACAGTAAGCGCTTTATAATAAAACACATAGAAGTGTTTTTTTCTTTAAACGGATAAAACGTTTTCGGATTAAACACTTAAGTGTGTTACACGAACCTTTAAAACACTTGTAATGATTTATGCGATTGTTTAAACGTTTATACCGTTTTACTTCTAAGCGCTTAAGTTGCAGAAAACACTAACGTGTTTTATTTTAACACACTAAGTTAAACACTTGGATTTGCAGTGTAGTACATACTATTCCTTTCTATCCACCTTGCTTTGTTCTAGTTAAAGATAACGGCTGCTCCGCGTTTCAATGGCAAGATGTATAAATCTTAATATTACCGCGGTACCGATTCCCCGAATTAAACGAAATACGTTACCAACAAGAATCAGCTGTGTAAACACGAATATAAAACCAAGATGATAATAAAGAATCTCTTGTAAATTATGATGTCCAGAGTAGTCATTGTTACTAGCTCTGGCAGTCGCGAGTCTTTGTGTTCACAAGATAAGAATTCAACAAGGAGCTTATCAATGGCCCCCTACTTGCCTGGCCTAGCTACCTATCTTATTCTATGAAACTAACTTATACGTTCCCCTATTCTGCCTAGGATAAAGAAAATCTCACCTATTACTTCCTCCACTTCCTCATTACCCTACCTCGTAATGTCTTATCCCGCCTCTTTCAAATTTCTAGTAACTACACATCTAGGGCCCACCTACTTCCCTCTTTATTACAATTTGTATCTTCCTCAATTTCAACACAGAAAAAAAAGTTATCTTGAGTCAAGAAAATATTGTTGAAGACAAACGTTTTCGGGAACCAAGTCAAGATTTTCTTGAGCCAAGAGAATTTGTCTTGGTTAAAAAAAATTCGTCTTAGTCGGAGAAGATTTCTACTTTATCTGAGAAAATTTAGGTCTCCAAAAAAATTTTCTTGAATCAAGAATATTTACCTTCAGTCGAGAATTTTTTTTTTTTCTGTGAAGAGAACTAAGTGTCTATCTCCCTTATCAAGGTGCTAGATTTGCCACCCACCTGTAACTAAGTCAAGGCATATTGGTTCCCTCAAAAATGGAACTTCACGCCCCCTACGCAATTCAGAAAAATAATCCTCTAGTACCCCGACAGTCAAAAATTCTCCCTCGCCAGTATTCAGTTTCGAGAGTATAAAAAGACCCATCGGTTGTTACGAAACGTTCGCTCGTTCGTTTGTTCGCTCGCTCGCTCTGCCATATTTAATTTTTGAATATACTTTTTAACTTCTAAATTGCTATCAAACCTCTTCCAATAATTCATTAAGAATTCGATTTAATCGATTTATTCTGTTTTTGCAACAAATAGTTAATAAATTCTTATAACTTTTCTCGGTAATTAGTGCGGTTCTGAATTTACGAATAAATGCTGATTAGCGTGAATCTCATTAATTTACTTAAGTCTAATCTCGATATCTGATCCTAACTTAACGGAAATCATCAATTAGTTCAAGTGATAGTGACCAGTGAAATTGTCGAAGTAAACCGGAAGCACCGGCAAAACGTAATTCACCTCCAACTACTTGCCGCCAATTAGAAGCAGTCAAATTCGGGAGGTGTCCGAGTGTCTTGTCCAGTAACCACTGATTATTGTAATCATCATCGACTTGTGTACATTCTGAATAACTGTCTTCAATAAACAAACCGCATCTGTAAGTACTGACATTTTTATTGTTAACTCCAAGAACGCACATACACTTCTCCTATTATTCATATTATTCATGCTTGGCACCAAATAACGTGGTTCCCGAGTAAAGGACTTAAGTGTCCTGACTCAAAACAAGGGACTGCGATATATGTTATGTCATTTGGACGTAACACCCAACAACGTCTCCACTTTTTCTAAAATATAGATGTATAGTTCAAAATATACACTGAGAAAAGAATCTATCAAATATTAATAAAATTTATCAATATTTGATAAACAGCTTACTTAGATTTTCTCAAGTCGGTCATTATCAAATATTAATGCACAGCTTATTAAATATTAATAAACAGTTTATCAATTATTGATCAGCGGTTTATAAAATATTAATAAATACGAACTGATTTATAGTTTACGTTTCCACACATATTACATACTATCGTGATATGCAAGCAGTTTTTTGGTTAATACAAATAATAAAGGTTAGGTGGAATTTAGCAAGTTCCATTTTTTTTTAATAATTTTTCCATAACACTTTATTTTATTTTTTTTTTTTTTTTTGTTTACTATTTCAACTGGCATAAAAACAATTTGTTAGTTGTAACGCACATATAAGGCAATATGTTAGTTTAGAGGGTACAACGCCACCAAACCTATTAATACTGCATACAAATCTCACTTATCAATAGTTACATTTGAACGAAATACAACAATTAACATAATGAGATCTTATTATATCTGCTCAGATATAATCATGTATGCATTGTATTTTTATTGAAAAATGTTTATATCTGGTTATTTACACTCACGCGGTTGCATACGTGGGTCAGCGCAGTGGATATTATCAAAGACTTTGAGTGGAAAGGATGCAGGTTCGAGCCCATTAGTCACCGAAATTTTTTCATTAATCATAATCATGTAGGGGAGGGTGGGGCAGAGCGGCCTCCCTGAAATTTTGATAAAAAAAAATTTTTTTTTTTTCGACTAATTACTATAAATCTGATATGTTCGCTCATTTTTACCCCTACGCATGACATTTGGGGCAAAATGAACAAACCCAAAATTTGGAAAAAGTGATTTTTTTATATTTTTATCGTCAAATTAAAATAAAATTATTACAATTCCACATTTCTAGCCCTACGTATAACATCTAGGGCAAAATGGACCAGCTGAAACTTCCGAAAAAATTATTTTTTCATATTTATCGGCCGTTTCTCTATGTGAGAGGCAAATTTGGTCACTAAAAATTTATAAAAATAAATTTTTTTTTTTAGTTGATAAATTTTTGAAATAAAGTAAAACTATAGAATTGTATTTTTTTTTATTAAATAACAATTAGTAATTAAGGTAATCGAGAGTGAACGATTTATTACACCTTCAAAAATTTTTTTCGAGTAATATAAAATAAAAAATAGTTGTCAAGAGAAAAAAATACATTCTTAAAGATGAAAACAATTTAAAAAAAAAAAAACGAAAAAAAAATTTTTTTATCTTTTTTGGGAGGGGGGCCGCTCTGCCCCACAAAATTTTTTTTTTTTCAGAATTTCGGCAAAATGTCCATAAATTTGTTCGAAATAGGACAAAAGTAAAGTGATCTCACGGTTGAAAGCCACAAAAAGTAATAATTGGCTTAGGAGGGCCGCTCTGCCCCACCCTCCCCTATAATTCTTTTAAGTAACCCCCGGGAAAAAAGGGCTTAGATCTGACCATATATCATTATATCTGATCATATCTGTCCAGATCTCGTCAGATAGAGACAATTTAAAGATCTGGCCAGATCTTATCAGTTATAATTATGTATAGTCAGATTTAAACCTTTTTCCCCGAGAGGTCAATTTTATTTATCACACAACAACTACAGTCAAAGCTCTCTAAAGTTGCTCTCTCCGTACAGGATCATTCTCTAAAGTTGCTTTTTCCCCTTCTCCCCACTCTGCATTCTCGTTAGGATAATTGATTCTCCTATGCGCGTTTCGATGCGTCACAAAATGAAAACAAACAGTGTGATACATATGCGTTGAGGCTAACCTCAAATCGAGATTAATAAATAAATAATAATGAAATAAAATGAAAAATACTTAGAGTTTATGAAATAATCACTAATTTGAAACATTGACTGAATTGTTATTTGCACTGACGAAAAATAAAGTAATAAAATTTATTACATCTCGAAAATAATTTTGTTCATTAATTATAAGTTGCTCAGATAGTTTTATTAATGATAAAAAAAAATTGTATTTCTAGGTTAACTATCTCGCATAACAGAATATGTATTCAATCAATTATAGAAGTTTAAATCGCGCGCTAGAATCTTGAATTCTGATTCGTTTAGTAAAAAAAAGAGTGGGAGAAAATCCGAGCAGCTTTAGAGAGCACATCCTGTCAACTGTAAGGAGCTAGAAACTTTAGGGAGGGCAACTTTAGAGAGCTTCGACTGTAAATGACTTCTTTTCTACATGTGTCCCCTGGACTATTGTTTTCCACAACTACAATTGAAGGATCCCGGAAAAAATAGACCCGGAAAAAATAGACTTGGTAAAAATAGATCCGGAAGAAATAGACCCGGAAAAAATAGCCCCAAAAAAAATCAAAGTAATAAAGACAACCACATACAACAACAACAACAAAAAAAGAAACAATTGTTCATTCACCAATATCGTTAGAAATTAATTAACATTTTTATTAATTTAATAACAAACATTTTTATATTTGTAAGATTTATAAATATTAATCTTTATAACTCAACTAATTATGAATATGAAAAATTAATTTTTAATCACACAGTTTCAACTTAATAATAATAACAATAATAATAATAATAATAATAATAATAAGACACTCTTTCGGTGTCCTTAAATGGACCCGAAAAGAGCTTAGAGATCTCGATATCAAGACACGCAAAGTCATGAACATCAATCGGAGCATGCACCCTAAGTCCTCAGTCACCAGATTATACCTTTCCCGGCACATCGGAGGGAGAGGTCTACAGAGCTTGGAGTGTCTACACGATCGTTTGGTTTTGGGTCTAACATACGAAGTTGTCAATTTCACTGCAGATGAGAACGACTTCCTTATGCAGATTGTTCATAGTCATGAGAATCAGCAGAAGGGAGCGTTCTTATATAAGGCAGCACGATACGCGGCAAAATCCCTCGGTCTCGGAAGAGTAAACCCTCTTATTGAACTCCCTAAGGAGGAATTTAAGAGTGTCGTCAGGAATGCTGAGCAGCAAAAACTGCTCAGTACACACATGGACAAGTCCATGCACAGCGTGTTCTTTAAACACGTGCGTGATCATGGCTTGTCCACCCAGCTGACGTTTTCCTTCCTTAAGTCAGCTGGCCTGAGGTCCGAGACCGAAGGATATATTTTTGCCTGCCAAGATGGTGTGATCAATACCCTTGAATACCGTGCAAAAGTACTCCAGATGCAGCTACCCGACACTTTGTGTAGGGTGTGTAAGCAACATCCTGAGACGCTTATGCATCTCTTGTCAGCATGTCCTGTGCTGGCAAGAAGTGCATACATCCAGCGTCACAATGCTGCTCTGCGAGTACTTTATTACCACCTTCGACATACGCACGGTATCGATAAAACACCAGTGCTGCCTTACCTGCCAGGAGATATTCCGCAAGTTGTTGAGAATGACCGTTGCCGCATTTATTGGAACGTGCCATTCGCAACAACGCGGAAAATCGACCATAATAAACCTGATATTGTGCTCTTCGATAAAACCGCTCGTGACATTTATGTCATTGAGTTTTAAGCTCCTGCTGAGTATAACATCACGGTTAAAGAAGAGCACAAACACGAGATATATCAGGATCTCCTGTTCGAAATTGGCAAACTTTACCCCGGCTACCGTGTCAAACTTGTCGTCCTCATTGTTGGCGTCCTTGGAGGGATGAAACAGTCTTTAGTATCTGCATTGGCTAGAATACCAACTTGTTCAGCGCAAGTTGAGCTTCTGGCATCGAGGATGCAAAAGGCTGTAATTCTTGGATCCCTCCGTCTACTTAGGCAACGAAACTTGGCCTGCTGCGCATGCTGATCATCTTGTTGATGAAGCATCGCAGCAGTAACGATTTCGCGCTCAGGTGAGGCCCTCGGTAGAGTCGGACTACCGGGGATAACCCCCTGAGTATTTCATAAAAAAAAGAAATAATAATAATAATAATAGATCCGTGATTTTTTTTTTTTTTTTAATTAAAAATTCATCCTCAAAAAGTTAGATAATGGTAGATCAGGTAATCGGAAAAAATGGCCCCGGAAAATATAGGGTAGGTCATGCTGTTGCGTTCACAAAATAATAAAAAGTTTTATCTTCATCTGGGGGGCTTCGCCCCTGGATCCCACCAGGGCTTTGCCTCTGGACCCCCTTGGAATACCTTTTTTCCACGGAAAAAATTAACAAGATCGTTAAACAGTTGAAAAATTGATATTCCGAGCCTGTTTTATCCGGGTCTATTTTTTCCGGGGCTATTTTTTCCGGGTCTATTTTTTCCGGAACTATTTTTTCCGGATCTATTTTTTCCAAGTCTATTTTTTCCGGTCTATTTTTTCCGGATCTATTTTTTCCGATTACCACAATTGATTCCCCTTGGCTGTGTTTAAAATAAGTACCTGGACTTAATTCACATATGCACACACACATACACACACAATATTCCGTATGCAGTCCTTTGGTCTTAATCACACACATATACCTTTTACTTAAACTTCATTTTTCTTATACACTTTGTTTCGTATAAATTTTACAATTCCGCATATTACTATTATCAAATTTTCCATTTCTGCATTACAATTTAATGTTTTGTATTAAATTAATCATACCTATTTATAACTAAATTTCGCACTTTCAACTCTGGTAACAACACTTTAGACTTTATTTTATTTATCCCTCTCTATTCCGTATATACGTACTGACCACCTTCTTCTCTCGCTCCTTATTTCATGTATGCGCTATTCACCCTTGACAGAGGAAAAAAATATCTTCATTTTTCATTCACTCCCATTTTATGTTCCACAGAAAAAAAATTCAAATTTAAAAATGTATTTCTCTGATATATTCATTTCCGTTATTAAATTTCGAGTATTGTTACTCGTAAAAAATATTTAACAAAATTACTGTATACAAAATCAATCGTCTGTAATCATTCAGCTCTAGGGGATATTCATAATCCCGAATTTTTCGCGCAGTAGATGTACAGCAGTTTAATATTTATATTTTACTGAATGTTTCAGTTTAAAATACATAAATTCTCTTTGTATTATTAACCGATTTAATCACTAGAATAAATGATTTTTTTTTCTCCAAATTATTCGAGTACTTGATTCGAGTTTAAAATAGTTCTTTGATTTGATCGTCTAGCTTAATTTGTGATTTCAAATGTTCGTATACTTCTACGGAATATCTTCTTTCCAATAAATCTTTTTTTGCTTTATTTCAATAAGTTTTATTTTATTTTATCTTGAATACTTCTCATTTGGATTTCTTTGTGTGAACTGAACGGCTCGAGTGACATAAGAAAAACGACAGGAAAAAAAAATTGAGAGTACAATCAGATAATAATGAAATTAATGTGAAAATAAGTTATACAAGAATGTTTAACAATAGAACTTCTGCAGAACAATAATTAAAAAATATTCCAGTCAACAATTGATAAAATGTGTGGAGTGAAACAAAAGATTTTATACAATATACTGTTATATTTAAATCAACATTCGCATTTTCATTTACAATTACTTTTCATTAAATAGAGTAGAGCTTTATTTTTAATTAAAATATATAGGGGTATAATCAACAAATCAGATAATTAAAATTAATAATATGATCCTTCTTAATATTTGAGCCCTTAATTAATTTAAATAAAAGTATTAATTGTTTTCTTCCTTAAAACCATATTGTTAATTAGAAAATACGCTTATATTTTTATAATACATTTTAATTTTTATAAAGTTAACATACTTAATAAAAATTTAAATTATTCAAGTGATTTGTGGGGACTTAGTTAAATTTATTTCAGAGTCTCACAAGTTAAAAGATTTACAATAAGTAAGCACTTTTACTTTATCTTTGTATTAATAATGGTTTTTTAGCCTCTTTTATTCAAATAAAAACAGGAGACAATTTTTTTTTGCAGATTTCAAACTTTTTAATCTTTGTTTACTTAAGAACAGAAAATCTCGTACGATTTATATGTTGAATGTATGTGTAAAATTTTGCTTGACATTATGAATTTAATTTTTCAACACAATTAAAATAAATTATCATAAATATATTTAAGACTTTTTCCTGTGAGGATTAATTTTTTTTTCTTTGAAAAAAAAAGAAACTACACGGAAAGGAAATTATGGAAAAGGTTCCCATAATTCTATAAAATTTTTTCCTATATCAACATAGGAACTATGACCATAAATTATGGCAGCAGTTCCTATGATTATAGAAATGTTTCCCATAATTATAGGAACAGTTCCTATAATTATGGGAATGCTACCCATGTCCTTATAGAAATGGTTCCTACAATTGTAAGACTGGTTCCTAAAATTGTAGGACTAGTTCCTATAATTTATTGGAATTGTTCCAATAATACAATGGGAATCATTCCCATAATATATAAGAATGAACCCTATATTTTATAGGATTGGCTCCTAAAATTATAGGACTGGTTCGTATAATTTGTAGGAATTATTCCAATAATATAATGGGAATCACTCCTATAATATATAAGAATGAACCCTATATTTTATAGAAATCATTCCCATAACATTATAGGAACGGTTTCTATAATAGTGTGGGAACTATTCCCATAATATTATAGGGATGATTCCCATAATGCTATTGGAATAGTTCCTATACCATATGGGAATCATTCCTATAAAATAATGGAAACTGTTCCCATACCATTATAGGAACCATTCCTATAATATTATGGGAATGGTTCCCATACTATCATGAAAAAATTAATTTCATGAAAAGTGGAGTAATCACTTCTACAATACACAGAAATGTTATTTAATATGAAAATAAAAATTCAAACATTAAAAAAAAAATCGTATTTGGCAAAAACATTAAAATTTTTAACAAATTAGCGTCGAAGAAGCTCCATTCGAATCTCTCCAAATCATGAGGGAAATTTCTACACTATTTTGCAAAAAAAAAATTTTATGATATTATGGGAATGGTTCCCATAATATTATAGGAATAATTTCCATAATGTTATGGAAACTATTTCCATACTACTATGGGAACTATTTCCATATATTTATTTATTTAACGCCAATCGGCAATATACAATAACAATTTACATATAATATGAAAAGGGAATAACAGGCGAATTAACGCTATAATCGATGGATTGTAATAGAGCTACACTGAGATTATAAAGACAAAAAGATAAAAAAGATCGCACGTGGAGGGGTTTGTGGTTAGTCGTTGTATTCCAGTACCAGCTTTTTGACAGACGTCCTGAAGGACGGGTAGGGACAATCAAAGAAGTTTACATCCAAGCAGATAGCATTGACCAAGTTAGATAATCTGTTGATAGGCCCAAAACGGACATAGGTTTTGGAGGATTTTGTATAGGATTTAGTAGCCGGCTATGTCGTAGGCTCGTTTTGGGGCAGATAAATTTAAACTGTTCAAGTATTTCTGGGGAGTCAATGTACCCGTTGATTACCTTCTAAAAGAACGAATTGTCGTTAACTTGCCTTAAATTTGCTAGGTAACTGATCTGAAGGTCCTCATATACCACGTTGGTGTCCAATTCATTGCCTGTCTGTCGCAAGAAATACGATAAGAACTTGCAGAATTTGCGTTGGTTTTATGGGGATTATATTATGGGAACCATCCCTATAATCGTATGGGTACAATTCCTATACCATTATGAGAACTATTTCCATATTGCAAAGCAAAAGTTCCCATAATTTTCTTTCCGTGCAATGAATTTGGTACGACGTTCGCAACTTAAATATTGAACTGATGTCGATGTTTTAATTTGTATTTCACAATATCTTCGGAACCAACTAAATGATTTGATCACGATTTTCGACAATCGAAAGTATTTACCAAGACTGAGATCTAAATAGCTCTCGAAATCGGTCTGTTTCATCTTAAAAAGCAGTGTCCCATTTTAACACCCACACTTATGAAAAATTTAATGTCTGAATCTACCCCATTGTCTCATTTCATCCCACCCTCCCTGCTCCCTACACGAAGTGATTTTTTATAAAACTCTGGAGCTTCGATGAGTGACGAAGTAAATTCAGATTAAAAGTTCACTCCGAATATATATCGATTTGTTATAGTGCAGTTTCTAAGTTATTAAAAAAGAGCAAAAAAAGAAATTTTTTTCACTTTTTTATCTTAGAGCTCGTAAAATATTAAACTAAATTTTCTCAAAATTCATTAAAATTAAAGTTTCCACAAGTTTTTTTTCATGATATCAGCATCGAAACTTAAAGTTTCAGTGTCTCTACAGCCCGTCAAAACAAGCTAATTTCAAGTCGATGCTGCAAACAACCTAACGAATTCGTAACTCGCCTGCGACTCGGGCAGCCAACCTCACCCTAGCCTTGAAACGTCTTGTTTCATCTCTTGTCACAAAATTTACTATAGATTGTCGCACAATAAAATTAGTTCATTAATTCAATAAAGAGATCGTACCACAAAAATGATTTCTTTTTTAATTCAATTTTATTTAACGATATTTTCTAAGAAAATTCAGTGAATCGAATGTACGCTGTTACAATTAAATTAAATTTTATTGAATTTATAAGATATTTTAATTACTGAACCCGAAAAAATAACAGCGTACGCTTCTTTTCAATTCAAAGACAACACCAAGTTTTGGAGCTGACCGCGGCATCAATTATTTAAAAAATTTTTTTTCGAATTAGTGATTATAATAAGTACTCATTTTTATCGAACGACATTTATTAATTTTTCTTAAAACTACTTCATAAGTCAATAGGTACAGCTACTAACGTAAATGGGTAGGAAAGTGTTTTATAATAATATTTTAACATCATTTATACTGACATAGATCGTAAAATAAAAACTGCAGTTTTTAGACCTCCTGTGAGCTTCATATACTTGAAGAAAAGCAAGACGATTTGTCAAGTTAGAGGATTATAGCCAAGCTCAACGTCGTCGAGATAAATGTATACGAGGGTAGTTATGCAATGTAAGATACTACTGTAGTGAATCGTGATCTATACATGTATTCTATTTCAATTTTATTTCATTCTTTCCTCATATTTGGATAATTTTACTGGAATTCGTAACTATGTTGCTTTACGATAACTTACTGGGTACAAGATATCTTTTAGCTTGACGTTTCGTTAAATACAATATCTGTTGAAGCCTTTCTATTTCTTTTCATTGACATTGATAATAAATAATATTGGATATTAATCGCGATAAAAACGTGGAATTACTATTTAATTTTATTCTTTTCTTCGTCTTCAATCACTTAAAGCGTGATTTAGACGTTACTTATTCTCTTACTATTTCAACGTTAAGCCATCGCTTGTGTCTTAAATCGCGGATAAATTTCGTGGAAAAAAATCTTAGTTTTTCAGCCACACTATTATTGATTACATGTATTACATATACAAAGTGTAACATTAACGCGCATTATTTCTATGAGTTTTTTTGACTGTATTAAATCGTTCCCTAAATGTTTTCTATTTTTTTTTTCATTTTGTTTCCTGTTATTTTTCTTTCTTTCGAGACTTAACGTATATCAAAAATAAGAAAGGTTACTCTTAGGTTACTTAGATTGTATAATATGTATCATAAATCTTTAATGTTTAAGTTACAATTTTTGAAGGACAACTATCAATTTTTCCTGTATAGACAATAAATTTTAATATCCATCCTTTAATTATTCACGTTTTAATTATCAATTAAATAATTACTATTTACATTGATAACATATTTTTGGTCACCCGAGTCGAAATCTCAGATCTGTTTTAATCGTAAAAGTTTCCAAACCCTTTAAAGTCTCATTTACCGCCTAAAACGTGACCTGTTTTGAGCGTAGATGACGGTTTCGGAAAATAAATACGATTAATCCAGACCTGAGCGGCACCGTTTTAATCGTAAAGGTTATCAAAAGATGTACTATTATTATTATTTATTAACTCATTCATTATTATTATTATTATGACTTATTATTATTTTACGACTACACTGTAGAAAATCACCGGGGTAAGTCCAAGCGGTGTAGGTGTTAAAATTATCGGTGTTGAATTTACCCCCGAAAGCGGTGTGAAAATAACGCCGCCGCCGGTGTAAATATTCTAGACTGGTGTTAAAATATTTTACTTTGTGAACATTTTTACTTACTCGATCACTATACTTGTTAATAAATGAAATTTTTTATTAATTTTCATAACGAACTGACATTTCTTGTGTTTTATGATCTTTAAAGTTAATACTCCAAGCGGACGCAATTTACTTTGCTTTTACACCGGCATTACTCCACTTTTACGCCTGTTACTCTGCTTTTACACCAGAATTACCCCGCTTTTACACCGGCATTACTCCAATTTTACCCCTGTTACCCCGCTTTTACACCGGTTACCCCGATTTAACACCGGTATTTGTAACACCGGTGTATTACTCCTCCTACACCGGTGTAATTTCATTTTTACACCGGGCGGAGTTAAAACGAGTCCATTTTTAACACCGCTCTTTTTTTACAGTGTAACTTAAAACCCACCTCAGACAGGATCCAAATATATCGGCCGTAGCGTAGGGGGTAAAGCGATAGTCTGGCGAGCGTTAGGTTGTAGGCTCGAATCTCGGGTAGGGCGAAAATATTTAATAATTGATATTTAATAAGTTAAGCGTATGTGTAATATCTAAGTGTGTAGTGTGATTATATCTCTATGAAACGAACAAAAGTCACCTCTCCTGACCTTGAATCTATAACGTCCTATCTCCAAATACGGTCCAGAGTAAAAAAAAAATAAAAATTTTGCTTCTTAATCCTGATTTTGAATCGCAAATAACATGATAGTTTTTTTTTATATTATGTATTTATCAATATTAATTTTAATGAAGCATTATATAATTATGATCAATACGTAATACAACTAATAATTATTATTAGCAACTATGAATAATGTTATGCTATTTAAATGAAAAATTATAAAAAAAAAATACATGACCATAGTGGGATTCAAACCCGAGTCGCTTGGTATTTTTAAATATAATATTACTATTATTGTTATATTTTACATTATTATTATTTCGGGTCTGGTTTGATCGTAACTGTGTCAGAATGGGACAGAACGCCTATGATTACGATAAAAACAGGCCTGCGCCTATGGAGCAACCAAGAGCAGTAGGTCTGTTTTAATCGTAAAAATTTTCTGAAACTGACTTGCCAAAAAATACGATGTCGACATTTTTAAACAAAAGACACTAAATAAATAGTAAACAAAACATAATCAATTCTGTGACTTAATATATTTTTTATAAATATTGCCCATGAATAAAAATATTATAAGTCCATGATTTAATCTAGTTTAGTCCTTGCAAATTTTCAGAACTAAAATTTTTTAAAGTTCAAGAATTAATCTAGTTTTGTCTGCCCGTAACGTAATTGTTTTTTTAAACAACAGATCAAAAACAGCTTAAAATTTTTAGAAAAGATCAAAAAAGATCAAATAGTCCAATTAAGCTAAAACCAGATCAAATTCTTCGGTTCGGGTGGATCAAAAACAGATTAAAAATTTAATAGAAGTTATTCAATAACAGACCGAGTAGTCCAAATACCGTCCAGTTAGATTAAAATCAGATTAAATTTTTCGACCCGGGTAAGAGTTTAAAACAGCATAAAATGATACACAATTGACAAATTGTGGTGGGTTAAAAAACGTGAGTATTTGTTTTTCATTTCTGCAACTGAAAAGTTAGTTGCTAGGCACCTGTTGAAAATTATCAACAAAGATGAGCTCTTAATGTTAATCGGAAGATTCTCCGCATCGCAGTTTTTCAATTTTAGGTGATCCCGAAGTTGTTTATGATGTTGAGTAGTAAAAAATGTAACCTGCATAGTAAATTTTTAAATGAGACATTTGAAAATTGATGCTAATAACAGTATAGTCTACGATTACGATGTTAACATCGTAAATTTTAGTGGAATTTTCTTTCCGTGTATTTGGTGAGAATTTTCTAAAGGTGTCTATAGCAACCAACTTTTCAACATCGGAAATGAAAAAAACATATTCACGGTTTTTGACCCACCCTAATACACATAAATACATATATGTTAGAGACTTCCGGAAAAAAAAATTTTTTTTCTTATCATCTCAAAATTTTCTTCTGGCCAAAAAAAAAAAATTTTTCTGCCCTCCGGCCAGAAAGTGGCAACTTTCGGGCCGCTGCCCTGAACGAAGTTGCAACTTTCCGACTTCGTCGAGCAGAAAAATAGTATACGCACCTTGGCCAGTAAAAAAGAAAGCCTCAGACCACATGTTTGTCAACCTCGGCTTCGCCTCGGCCAACAATTACATGTGCTCTGAGACTTTTCTTGTTTTACTGGCCTAGGTATGTAATATACTATTAAAAGCGTAGCTCGATATTCAAGTCTAAGAGACGCTTAACGATTTTCCGTTTTTCGTTATAATTAACACATGAAGAATTTTTTTGAAGCGATGCTTCTTTACTCGCGCTTGGGATGGGGACCTAACACAGAAAAAGTGAAATGTTATGAAAAAGTGCAACGGAAATAAGCAAGAGAGATAGCACTGCCACGCGCAGCGCTGCCTGTTTCCTCTGTTCTTTCTCGTATCGTGTTGTGTTATGTGTGCATATTTATGTACATAGGTATTTAAAATCATGTGGTGTAGTGTAATTAACCTCCTTTTTAGTATTTACTATTTAATATAAAAGATACTGTTATTATTTTTACTTCCGTATTCCAAAAAATCTCAAATTAATTATTTGCAATTCTATAGCAAAATTAAATTATATTAATCAATAATTAGGGTTTTATGTATAACGTGAATGGCGCTTTGCTCCTCTCGGGTGTCCTATAATACACGTCTTTTTTTTCCTTTTTCCTTATAAGCCTCCAGAATGAATTTTTATTCTAATCTTTAAGCACATATTCTGGTAGGTAAGTGAATTTTCAACAAAAAATAACTCTGATATGTATTTCTAGTAATCTTAACAGATAAAAAGTTATTAGTTTTTGAACGCTCGCAATCAAATAAAATCTAACAAAGTATGATTTTAGAGCACAAATTCTATTATAAAGGATCTGATTATGAGGTTAAATTCGGAGTGAATGAATTTTTAATTATTTAGTCCCCTTGGAGTAAATTTCGCTTCGAAGGGGAGTTTTCGCGGAGTATATAATTTTTTATTAATTTAATCCCTCCAGAGTGAAATTCACTCCGGAGAGGAGGTTTGAAAATATTATTAAGAAAAAATAACTCTACTAAATAAAATCAAAGTAAAAACTCGCGTATTACATTACTGATCAGTTGATACGCACACACACACACGCAATCGCGCACTTGCACACACACGCACACACGCACGCATATACCCGAACACACACATGCACACATTCGTACAAACACGCTCACACACACACACACGCTTGCACGCGCACTCATGCACGCGCACTCATGCACGCACACACAGACACCCACACATAAAAACAGAATAACAAAAATCATTTTTTTTGTAATTCAGTTAAATATACACATAGCCGTATCAAGCTATGTAAAGTCATACAGGGCCATATATAATTCGTTTTTCTCTGGATTAATTAAATAGAAGCAAAAATATTCATTTCAACAAGTTATTAACTCCTCTTAGTCACGTCAGTTTTTAAATTATTTATCATTTTCTAAGCAGTACGTTTTGCCTGGATCTCGCCTGGACATTAGTTGCGACATTGAAAAATTACGCACTATAAAATTAACATCTCAAATTTTAGTTAAAATTTTTTTTTTTCGAGTTTTTCTTAACAGAGGTTCGTACTTCTCTCTCTATTACACTCAAGTCCACGAACGGTACGATCTTTGTTGCACTTGTGCAGTAAATGGAAACTTCGGCCGAGTTTTTCTTTTAAGCAAACGACTATTGTCAAACAATTTAAGCGTACTTCGCTACACGGGGAGAAATTAATTATTGTATCTACAATACAAAAATTGTAATTTTAACCATCTAAAATGGTAATAACATTTTTCAGTGATTATAATGATCAGTATTACAATTGAAAATGATAACAGTTACAATTGATGATGGTAACGGTTACTATCGAAGATGCTAATTGTAATTATTAAAAATTATAATTGTTACGATAAAAGATGGTAACTCTCACCATTCAAAGTTGTAAAAATTTTTAACTATATAAGAATGTGTGAGTGCTCGCGTGAGTGTGTGCATGAGTGCGCTCGCGCGTGTGTGTGCATGTGTACGTGCGTGGGTATATGTGTTCGCGCGGGTGTGTGCGCACCCGTCTGCATGTGTGTGTGTGTGCATGTTCGCGGGCGAGTGTGCGCATGTGTGCGGGTAAGTGTGCGCGTGTGTGCAGGTGTGCGGGTAAGTGCGTACATGTGTGTGGGTAAGTCTGCGCATGTATGCGGGTGAGTATGCGACCCCGTAGTTATGTACATGTGTGTGTGTGTGTGTGTGTGTGTGTGTGTGTGTGTGTGAAATTAATCACTTCCCCAGTTAATCAAATTACACATAGATAAGCGTCTGACTATAATGTTTATATTTTAATTTTTTACTAGCTTAGATGGTCATCATTATTTTGGCTGATAGTAACCATTACCATCAGGTTATTGAGAATTACGATTTTTTATAATAGTAGTAATTATTTTAGATAATAACAGTTATAATTTCTGGTTATCATAAATAATTGTAAGCTTTACCATACAGATGGTAGACACTACCATTCAGATTGTTTAATTAATAATTTAAATGATATTATCAATCATATAATTCAGTTTAAAAATTGTACTATAACTTGATGGTAACTTTTACCATAAAATTTTCTCCGTGTAGATTAGACAGTAGTGCATCAATGTGTGGTCTGTATTTTATATTTTGAGATTTTGTTTCTGAACAAAACTCAGCCGAAAATATCTGATAACCTCTGTTAATTTATTTTAATTGACCTAAGTTATCTCAGTGTACTAATTTGAACTTATAAACTGTTTTGCCTCTAAGAAACACAAAAATGAGCGAACACCGAAATCGAAATTATTTTTTTACCTGGTCTATATAAAGAGAGTAGTTGTTTTCGATATCATCTATTTTGAATATTTTTCATACCATTCTCCTGTTATGTAAATTTAATCTGATTTAGCTCTAATTATATGTTACGAATTAAAATCTACCCACATTATTTCATACTGTGATTTTAAAATTATTATTATTATTTTTTTTTATTTTTTTCAAAGTCGCGTAAACAACAAAGGTCATGAGCGACTTCAGTAGTATTCATATGATACAGTTTACATGTGAGAATTATATTTTATTGAGCAATTTTAAGTTTCTTAGCAGGTTTAGAACTGTAATTAAATTGTTTTTGTCATTTAAACAATCTGTTATTTCCGTTGGTAGCTTGATGGTCCTGTCTGTGGTGCCTGGACATTCTACTAGAAGATGTTGGATTGTTAGTGTTCATTTACATTTTAGGCTTTTATTGGTAGGTGCTCGTGTCATGAGATGATTGTGTCATATTAGTGTGACCAATTCTTAACTGTGTAAAAATTACTTGATTCGTACGGTTGTTAGATGACGGAGGTTCTTTCCATACATTATTTCTTACACAATGTAGTATAAAATTGTTCTATAAAATGAAAAGATTATTTATCGTCTGTTGAATTTGATAAATTATTTAATCATGTTTGCTGTTTATTTTTTTTTTTTTTGTTAGGGTTGAAATGTTGACTGAAGTAATTATACAGATTTGTATAGCAAACAATTTCTCATCTTTATTATATTTATTCATATAGTTGTTTCAAGTGCATGAGCACGTTCTATACATTATCAGCACTTAAACTCATTAATTTGATCCTTTAATTACGTGGATTTCACCAAACAACGGTAAAGTTATATAATGACAAAAAAATGCTTACTCTTATTTCTCCTAAATAGAAATTCTATCTATGAGTTAAGCTCATTCATTAAATTTTTTTTTTTTTTATGTAGATTGCTGAGTTATTTTGTCACATAATTACATTATCAATAATATAGTTTTAATAGAAATTAATTTATTCCATAAAGAAAAGTTAATAATTCGATTCAGCACATACAGAAAAATTTATAATTGAATGTAATATAAAATTAATTTCCTAAAATGTCTTATGTAATGAGAAAATTTTCATAACGCGAGACGTAATAAATTCTTAGGTGGTTTTACTTGTTATTGCTGAAATGTAGCATCGTTACCGCTCAAGCGTATATATTTTATTGTGTACCGTTCTTCCACGCTCTGCCACAAGCACAGTAGTATCACTCTGTCGCTGACTGCAGGAGTACTGCAGAAGACAGTTAATTCTCTAGTTTATATGTTAAATTTATTCTTATTCCACTTCCTTTAGATAACACATTGTTAATTGAAAAGAAGAAAATAAAACAAATAGAATCTGCATGTTCTGACAAGCATGAGATTGATAAATTAAAATATTTGTTTTCATATGAATTCCCGAGTCGAAACACAAATTCGGATTTAAGTCTCAAAGTTCTCAATGAGGTTTTTGAGAATCAATTTAGAATTTTAAGATTGGCAACATTATAAAAAGTTATCCTAGTTTAGTCCTCAAAGTACACGGTACAATATTTTGCGGATATCACTATGCCAGTATGGGCTCGAACGCCATACTGTATGGTATCGAAGATTTTTTTAGGTTATAAAATTATATGCATAGATGATTAAACCATTGCGGGAATAGTAACATTGGCAATAGTAACATTGGCAATAGTTGTCGCGGACGCCGCAATGTCAGTATGGCCATCAGGCCCATACTGTATTGCCGTATCCACATTGCTTCTGGCCGATAAACCTAGTCTAACGACATCTATATAGTTTTGGTGGTAATACGATAGTATACATTGATTGACACGCCAGAAATTATGGCGGAAAAAACTAGTAGCATTGTGCCGTCGACATTGTAATATGGGTCTCAGGGCCATGCTGTTTCGCCGTGCCTGTTATGCATACGTGTGAACAATACAATAGCTCCAGTACTATACAGTATATTAAATAACGCCATACTTCTGGGACTCGTTACAATACTGTCTTCGAATATTTCACATACTGTTTTAGTATCTGCCTTGAGACCATACCAGCATGGCTGAGACCCATACTACAATGCCGACGGCACAATACTACTAGTTTTTCCCGCCATAATTTCTGGTGTGTCAATCAATGTAAACTTTCGTATTACCACCAAAACTATACAGATATCGTTAGACTAGGTTTATCGGCCACAAGCATTGTGGATACGGCAACGCAGTATGGGCCTGGCGGCCATATTGACATTGCGGCGTCCGCAATAACTATTACCAATGTTACTATTTCCGCAATGGTTGAATCATCTACGCATACAATTTCATAACCTATAAAAATCTTCGATACCATACAGCATGGAGTTCACGCCCATACTGGCATAGTGATATCCGCAAAATATTTCTTACCGCGAATTGAGGCTTTTGAGGACTAAACTAGAATTTGTGTTTTGACTCGGGGTTAGTTATTCGATAAATACTTTGATGAAAAGACTTACCTTTCTTTTGATTTTCTAATGAACATATATAATACATATTAAATAAAAAAAAGAAACAATAGATTATTCAATATCATTATTCATTCTTTATTTATTCAGCACAAATATTTCTAATTAATTCTTATACATTTATGTATGTATTTTATGTATGTATTTATATTTATGTATATGTATATGCATATGTATAAGTATGTAAATATAGGTATATACGTATGTACAAATGGTTTACACCCTGCGTATTTTATTTATATACTATTAGTTTATTAATACATAGATTTGTACATAAGCATTAGCATTTTTATAATATAACAGCACGGAAAAAAGAGTTTTGTGAAAATTACAGAAAATCTTAAGAAATTAACATCTATTCTTATGTGAGTAAACCTGGATTCAATTTACATTCTCACGTATGTTACATTGAATACTAAAAAGTTAAGAGTGTTACAAATCGACGTTGAAATTGTTACATTTTTATGACATCAGGATCAAAATTTCAAATTCAATTTCAACTTAATATCACGGGCAAATATTAGCGAATGCGTGAATTGCGAATATTTTAAATCTGCAGGTGGTAACAATTATGTTTATTGGGAACCCTTAAACTTTCATGCCATTTTCTTAACCAACCAAAAAGACAGTCGTATTTGGAGAATTAATAAAAAGCTATGGCACAGAATAAAACACGATTTCGTACTTCGGGTAATGTTAACCCTCATCTTTGTCACTGACAGTCAACTTCATCCTCGCATAAAATCGCCTTGTTTCATATCTTCCCTAGCGGACATAATTTACCGTAATTTATGGCGGATTACCAAATGGCCGTATTTTTACGGTGGATTACCGTAATTTTACAGAAAATTCAGCGTAAATTGCGGCAAATTCGCCGTAAATTACGGTAAGTCTACTGACAAATTCGGTGGAAATCTCCGCAATTTACCGTAGTTTTACGGAAAATTACGGTAGGCCCATTGTAATCTAGGCAAATTATCGTATTTTTACGGCAAGGATACCGCAAATTACGGTCAATCCACCATAATGGACGGTAAGTCAGTATTTTACGGTAGATTACCGTGATTTACAGTAATTTGGGTCCGTTAGGGTTGCAATTACAACGTCACATACTATTTCAAATTTTCAAAACATATAATGAAATTTTTCGGTGCTCATGTAAATTTCACATATACATATCTTTTGTAAATATAACATAAAACAATATCGTAAAAATACTATTATAATATTCATCATTAATTTTTACATGATTACACTAGTCAGCGCTACAGTTTCATAGCGTAACCACAACAAAGTAGTTATGTAAAAATAACATAAATAAACTACATAATCTAATCAAACACTTTTCCGTAATTCTTTTTCCGTGCATCAGTAAATCTAAATTTTTTACTACTATTTTAATATATTTTTTTTTTTTTTTAATCAACGATTGGATAAACTATTTTTACGTTTATGTAAGTACTATATAACAATATTAATTGACTACATTGATTAAACAGTATATTGTGAGACCAGGGATGAATCAAAACGATATCAGACCAGGCTGAAGTTGTCCTGATAGCCAGGGTTTCTCGTCCAAAAGTTGGTATTCATTAATTTGCGACCAACTTGACGACAAGCTGTCAACAACTTTAGCATTGGCAACTTTTGGCTACAAGTTACCGCCCACTTTCTGAGAAAGTTGACGCCAGTATGGAGCCGCAACCGGAATGCAGGTTTCTGAGAAAATTGAAGGCTATTTCCCGTCAACTTATGGATTGCCAACTTTTGCCACCAACTTTCTCAGAAAGTGACCGTCAACTTTGGAAATACCAAATTTTGCCGGCAACTTGGCGCCCAGCTGCGGCTGTAAGTCTCACGCCAGTTTTTCGTCAACTAGGCTATCAGGGTGGGTGTCATCACCCGCAGTCTGAAATCGTGTTTTATCCTGAGTCACACACTATAGTTTTCATGATTACCTGCATCGGAACTTGAAGATTCAGTGTCAGCAGCCAGTAATAAACAAGTTAATTTCAAGCCGATGATAAGGAGAACTGTTAGAGAATGAGAAATATGTGATTTACAGTCACTTATTAAATAGTAAATAAGACAAAAAAATTATTTTCACTAATTTTTTAGTAATTCTATTCGGTTAATTGAAACTGTCACTTGACAAATGAAATGAGTAAACTGAAGTGACAAGTAAACAAATGAGAGTAAAAACGTAATAAGGCTGCCAATAAACATTAAGTATAACTGACACCGAGCAGAAACAATTGTGTTTCTTCCCTTGGGAAGAAACACAATTGTTTCTGCCCACTGTATGAAGGTATTGTTGAATTATGAATTTGCTAGCAGTTGTTTGCAGTACCGGCTTGAAATTTGCTTGTTTCAACGGACTGTAGAGACACTGAAACTTCCAGTGTCGATGCTGGTATCATGAAAAGTATTATTTATTTGCTAAAAATAAACAAGATCACTTGTTCATACTGGGATTTATTAAGAATGAAAATTTTTTTTCACTTTTATCGCTGAATATTTGTAGTTATTTATTAGTTTTTTATTCTCATGAACAATAATCATGTGAAATAACAAAAAATGCCATAAACCCAAAAAATAAATGCACCTTGAAATTACTGTATATCCAAATATGAACAAGTTAATATTTTATTTAAATTTTATAAATATGATTTTTAATCAATGTGAAAAAATATAGTCTATCTATTATTCTAACAGTTATTCATTTATTTGTTTATTTTTGTGACAAAATTTAGATATTTATTTTTTATTTTGATCATTATAATATTTAAACTTTCTCATTAAAATTTGAGATCAGTATTTTTATAAACTCCTTTATCTTTATAAACATTATTGAATGATAAATTTAATAAAATTTTTCATTCTACAGAGTACCAGTGTAAAATTTAAATAAGGTTGTACAAATCATTCAAATCTTCATTATTCGTCTTACTAAAATTTCACGTGGTCATTAAAACTTTATTTAGAGGAGAGTAGGGTCAATTGAACCAAGGGGCAATTGAACCAGTAAGCTCAAAAAATCGAAAAATGAGTCGTCCTCTTGGCATAATTAAATACACTGAACCTTAGCCTGACCGAAATTTGAAACCAATATGATAATTTAATTTTAAAAAATTCAAGTCTTTGTGTTTTTAGGCATCTCAACTTTTTTTTCAGCTCTTGACAAATTGTTTGATAAGTTTTTAATTTTCAAATGTAATCTTAAAATTTTTTTTGCAATACCTTCTGTCGTATATTAGTCATAAATTTCTAACTTTACATCTAGTAAAATAGTTCTTGAATATTTTTTTTAAACTAATTATTTCGATAGAATCATATGAGATCCATTGAACAAGTACTCTCGGGGACTGTTGAACCACACGAACCACATTGTGAGCATCAGACATGCGCGCGCATTTTGACTGAATGCAAAAAAAAGCTAAACTAACCAAGAAAAAAAATACCCGAGTCAAAATTAAAACAGTAGTTTGAGCCTCCAAAGCCTCAGTTCTTTTGATGTTGGACTTGCCGCTGAATGTAATATGGAATTTAAGTCCTCGATGTCCTAAAAGTAGCGTATGGAGGAGTAAATCACCTGTTTAAAATGGTATTTTAACCCTCCATGGCCTACCATACTTTTTATCTGTAACTTCGAATGAGCTCAATTCTTTAGCATGATATTATTGTTATAATAATATCTGCGTTCTAAATACATAAAGATATTTCCACCCCCCTTTTCCCTTCTGTTTTCTACTGATTGTACGTGATCCGATGAGAGTCTTTCTCGATCTATAAATTTAGGCTCTGGAGGCTTATTTTACCTTTTTAAAAAGATCATTTGAAATTTGAACCTTATGGTGGTAAAAGCGGACAAAGTTACCACATTTAGGTTCAAATCACTTTTTTAATGCATGGATCTTCGGTGACACGAATCGTAATCCGTAGATAATAGATCCGCGACGTAAAATCCGCGACATGAAATTCGAAGACAATCCGTGACAAAATATCCTGTCGATAAATCTTATTCAGAAAAATATATTTTCAGTGAAAAAATAATTCATGGTTTTCGATAAACGGGTACTGTACCATACCAAGCATATGTGTTGACCTATTTCCAAAATAATACCCACCCAAAATCTGTGAAAAAAGGGCACCGTACGATTTCAAGCATATGTGTTGATCTATTTTTAATATCTCACACTCAAATTTTATGTGAAAATATATTAAACATTTCTGATAAAAGGGTACCGTACTATTTATACTATAAGATATTTTGTCGGGGATGATTTATCTATTGAGTATTTAGTGGGGGATATTTTGTCTATCGGATAAAATGTCTTCGGATAACGAGTGACGGGACCGGATCTTCATATTCTAAAAAGATGATTTGATCCTTCTTACCCTCGTGTAGGATTTGGAGGCTCAAATCACTTTTTTAATTTTGACTCGGGTAATTATATTGACAGAAGTTGTAAAAGTGATTGTTATAACATATAATGTTATATAAAATAATCAATATTATTAGAAGTATTGTAATTTCAGTTTTAAGCTGTAATGAATAGTAAATTATTCATTAGTCATTCGTTTGTGGTTCTAATACTCCTGGTTCAATTGCCCCCGCAAAGGGGACAATAGAACCATTTGATGCAGTTGTACAATTTCATATTTATTAAAAATTTTCATCATTTGTTAAGTTATGTGCTTATGAGAAATGACAGTCTATACAATAAAGTATAATTTCGTAAAAAAAAAAGTTATCATTTTGATTTTATTCATCTAAAAAAAAAATGTTGAAGTATTTTTGGTTCAATTGACTCCACTCTTCCCTATTGTTATTTTTTTTTTTTGTGCTATGAAAATTATCACGTTACTCATCGTGATATTTTTTTTATTATCTACGAAAAAAAGAACATCTTAAAAACTTATAATTTATAAAGTTCTGCCTCCGGGGCAACGATATGTATGTGTCTACACAATCTTATATAAATATATTATTAAATATATATTATATATGATTGTAAATCAAATTAAATGAAAATTCATTTTTTACTGTAGAATACTCAAAATTAAAAAATATCTGGCAGTGACGATTTGATGTAAAAGGAGCAATGTAAAGAGAAAAAACAAAAAATAAAATAAAAGTAAAAGTTAAACGATAAAGTTAACTCATCTGTACGCAGAGTTTTTGCATTTGATCGAAAATCGATTCTCCTGAGTCTTCAATTATCCGCGTTCCGTCTTTGCAACCCTCAAAAGGTAACAAAGCTTGAATGATTACGTTGGAAATTCTGCCGGCAGCGAATACTCCTGGCAGTAAAATCCTCTTTAGAAGGGTATTGACACACCAATCTCTCTATTGAATGATCTACTCCCAGTCGAACCGGTAAACCAAACTAATCGATCGATTCCTGTTGATCCATCACCATTGATTCCCGGTGAACTATGGGTCGCTATAGTTTTTTTTTTTGGTATTGTCTGTTTTATTATTCTACTAGGCCAAGTACGATAAAACGTATCCTGAGAGCAACGTTTGAGAAGGCAACAAGGCATCGTAGCACGCAAATTATTTAAATGATAATGACGTCTATTATTACATCCAAAATTACGGCAACTATTTACTGGTGATTGAAATTGTTCTGGTGGTTTTAATATTATTTGACCATCAGCAGGTTCCAACGTATTATTAACAAGTCTTTGATTCGTTCGGGGTAACGCGGTAGTATACGTGGATCAGGAAGTCATCAACTGCTGCAAAGGAGATATGAAACAAGTGTCATCATCTAATGAACTCTGTGTGCCGACATTTACAAGGGGTACTTGACCAGAGTTATTGTATGATAGTAGGGTACTCTGAGATGTCATACGGGGATGGCGTCTCTTGTACGGCTCCCAATCCCCAGCTTCCCGCCGTCAGTGAGTTGCAATGACATCCGGTGCGCTCTTGGTACTTTCTATACTAAAAGGCCTCTTTTGGTCTACCTCGATTATCGCTTCTGCACGATACCGCGGATCAGAATGCGGGCATTTTGAAGCATTTGAATTTTGTGAACTATTTGGATTACTGTGAGTGTTACTAGAACCTCGACCAGAACCATATAAGCTTCCGTATCTTTCGCCAGAACCTATCGTAGCTTGTCTACTAAGCATTGATTCTTTGAAACCTGGTGGTATTCGTTCTGGTTTAGGACTTTGATATCTGTGGTAACTTGGGTAGTCAGAATCAGTACCAACATCCATCGAATTGAGAGGTAAGTAATTTGGTTCATGGACTGACCATCCTGGTGGTGCAGGTATTGTAGTGTGATTTGAACAAATAATGTCATTACTAACGTGACCACGTACATCTGAATTACAAATAGAACATGACTCAGATGGGGGACGTGTTCTTACAGTACTAGTGATACTTTGTTTCGGGCTTTGCGGAGACATCTGATCTTGGGAAGCTTTTCGTGTAGATGTACCTACTCCGTTTTGTGAACTACCAACACTACGGTATCCAAATGTTGAGAAAGCCGGAGATGATACTCTTGGAATCGATATACGGGGATCAAAAAGGCTTTCACGTGTTTGACAAGAACTATCGCACATTTCTGGTTCGTCGTTAGACTCTTGTAAACGTTCTTGTGTAGCATTACTAACGTTGTTACTTTGATGAATATCATTTATCTCTCTTGCACCGTAGTTCATTTCTAAAACAAGTTCTTTAGTATACTCATGTGCTATCAATGTTGCACCTGGTACTAGATCTTTACTTGTTTCTAACTCTAAACTTGGAGATTCACTATCACATTGATGAATATCGGTTTGAGACTGTGACAATGGGCATGGAGTTGCTTTACGACCTATTTCATCTAAACGATTCTCCCGTGACATTCGAATATGCTCCTGCAACAGAGTATTTTAATAGTAATTATAATTAATTTAGATCATATAAAATGAAAGCATATGACATTAAATGAACTATTTTCAAAAGCGCCCGTCAAGCCTTATAAAATATTTTATGGGTAATAAAAAAAACAGTATTTATATTACTTTTCATCCAGTTGTGTACTTAAAAAAAATTACTCATAAAAAGTATAATTACATCGTAGAGAGATTAAATACCGGCCTTTTGAAAAAAAATTCATTAGGGGTATCGATTTGCTGCACAAACTTACTTTTATTATTCGATGATCCCGTACGAGTTTATGGACACAGTTGAATATGAATGAAAAACACATTGCGAACATAATTAACGAAAATATCACAAGTATTATTATTATTCGAGTAGATTCTAGATTTATTGCACCTTGACTTGGCTGAAACATATCATAAAAAAACTCGGCTTAGTATTTTATCATATCGTTATTATTATTTTTCGTAAGTGAACTCAATGTTATAATAGAAAGGAACCGAGAAAAAATAGTGATTTAGTCTGGGAATCGGACCCTGGCTTTCTGATATCACGTCAACATTGAATTCACTCACAAAAATTATAAATAATGCATTCAGCCTATTTCTGAATGGTCCCAGTGCTGTACATTACGGTGCTAATACCAAAAATCAATACGGCAATTCTTAATATTACGGTAAATTTCATGCCAAATACGGTAAATTCTACAAAAATTCCGGTTAATTTCGCAGATTTTATTAAATTCTACGATAAGTTCCGATAAACTACGGTAGATTTTGCGGAAATTCATGAATCGAAATTGACTTTGAGCCTTGAGCAAGCCATGCGTAAGTACCTGTCGTAAATTACTGGTGCAAGAAGTACGCCAGAAACTTTTCAACTGCATGTATTTAAAATATCTTCAATAATCCTGGGTACAATGCCTTGAGCAAGTCATGCACACACGTCTTGATGACGATTTCTTGCTACATGATCTTGCGCAAGACCCATACGTAGAAGAAGACACTAGTAACTAAGGGTTTTGCTCAAGACTTTTTTGAATGTAGTCGTAATAACTGCCGAAAAAATTATCGTAGATAAAGATGAACCCTTTCGATATTCACTATTGTAGTTTTTATAGTTTTTTTTTTTTATACTTAATTAAAAGTGATGACTGAAAGCATTTTTGTACACAAATTCCTGTATATATTTTTTAACTTTCCGCTAAGAAAATTAGAAATTTTCAAAAATTCAGGAAGTTATTGGTTTCGGTCCGATTTTCGAAAATCGAATTTCTAAGAGATCTTGACGTTTTGAGGTTTTAGGAAACTATTCTGACTTATTTCAAGATGATGTTCGAGTGTTTGTACGTACATATGTAAATATTCAGTAACTTTTGAACGGATGAACCGATTTTGGCCTCTAAGGTTGCATTTGACGCGACTTGTCAACATCTAAAAGCTGTGAAAAATTTTAAGCTTGTTCGGTAGGGCTCGTACGGAGATATTCAAAAAATAAAATTTTTTCAAAAATGTTTTCTTTGGATAGCTTGTAACGTGCTCGATGGATCGATTCCAAAATCGACTGGGCTTTGAAACATTTTAAGCCACGCCGAATGCCACCTCAACCATCAAAATCGGTTCATTCGTTCAAGAGAAACCGTTGTTGAAAGAATTAAAACAAAAAAAATTTTTATTTTTTTTTTGAAATTTCTCAAAAACGTCTCAATAAATCGATTTCAAAATTTGGTCAGCTTTAGAACTCGATAAAACGCGTCGATTGCCACCTCAACCGTCTCAATCGGTTTATTCGTTTGAGAGATATCGTTGGAGAAAAAATGGTAAAAAACTTTTTTTTTCGAAAAAAAAATGCATACAAAAGTATTTTCGAGCTCGAAGAGCTGGCCCGCAGGGTTAACTGATAGACCGATTTTTTCCACTGGTGCTACCTCTGACGGATATTGTTGCAATCATATGTATAGATATATTCTGTTATGGACTTTTTACCAGTGCTGCGACCAGACGGCTTTTTTTTTGTACAACTTATCTTCAATTTCTTTTTATTTTTTTGACGTAAACAGTAGCATAATAGTAGCAAAAATTTTTTTTTTTTGATTATTCTATAATTTAGAAATACAAGTTATTTTGACTTCAAAATTAAATAAGCGTTATGAGGCGTGCACTTTCGGATTTTCCAAAATTGTTTTTTTTTTTTTTTTTTTTTTTCAAATAAACGATCAAAAGTATTTTTCGAAATTGTAAATTTACTGTTTCAATTAATTCGTTTTTCAAAAAGGAATATGAGCGTTGACGAAACGAGAATTCATACAAAATATAAACAGTACCATACAGACAAATTTGAATTGAAAATAAAATTAATCTTTTCTGTGAACATCGGTTAAAGCATGAATTTAAAAAATAATTATTCAAAAATTTAATATTAGGAATACTATGAAATAAAAAACTCAAGATTTGTAATGCAAGCTAAAATTATTTCTATTCCTCATCACGTTGACGCTTCATACATCACAATCTACGTGTGGGAGTTTTTCAAATTTCCCAGAGCATAGTTAACCGATAAAGCTCTTGAAATATCTCGACGAAATCATTAGATTTGGTTTGGGTTGAAACGTTACGAGGATTACATCAGTGGCTTCCCTACTTTGATGGGCGTTTCTCTAATGCAGTAATGGACGGAACTGTATGTCTAAGACTTCAACCACGACGTTAATTGTCGGACCAGGGTTGCAAAAAATGCATTTTTTTAAAATGCAATTTTGATATAATTGATTGATAAAAAATGAATGTTTAATTTAAAATTATTTTAATTATTAACTTTTTCATAATTTAGTATTTGATCAGATAGTAATTATCCTTTTTCGTTTAAATGCAATAATGACGATAAGATACATTAATCATTTTTTATTTAATTAAAAATTAAAAGAACTTACATTTTCCAATTTTTGAAAAATGGTTTAATTAAATTATTTTCATTATCCATTTTTTGAGAAATAGATTGATTAAATCTTTTCCATCATCCATTTTTTGAAAAATGGAAAATAAAAGAAGTTTCATTAATCCATTTTTTTTAAATTAAAAATCAAAATACTTATAATTATCCATTTAATGAAAAATGAATAATTCAAATTAACTATATTATTTACGATACAAAATTTTTAATTTTAACTGTTTGAAATGGTAAAAAACTTTTCAGTGATTATAATCATTAACTTTTACCATTGAAAATGATAACAGTAACAATTGATGATAGTAACGTGTGCCCGTATGTGCGCGCGTGTATGTGTGGGTGCGTATGTGTGTGCGTGTGCGCATGTGTACGTGCATATGTGTGTGCGTGTAGATAATTAAAATAATTTTAATTATCCAGCTGGATATATTTTTTCACAAATATTTCAAAAATATTTTTTCACAAATAGAAAATTAAAATAATTGTAATTATCTATTTTTTAAAAAATTAAAAATTGAAATAATTTTCATTACTCATTTTTCAAACATTCAAAAATTGAAATACTTTTAACTACACATTTTTCAAAAAATTTAAAATTTAAATAATTATATGGGTGGGAGGGACAAAAGGGGGTACTTAAGGAAATATCAAGTTTTCGAGGACTCAAATACGCTAAATCTTTTTTTTTTTTAATGATATTCAAAGTAAATAGAAGAAATTTTCAGTTACCGTTGAAAAAAAAAATTTTTCATTTCTGCGGGCAAAGTGGGGTACCCCCTAAAAAAGGTAAAAAAAAAAAATTTCTGGATTTTAAACGAATTTGATTAAGTTGAATTTTTTTTTAAGTAATTTACATAAAGAAAAATTATATTTTACGTGTTTATTGGATATAGTAGAAGAAAAATAATTTTTATAGTTTTTATCATAAAACAAACGTCAGTAATATTTTTCAACCGACAATTGATTTTTGAAAAAGTTTACCAAAAAAAATTCAAAGTAACGCTTAATTATATTTACAGAAGTGTTTTTGAAATGTTTAAAAACCATTTAAAATATTAAATTTATTTTTATCAAATTTTGGGGGTACCCCGTTTTGCCTACCCTACCCCCTTTTGCCCCCCCCCCCTTCCCTTGATTATACATTTTTTCAAAAATAGGTAATTAAAATACTTTTAATTAAGCATTTTTGGAAAAATTAATCATTTAAATCGTTTCAATTAACAATTTTGGACAAAATAATTAATTAATATAATTTACATTAACCATTTTTTTTTAAATCAAAATAAAAATGGCTTTTATTTTCCATTTTCAAAAAAATGAATAATCCAAATCATTTCGATTATTAATTTTTTTAATAATAATAATTGTAATTTTTTTAATTAAAAAATTTGCAACCCTGTGTCGGACATTCCCATAGTACAAAACTGATAACTACATTTAAAAAATGCGACGTCTTTGGCCTTTATAAGTAATAGCTTACTGTTTATAAAAAAAAAATTTCATTTTATTTTAAACAGAGTATATATTTTTTAAGCTTATTATCTTATTTTACTGTACATTCTTATGCTTTTATAAAAATCTAAAGAATAAAAAGCTTTTATCGTGACGTACATAAATATTTGTCCTAAATAAATTCTGTTGAAGAAAATTTTTAGTAGTGTGAAAGAATGAAAAAAACTAAGAGCTATGCGGTTTTGAGTACTGTGAGATTGTTTATTTGTTTACTTATTTTTATTTTTTTTTCATTTTTCAATTCAAAGAGTTCATTACAATAGCACTGAGACTTCAGGCAGTTTGCGAGGCGCTTGACTAAAACAATTCCTATTCTACTCGTGCTAGGGGCATTAACCGCAGTCGCAACCGCATGCCTGCTTTACAAGTAGAGTCCATTTGGTCGAGGAATTGTAGACAAGTGACGATCCATAAAATTATGAAGCGTTTAAAATTTAATTTTATTAGTCATTTTTATGCTTATGCCTTGCAAATTATAGATTGTTCGATATTATCTTGCTTCAAACCCTGGCTAAACTAAAGTTATTATAATAGATGCATTAAATGAAAAGTTACAATTATATATAATGAGAATGTTCTAATGGACAACGCTGATACTGATTGAGACGGTTTACGTGAAAGTTAATGTACAAAAATTGAATCCAATTAATAATTTTAATGGTGTTGGTTTGTCTATACACGGAAAGAAAATTATGGGAACTTTTGCTACGCATTATGGAAATAGTTCCCATGATAGTAGGGGAGCCTGGGGCACGAAGGCCCCCTTAAACCGATTTTTTCTTTTTGTGGCTTTTAACCATCAAATACGTTTATTTTCCGTCTATTTCGGAAGAATCAGTCGAAATTTTGCAAAAAATCGAAAAAAAAATTTTTTTTTTTTCTGGGGCACGAATACCCCTCCCCAAAAAGTTATAAAAAAAAATTTTTTCTTATTTCCCGTCAGATTATGACCTCTACATTTTTTTTATCATATTTTAGGTGAATATGTGATATGTAGGGGAAAATGGACCACTCAAAAAAAAGTTGTGACGAAAAAATTAACTTGACGGATAATAAAAATAAACATAATTTTTTCGTTACAATGTTTTTTTCGAGTAGTTCACTTTGCCTCACATATCACATATTCACCTAAAATATAATAAAAACATTATAAAGGTCATAACTTGACGGAAAATAAAAAAAAATATCATTTTTTAGAGTGGCCTATTTTACCTCACATGTCACATATTGGCCTAAAATATGACAAAAATATTGCAGAGGTCATTATTTGACGGAAAATAAAAAAAGATTTTTTTTACCTAATTTTTGAGGGGGGCCTTCGTGTCCCAGGCTCCCCAATAGAAATAGTTCCCATACCATTATGGGAACCATTCCCATAATGGTATAGAAATAGATCCTATACAAACATGGGAATGGTTCCCATGATATTATAAAAATTTTTTTTTGCAAAATAGTGTAGAAATTTCCCTCACGATACGGACAGATTCAAATGAAGCTTCTTCGACGCTAAATTTGTTAAAAAAACAAAAAATTTTTGTTAAAAATTTTAATGTTTTTGCCAACGAATTTTGTTTTCAATGTTTGAATTATTATTTTTATATTTAATAATATTTCTGTGCATTGTAGAAGTGATTACCACACTTTCCTTCAAATTAATTTTTTCATAATAATATGGTAAACATTCCTTTAATATTATAGGAATGGTTCCTATAACAGTATAGGAACTATTCCCATAATATTATGAGAATGACTCCCATAATGGTATAGGAACTATTCCAATAGTATTATGGGAACCATTTCTATAATATTATGGAAATGGTCCCTACAATTTATGGGAATGATTCCTATTAAATATAGAGTTTATTTCTATATATTGTAGGAATGATTCCCATAATATTATAGGAACCAATCCTGTAATGTTATGGGTAGCCATAATTATAGAAACTGTGCCTATAATTATGGGAAACATTCCTATAATTGTAGGAACTACTCCCATAATTTATGGTTATAATTCCTACACTTATCCAAAGAATTAAAGGAACAAGAAAATTTTATAAATTCCCGGGAAAAAATGTTTTTATAAAATTTTATAAAATTTTACAAAATTTTAGTACTAACATTTTATAAAATTTTATAAAATTTTATACTGAAAATGGCCTGGTAAAATTTTATCAAATTTTATAAAGTTTTATAAAATTTTATGAAGTTTTATAAGAATTTATAAAATTTTATGAAACTTTGTAAAATTTCATAAAATTTTATAAAATGATTTTTTTTTTCCGGGACGGGTCACCCATCCAATTTATGGCCACCCTCGATGCTGTTTAACTTTTGTTATTGAAGAATCGTTGTCTGCTACGCTCGTCTATTGGTCACTTGTAGCTTAGAAATATTCGTGGCTGTATTTATGATTACTCATGAATTCTTATCAGCCATATTTTATAGTATTAATTTATAATAATATATAAAAAAAAGATTTGAATAACTCAACTATCGATTGTTTAATGGACATAAAATTTTAAAATTAATTAAATTTATTGATTTTTAATGATTTATATTTTTGAATTAATGGCGAAACCTTTGAATTTTTCCTTGAGTAATGAAGAATTAATTTCAATTGATAGTTGACAAAATAAAAGTTTAAAAACATTAAATTCAAAATTATCACATTTTGTAATATATATATATATATATATATATATATATATATATATATATGTAAGAGAAAGGGGCGGCGGGGGTAGGCAAAACGAGGTACTTCTAAAATTTTATGAAAAAAAAATTTTTTTTTTTAAATCTATTATAACCATCCCAAAATTACTTTTGTAGATATAATTGAGCATTATTTTGAATTTTTTTTCGTTAAACTTTTTCAAGAATCTAGTGCCGGTCGAAAAACGTTAAAGAATTTTGTATTATGATAAAAACTATTAAAAACTTTTTTATCTTCCTTTGCATCCAATAATTGTGTAAAATATATTTTTTTTTAATGTAAATAACTTACAAAAAATTTTAATAAAATCAAACTTATTCAATATTCAGAATTTGTTTTTTTCTACATTTTTCTGGGGGTACCCTGCATATATTTAGGTAATCAATTATATTTTTGATAATGTAATTTTCATATTTGTTTATCACCATATTTTGCCCGCAAAAATGAAATTTTTTTTTTATGGCCATTGAAAATTTTGTCTATTTACTTTGAATTTCTAACAATTTTTATAATCAATTGTAATAAACTTTATAAAATTGTGTGAAATTTTATCAAATTTTACAAAATGCTACCCCACACTAGATGCAATAGTGACATCAAATTCTCTAAAGTTTTATGAAATATTATAAAATTTTATATTATTTTATAAAATTTCATACAATTATATAAAATTTTATCTAATTATTACTCCTCTTTTGAGATCTTACTTTATAAAATTGTATAAATTTGTATAAGATTTTATAAGATTGCATATAATTTTATGAAATCGTCTACAACTTTATAAAATTTTATAAAATTTCATCTGAATATTACTTCTCTTCTAAGGACTTACTTCATAAAATTATATAAAATTGTATAAGATTGTATAAAATTTTATATAATTTTATGAAATTGTATAAAACATTATAAAATTTTATAAAATTTCATCTAAATATTACTTCCCTTCTAAGGAATTACTTTATAAAATTGTATAAAATTTTATATAATTTTATGAAATCGTATAAAACTTTATAAAATTTCATACAATTATATCAAATTTCATTTAATTATTACTTCCCTCACTAAGAAATTACTTTATAAAATAGTATAAGATTGTATAAAAATTTATATAATTTTATGAAATTATATAAAAGTTTATACAATTTTATAAAATCTTATAAAATTTCGTACAATTACATAAAATTTCATCTAATTATTACTTCCTTTTTAAGATCTTGCCATATAAAATTTTATAAATATTTATAAAATTCTATGAAATTTGATAAAATTATATAAAATCATATGAAATTCTATAAAATTTCGCTGTACAGTCTTATAAAATTGTATAAAATTTTATATAATTTTATACAATTGTGTAAAACTTTATAAAATTTTATATAATTTTATACTATTTTATAAAATGTCATACAATTTTATAAAATTACATTCATCTATTACGTTCCTTACTCAGAGCTTACTTTATAAAATTTTATTGAATTTTATAAAATTTTATAAGATTTTATAAAATTGTATAAAATATTATAAAATTTTATAAAATTGTATGAATTTTTATAAAGTTTTGCTGTAAAATCTTATAAAATCTTACAAAATTTTATAAAATTGTATAAAATTTTACATTATTTTATAAAATTTTATAAAAACATTTTTTCCCGGGTTGTTTAGTGATTTTTGGAAGGCTGTATTTTCGTAAAAAATGATCGTATCGAAAAAATGAAAAAAGCAAATTGAAGCTTGAAATCTCTAGTTTAAAGATCTTCCAGCAAAATAATTTTTAAAGCCACGGTTTTTGCGGAATCATAAGAAAAAGGTCGAGACAAAATTTTTCCAAATTTTTAGTTTTGTTTTTTAAGTCTACGGGACCAGGAAATTTTTTTCAAAAAAACCAATTTATGGCTCGTTTAGGAACTTTAATCAGCTACAATTTGCTTTTTGTTATTTCTCTATACGACAGTTTGCTGCTGAGATATCAGCCTTCAAATAAAAAAGGATCCTTTTGTCTTTGATTATCGAAATCTCAGCAACTAATGGTTGCATAGTAATTTGAAGGAAAATTTGTTTTTTTTTTCTCTTTACCTTACATGTATTGAATAACTAACGCAAGAATGAAAGAAAATCCGAAAAAAATTAATTTTTTCATTTTAATAACGATTATACAATTTAAGGAACAAAACTTGTTCCTTTAATTGTTTTGCAAAACTTTAAGCAATCGTGCCGGACAAACGGTTCAATGGATCAATGTGAAAATTTTCAGGGTTTTTGGGGGTACATTAAGCAAAATCACCTGGCAACATTGACTTTTCCATCAATATTTGCAAAGTAACGATGAGTTGACTAAAAAACCAGAAAATGGCCATTTTTTGTGGGTTTTTCAAATTGATGTTAAGGATAAAAAAAATTTTTTTTTTTTTAAATCGAAATTGGATCTTGTAGAGAATTCATTCAAGTTTCTCAAACTGTCCTTCAAATTACTGTGCGACCATTAGTTGCTGAGATTTCGATAATCAAAGACGAAAGGATCCTTTTTTATTTGAAGGCTGATATTTCAGCAGCAAACTGTCGTTCAGAGAAACAACAAAAAGCAAATTGTAGCTGATTAAAGTTCCTAAACGAGCCATAAATTGTTTTTTTCGAAACAAATTTTCCCGGCCCCGTAAAATTAAAAAAAAACTAAGAATTTGGAAAAATTTTGTCTCGACCTTTTTCCTATGATTCCGCAAAAACCGTGGCTCAAAAATTTATTTTGCTGAAAGATCTTCAAACTAGAGATTTCAAGCTTCAATTTGCTTTTTTCATCTTTTCGATACGATCATTTTTCACGAAAATACAGCCTTCCAAAAATCACTGAACAATTTATAAAATTTTTTTGTTCCTTTAAATTTTTGGATAAGTGTTTGTTGGTATCGGAAAAAATTTTATAGAATTATGGGAACCGTTTCCATAATTTTCTTTTCGTGTAGTGGTATTTAGTCGTATTTACTTAATTCTTGTTCGAATAAATTTAGAATATCTAAAAAAGAATATTTTCACTCTCTTAAGAACTCAAATTTGGCTGAGAAATTAAGTTCATCGGTATCGTTTAAAGATTTGAATAATTTTTCAACTAGTTTCATTGTTTCTGCATCTACATTTCATCAAATACAGCTTATAAACGAGTTTCAGAATTTAGATACCTCAAATAATATTAAATTTCACCCGAAGCAGCGTAGATTTTATCATAAATAAATTGAAAGCTATGCATCAATTTTCTTCATTAATAACCAAATTCGACGCCTTGATAGATAATGATGGCGTAAAACATATTCGTTTACAAATTTTTACAATAAATACGAAAACTACAGAAAGACTCTCTTCTTCTGTTAATTTTTGTATAAAATTAGCTCGTAAAAGAAAGATTGCTATAGAGTATATTTGCTTGGCCATCCACTTTGTTTGATTCATAGCTCTAGGTCAATAAAACGTAACATTATGTCGTTTTATTTCAATAAACATCAAGCTCAATTCGATAGCTTCAAACGATCATTTCTATCATGATTCGGAGTTGGCTGCTTCTTCATAAACTCGTGAATATCGAGAAGATTATTTTATAATAGTTCCATAGTTCATGGATCTGCCATTCCACTTTTCAATTCAGTCAGGTCTAATGAATCCCATGCGTTTTTAATTCTAGCAATCAAAGTACCGTTTAGTAGAGAAAAATTGTTGTTGTTGTTGTTATTGTTGTTGTTGTTGTTGATGGAAATACAACTTTTTCTTGAATCTCCGGGGGAAAATCAAATATTTACTTGGATTATTGGATAATATAGGTCTTTTCCCGATGGAATTGTATATACCTATCGTTGTCACTATACTTGGAATTCTGTATTCGAATTAGTATTTGTACTACTGGTAATTTCCACAGAGTTTGAGATATGCACAAATTTTTATTGGCTGTATATCATAACGAAAAGGTCAATAAAATAATGAAATAAACAAAATGTCTTATTAAGAATTTTTTTGTTTTTTCTAAATTTATTCCAAGAATAGTTTATTTTTTGGTCATAAATGCAAAAATTGAAGTTACTGAGCACGTCAAAAATTTTGTAAAAGGCCAAAAACCGTAAGACTTCATCACTTATTTTAGTACGTGTGAGTGAGTGTTTGACGATAGCTACTACCTTTCTATGTTTGTACAGCAACAGTAATAGTATAAAGGAAAATAACTTTATCGAATGCACTTGCTTTGATGTTAAAATTGAACATTCTGTGGTTGGTATGTTGAAGAAAATTTTTTTTCTCAAAGTAACCCGATGCATATTCATCATAATGCGAACTTAAGAAATACACAATATTGCACATCCCAAACGCTAAGGGAAAATGTAGTTGTCTATTGTAGCCAAACGAAAAATCCGGGTGTCGGCAAACTTAAATCAACTCCATGAATTTTAAATAAAGCTTAAATAGTAAAAAACTTACTGATCTTAAGAGGATAGACTATTGGACAACTCTATTGTACTCTAAAGTTCTCTTACTCAGATTTTCATTAAAAAATTGGTCTATCGGTTGACCCTGCAGGCCAGCCCTAAAACGAGCTCCGTGAGCTCGAAAATACTTTTGTATGCCGTTCTTTAAAAAAAAAAATGTTTTTTACCATTCTTTCTCCAACGATATCTCTCAAACGAATTGACCGATTTTTATGGTTGAGATGGCATTTGACACGGCTCCCTTCTTTAAAAAAACGATTTAAAACAATTAGAAAAAAAAAATTTTAAATACTTTTCAATGCTTTTGAATGCTTTTGAATACTCTTGAATCGCCTTTCTTATGGGCATTTATAAGCTTATCAAGTTTTAGAGCCTAGTTGATTTTGAAATTAATCCATCGAGCACATTACAAGTTATCCAAAAAAAAAAACATTTTTGAAAAAATTTTATGTTTGGAATATCTCTGAACGAGCCCTACCGATCAAGCATAATTTTTCACAGCTTTTATATATTGACAAGCCGCGTCGAATGTCACCTTGACGATCAAAATTGGTTCATCCGTTCAAAAGTTAGAGATATTTACGTACGTACATACGTACGTACGTACATACATACATTCGAACATCATTGCGAAATAAGTCAGAATAGATTCCTAGAATCTCAAAACGTCAAGATTTCTTAGAAATTCGATTTTCGAAAATTGGACCGAAACCAATGACTTCCCGAATTTTTGAAAATTTTCAATTTTCTTAGCGGGAAGTTAAAAAAAAAATTCAAAAAAATTTCTGGTGTACATCAAGTGGACTGTTAATTTGAATGTTTGGATGTGAACACATAGTGTCTCATGAACGATGCACTGGATTGACTTCTTTTCTTATTGTAATCGGAATCATCTTAAGATGAACCCTTTGATATCCACTATTTTAGTTTTTACATTTTTTTTATATTCAATTAATAGCCTGTTTCTATACACAATCCCGAACATCATTTTTTTTCTTTTTCGAACCCGGGCTCTCTTTGAAGGCAACCGCAAGCCTGTATTTGTCCATCTCTGGTCGCTTTAAATCCGAAGTGGGAAGGGTGCGTATATTTTGGCCATCTCATTTTCACAGTTTTTAATAATACATCTCAATCCCATGCGTCGCAAACGCTTTTTTTTTCTTTTTACTATTGGGAATTGCTCAGTTTCAGTGTGACACCTGGTCGTGTAAACTGAAAGCGCCTATTGTTTCATAGAAAAAAATTCTTAATCCGAGACAGAAATATGATTTTTTTTTTAACTTTGCTAGAGTAAATAAATACGTTTGCCTTGACAGATTCTATCTTTTCCAATCCTTACTGTGTTTTGGATTTAATTTTTCAACTTTGAATGAGTGTTAGTTCATTATACAAATAAGGTAAAAGCACCAATTATTGACGGGGATCTAATTATTGACGCCCTATCCTATTTTAGAACATTTTTAATTGCCTACTACATTAATAATGATCGTATACATTTTCAAACATTCTATATAATTTAAAAAATCGAAAAAAAATTATTGTTAGTGAAAAATATTAAATATTCATTAATAAAAAAAATAAAATTCATTCGAGTTTATCGAAACAGCTTGTAAGCGTCAATTTTCTTAACTATTGCGGTTAGAAAAGCAGTCTTTTGAAACGATGATTTTCAATCCAATTTTTAATTGGAGCAACAGCATGCACGGAGAAAAAAATGTTGTTCTGAGAACTATACACTGTAAAAAATTCGCGGAGTGAATGCGGATTAAATCCGCAGTGAATGCGGAGTGAATGAATTTTTAATTATTCACTCCCCTCGGAGTAAAATTCACTCCGAGGGGAGTTTTAACGGAGTAGATAATTTTTTATTAATTTAATCCCTCTGGAGTGAAATTCACAGAGTTTTTAATTCTTTCACAGAGTTTTTAATTCTCGGCTTCGCCTCGGCTTTCATATCACATCCGCCAGGAAATTCAACTTTCTGGCCTAGTGTCGTAATATACTATATCATCAATAAATAATGATAAATAAATAATTTTGATTAAATAAAATAAAGTATTTATTAAGAGTCTGCTAGCAACAATTATACCCGATACACAAAATAGACGCGAAAATGGATGCTTGAATAGGTTAGGTGGTGCCGTGTGTGATGACGACTACGGAAAGTCGTATAGGGCTCTCAGCTATCTAATGGATAGTTACAGGAACGATACGGTATTGTTACCATAAGTAAACATATTGTTGAGGTAACGATCTACGAGTTGCTATACTTTAGATCATTCAAGGAACAAATTTTTTTCTCCGTGTGTCAATAGTTAGATCAGTCGGGTTTTTAACTTGTCAATAATTGGTGTATCCAAGTAACTTATTTTATCGCTTTAAATTAATTAGTAAATGTAATTTATTATTATAAAAAATGACTTTGTTTAGTTAAATGACTAAATAAGACAATGTTAAAATTAAAATTCAATAATATTAATCGTTAATATGTTTAAAAAAATGGAATTACAATATTGTCTCTTATAGTGTCAATAATTGGTGCTTTTACCTTATAAGGTGTTTGATTATAAATTTTGAACTTTTCATTGTCAGTGAAATTAATCGATTTTGTGTTTTAAAATTTTTCTATCAAAAATGGATTTCAACTCTTCTTAGACTTTCAAATACAAGTAAAGTGTGTAATGTCACTTAAATGTTAATGTATTAGTAGTAACAGCTGAAGAGAATGACATTGGTAATAGTTTCTCGATGGTATACCATAGACGTGAACCATATACGTGAATTTGAATAAACTGTTTATTTTTGTAAGATGAGCGGTAAAATTGAAATTTCGAAAGAAAAATTTTAAGTTATTGAAGAAGAAATTTAAAAAATGTATTTGGTAATAACATATATATAGTAAGAAAACAGAAAATTTATACGAAATCTCATAAAATAAGAGATTGTATAAAATTAATATCCCGTCTTGGCCAACAATGTATTGTTCGTTGCCTTGTTCTGGTACTTGGCCAAAAGTAGAGGTATTGAGTATCGTTAACCGAAAGCTCTCATTTGTTGTCAGGCATCTACATTGTCTCATGAAACAATCGAGATATGTGACTGTACTATATCCAACAGGATTATTTGGAACTACAGTCATCGTAAATTTATTATATTATGCCTGACTACAAAATATTTTGGTCTTTAGTATGACAGGTTATTAGTGAAAATATGGTTATTTTATTATTGTTACTTTTAAAGAAAATTTACTATTATTATATGTTTAAATAAAAAAATAACTCACCAAACAAATAGATTGGTCTTCATCCCATTTGAGGCGACAATTTTCACGGCCATTGCATCGTAAAAATCCAGCGATGCACGTAGCGTCGTCACAATCATATTCATCCTCTTTGCATGCTGTTTAACACATTTACAATTATTATTATTTTTTTTCATCAATTTAATTAATATATAAACTCATACCAAAAATAAAAGGAACAGATATCGCTTGAAATCTCGAGTTTTGATGCATTTCGATCAACATTTTTTTGAAGCTACGACTATTGTGTAAACATGAGCCCGGGTCAAAAAATTAGATCTGGTTAAAAATAAATAATAAATTCAAACAGTTTTTCTTTAATTGAAGTTTATAAATCGTATTTATTTTATTTAGGAATTTAATCTGTTTTTGTCCGTACTAGTCATTATCCAGGCCAATATCAGACTTATTGTCGTATGATATTTAGTCTGTTTTAAATCGCGTTTACCCAGGTAGGAATCGCCAAGGCTGACGATAGGCCGAGCATTGGCCCTGTTGTCACTTGCCAAGCTTCGGCAGCTGACCATTGGCCCAAGCCTCGGCCGAGGCTTGGTCCAATGGTTTCATTAAATTAAGCCGAGCCTTGGGTAGTGACCATTGGCCCGAGCCTCGGCCAGGGCCAGGCCCGATAGTTTAATTTTTGTTAAATCGAGCCTTGGCCGCTGACCATTGGCCCGAGGATCGGCCAAGGCTAGGTCCGATAGTTTAGTTTTTGTCAAGCTGAGCCTTGGCAGCTGACCATTGGCCAATGCCTCAGCCTGGGTTAAATTTTTATTTAATATTAAAATTATCAACTTTGCATGTATCTATATACATATATGTATACAGAGAAGACCAGGGCATAACGGTCTACCGAGTATACTATTAATATCAAGAGTTGAAATTTTTTAAAAAGTAAAATTATTTGATATACAATAATTTTCATTTAATTAGTTATTGCTATGCACAAAACTTTAGTTAACATGAAATTTTTATTTTTGGCGGGCAAAATGGGGTATCCTTTAAAAAAGTTGAAAAAAAAAATTCTGAAAGTTGATCAAATTTCATTAAATTCAAATTTTTTATATGTAATATACATAAAGAAAAATTACATTTCACATCATTGGTGGATACGAAGGCAAAAAAAAATTTTTTTTTGTGGGGCAGAGAGGCCCCTCTCCAAAAAATGATAATTTTTTTTTTTATTAAATTGTTTTCAACATTAAGAATATATTTCTTTCTCTTGACAATTATTTTTGGTTTTATAATACTCAAAAAAAATTTTTTTAGGTGTGATAAATCGTTTCCCCTCGATTAGCTTAATTACTATTTGTTATTTAATAAAAATAACAATTCGATATTTTTTATTTGTCATTATTGTGAACCCAAAAAACGTGTTTTTTGATTTTTTAGATTACAGATTATTTTGCATTAAATTATTCATTTATATCAAATCATAAAATTACAAATTGATAAAAATATGTCATTACTCATCAGACAATTTTAAGTTCATTAAATAAAACTACATTTCACCTCATCTTTACGATCTAATATTTCTGAATTAAATTGTATTTAAATAATTAACAAGCAAAAAAATCATGATTATCTGGACATCAGATTTAGCACAGTGGATAGCGTCCCGGCCTAGTAATCAGAAGGATCTCAGTTCGAACCCCGATAGCCCCCAAATAATTTTATTCGTTATTTCCCATTAATTTAGTAATTAGTTAATTACAATTCAATGTAATATCGATAAAAGTGTGATCAAACTTTTTTTTAATTATATTTATTAATTTAAATAATAACATTTTAGATCGAGCATTGGGTGAGCCTTAGATTTTTTGCTTCCCGAGGTTTGGCCGAGGCTTGATTTTTTGTTTCCCAAGCCTTGGCCAAGGCTCAATTTTTCGTTTCCCAAGACTCGGTCGAGGCTTGATATTTTGTTTCCCAAGGCTTGGGACATGGCTATCATCCAAGGCTTGGACCAATCCTTGGCCCAATGCTCAGCTAAGGCACGTGCCAAGCCTTGCATAATCCTAGTGACGCTTGGCCAAGGTTTGGTCCAAACCTTGCCCAGTTGTTCTTTCCTATCTGGGATAGACTAAAAACAGGCTTTTTTATTATAATTTATGGTCTGTGTTCAATTGTTTTATAGGACAAAAACAGATTTTATTTACTATAATTTTGAGTCTGTTTCGATTGCTTTTAAATCAAAAACAGGACTTTTTACAAATATAAATAATAATAATAATACAGATTCATAAACTTATTTTAATTTTCTTGTTATTTGAAACATGCTAATGCGCTTTCGTAATAAGATGTCGCACAAGAATTTTTCTCGATCCCCGACCCGAAAATTCAGACTTTCGTGCCGCGTTTCGCGCCAGAAACTACGACTTTTGTGGCTCGTTTGGATTACAGCGCGCTCTGGTGGACTACGTGTTTTTTCTGGCTCGGTAGGGTAATAGCTATATTCACAAGCACGCTGTATGCAATACCGGCAACTAACTCGTACGTCTCTACATAACCTTGCATTTTATTCGTTTATCAAACATTGAAAAGAAAGATAATTATGATAAACGAATATTATTTGTTACGTGATATGAAAATAACTAAAATAGTTAAATATTCTAAACGATAATTATCTTAAAAAAAAAGGTATTACTATTGCGTGATATTATAGTTATTGATTATATACGTTAATATATATATATATATATATATATATATATATATATATATATATATATATATACATATATATATACATAATATTTAATAAAAATTTCATTATATTTGGCAATTAATAATTGATTTTCATTTATTCATTTATTTATGTTCTTTTTATTCTTAATTTCTAGTGTCAGAATTTAGTCACTGTGCAATTAATTGTATTTTCTTTATGATATATTTTTTTAAGCCCACCCCGACCAGCAAAACCTCGGCTTCACCTCGGCTCTGCAAAAGTCGGGCCCCCCCCCCCCCCGTGATTCCGTATTTTCGGATGGGGATCAAGAAAAATAGTATACAACCCACGGCCAATAGTTGGATGCTCTGACGCAAGGAATATAGATGCCGAGGCAATATCCAACTTTCTGGCCTAGGGTAGTAATATACAATTGATGTTTTCTTAATGCCAAAATATTTTCGATTTTATCACTTTTATTTGAAGCTATAAATATTCAATCAAGACAACTAAAACATAAAGCTGTCAAACTTTCATTAACTGCCGACATTTTTAAACAAAAGATACTAAATAGTGAACAAAATATAATCAATTCTGTAACTTAATATATTTTTTATAAATATTGCCCATAAATAAAAATATTACAAGTCCATGATTTAACCTAGTTTAGTGACTTGCAAATTTTCAAAAATAAAATTTTTTAAAGTTCAAGAATTAATCTACTTTTTTCTGCCCGTAACGCAATTGTTTTTTAAAACAACAGGTCGAAAACAGCTTCAAATTTTTGTAAAAGATCAAAAACAGATCAAATAGTCCAATTAGACTAAAATCAGATTAAGTTTTTCGGCCGGGTAGATCAAAAACAGATTAAAATTTTTATAGAAGTTCAATAACAGACCAATTAGTCCAAATACCGCCCAGTTAGACTAAAATCAGATCAAATTTTTCGACACGGGAGAAATACCACAAGACAATAATTTTCTAAATATTTTTTTTTTCCAAAGAGTCCAAGGGCCGTGGAAAAACTTATTCAGCTAAACCAATGCATAGGTCGGTTAACAAATTTATTCAGCTTTAATTTTTTTTTTTTATCTTTGTACGACAATTTGTCACAGAGATATCAGCCTACAAACGAAAAAGGATCCCTTGGCTTTGATCATTAATTTCTCAGCTACCAATGATTGCACCGTAAATTAAGAAGCGGCTTTAAAAACTTTGATAAATTTCCTAGAAGACCTTTATCATTTTTTAGGTGAAAAATTTGTTTTTATCATCAGTATCCATTAGAAATAAGTACAAAACAATGACTTTTTTTGGTCTTCCAGTAAATCAACCGCAACTTTGTAAATATTGTCACGTAGCGATTCAAACGTGAATCGCTGCGCGCGCTTTTCCACACAGTACAAAATATTGTGTATTTGTGTTAAAAACGGTCCGTGTTAAATTTTTTGTGTTGATTATTTTGTGTCAAATCAACACAATCTTTTGTGTTACTTTAAAAATTTTTAATCGATCTCCTATTCAGCACTTTAAAAGTGTTACCTAGTACAAAAATCGATATTATCAACATTTATTAAGTGTTACTTTAAAATCAACACAAAAAAAGTGGTGAAACGACAGATGAATTGTGTTAAAAAAAATGTCTTCCTTCTATTCACGCGGGAAGCGCCATTAAGCATCAGTTTTGCTTGGTTAGTTATTATTTTTGTGACATTGATATTATTTATTTTCAATTGGACATAAAAAAATTAATTTGACGAAGTTCATGATTCGTACACTGTGAAAAATTCGCGGAGTGAATGCGGATTAAATCCGGAGTGAATGCGGAGTGAATGAATTTTTAATTATTTAGTCCCCTTGGAGTGAATTTCGCTTCGAAGGGGAGTTTTCGCGGAGTATATAATTTTTTATTAATTTAATCCCTCCAGAGTGAAATTCACTCCGGAGAGGAGGTTTGAAATCATTATTAATAAAAAATAACTCCACTCAATAAAATTGAAGTAAAAACTCGCGTATTACAAAATTGATCAGCTGATACGCACACACATACGCACACACATATTTAGACACACGGGCACGCACACATTTGCACACACACACATTTGTACACACACGCACACATTTACACACACACGCCCACATTTGCACACACACACACACACACACACACACACACACACACACACACACACACGCGCGGGCACACACGCAGATATTTGCACACATCCGAACACACACAAGCACACATTCGCACACACGCACACAAACACCTGCACGCACCCAAACACGCACATGCACGCAAACACACACTCGCACACACACACATTGTTTAGCAGTTTCATATAAATAAATATAAATTTATTTAAGTATTAAAACTCCGGACCGGAGTGAATTGGGAGTGAAATAAAATCCGCGTCACTCCGAGATCACTCTGCTAAAAAAACTCCCAATTCGCTCCGCATGCGGAGTGATTTTTTTTAAAACTCCGAAACTCCGAGTGGCGGAGTGAATCCGGAGTGAATTCGGATTTAATTTCACTCCGAATTCACTCCGGATTTTTTACAGCGTATAGTTTAAAAAGAAAAAAAAAATTTGTAAAATTGCATCTGTAGCTTTTTTACTTTTCTACATGCGCATATTTTTATTTTTTTTTTTCGTAATTGATTTGTTGATAAAAAAATTCAAAAATTGTTAACTGTCTGCTAACTTTAGGATCATGTTTACAATCACAAAATAGTTTAATGTTAAATAATAATTGTTGACACTTTTGATAACCTAAAAATAATCCATGGTACAAATATAAAAGTTTACATTTTTTTTGTGTCACCATTAACATTTAAAAAGTGTTGAAGTTACTTCTTATATTACTCGAATTTTATGTTGAAATTTTAACACAAATTTTGTGTGGACCGTTTCTAACACACAAATTGTGTTGATTTTAACACAATATTTTTTACTGTGCATCTCGCCGTGAATTTAACAACACCTCCTAGCTAATAAAACGCATTTATTTATTATAATATTTTATTATATAAGTATTTATATTATTTTAATTAATTATTAATTATGATTTATTCAGGAATTATTGATATTATTGTTTATTATGATTATGTTTTGATAATTATTTTGAATTTCATGTATTTAATCAATATTTTCATTTCAGTTAGTAGCACACGTGCGCGTATATATTGTATAAGAATATCGACTGAAGGGAGAGTAAGTCGATATAGTGGGGATAAAAATCAATATATCCCTCCCGCCACGTAGTTCACTGAAATAATTATTATTTTATTGTTTAAAGGGTTAATGATTATTATGTTTATGAATATCGATGAATAATGTTATTTAATTTATTATTATCATATAACTCAGGTCAGGTCATATGTTTAAATATTTTATTTTAATTGATAATTTCGGGTTCGAGGTCATTAGACGGGATAACACGTGAGTGATACCCATCCCTCGCAAAACCGACGCGGAAAAATAATTAGAGAGGACCGGGCTATTGTAAAGGTAGGACGTGTTGTTGTCCACGATTTTTAAGTAAAATTAATTTATTATTAATTTCTTGTTATATTGAATTGAAAGTAAAAGTTTCGTATTAATTGTTATTTAAAATTCCAGAAGTAAATTATTATCAACGCCGGTAAGTCATCTGTATTATCATTTGTTGCATCGGCTATCGCTGGACCCTCGGTGGAGTTGATCGCGATATTTAATTGATTAATAATTAAACCTGAGTTATTGTTGTAATAATAAGTTGAGTATATTCGGCATATGTCCCAGAGTTTGGTTTACGTGCGTAGACGCGTCGAATAAATTCCTTAGTGGATTATAGACAAGGATAGCGTATTTGACTCCTTGTCTTACAATAGTATTTAAAATATTATTTCTCTGGGTAAAATTTATTTTGTAATTTGATGGTATGCAACCCACTGTTGCCAAATATATTTGGAGTTCCCGCGTCTTTCTCTCCACAGAGTAAATAATATTAAACCAAGAAAGAAATTAGTATTTTTATATATATGAATTTAATATTGAGTATAACAAGTACAATTTGTAGTTTGTAATTTTATTCCCCAGTGGATAATTTAATTAATTTGATTTTTATTATTATTATTTGACTGTAATGAGAATATTATAATTTGTTGAAATTTATTATGAAGAATTATTGTTTAGTAAATGATTTTTGGTATTGTAATATTTTATTGGATTTATATTTATAAATATATTTAAATTAAATAATATAAAAGGATTCTAGGGATAGCCAACATTTGTTTGTTTATTTCCTGGATGTATTTTAGTAATAATCATTTCTTACTATTTTTTTTATTTATTATATTTATTTGGTTATATTTCCGCTTAGTGCATACATTCTCGCTCGAAATTTGGTCTCGTGATCTCTCCCCTGATTTGTTATTATTTTTGTCCGTTTTGTAAAAACGGACTGGCGCCCTCGTTCACTAACCTAGCCTGAGGAGCTGGTTCAGGCACACCTTTATTTTATTTATTGTTTGATATTATTATTTACGAATATTTAACTATTATTATTTTGAGTCGTATTTATTATTTATAATTTATAATTTTGTATACACGTGGGTGACCGCATACGGTTTACCAAATTTGTTCGCGTCTCCGTCGTGAATTCGAAAACAGTATACGTTATAATATCAATGGAAAGACTAACGTTAGTTACTCAGTAAATGTTTAAGGAAAAGTGAAAAAAAAAAAAAATGTTAAAAAAAGGACTTATTTTTGTATTCGAAATTTTTAGTAGCTGAGATATCGATGATCAGAGCGAAAAGGATCCTTTTTCGTTTGTAGGCTGATATCTTTGCGACAAATTGTCGTACAAGGCTAAAAAAAACCAAATTAAAGCTGAATAAATTTTCTAACCGACCTATGCAATGGTTTAGCCGAAAAAAAACAGCCCGTGGATTCTTTGGAAAAAAAAATAAAATTGGAAAATTTTTGTCTCGCGGTAATTCTATTGTTTGCGCGATAGCCGTAGCTTTAAAAAATTTTACCAAAATGCATCGAAGTTAGAGATTTCAAGCTATAAAATGCTTTTTTTTTAAATCTCGTTACGATTATTTTTCACAAAGCCCTGCATCACCAAAAAATTTCTAAAATTTTTCTGTACCTTTAATTTTTGGCATGAGTCTATTTTCCGAATTTTCGATTTAAAATAAGTTCAAGTCGATAATTTTTCTAATTAAATTAAAAACTATTTCATAAATTTATTAATTTGACCTTCATTAAATATTTTGTCTATGGAATTGTAAGAAATAATTGGCAATTAGTTTCCCATAAAGCTTTGAACACATTGCTATATTAAATCAAGATTTAATCACTTCAATTAAATAATTATGGAAGCTTTGGTCTTGATGTCTAAAGCTGCTTACTGGTTCAAATGCTTTAATCATATTGAAACAAAGCGTTGCCAAAACTGTTCTAAATCTTTGTTATTATTTTAGATTAAATTCAAAAATGATGTAGGAATATTATAGTATCTATATTTTAATCGATTTCTTTAATTGAGTTAATGATTTAAAATAAAAAAATCTGTGTATCGGTTGACCCTGCAGACCAGCCCCAAAACTTGCCGCTGTTTTCGAGCTCCTTGAGATCTTCGAGCTCGAAGAAATTTTTGTATCCAATTGTTTTCGAAAAAAACCGTTTTTTAGCATTTCTTTCTTCCACGATATCTCGCGAACAAATTAACCGATTTTGATGGTTGAGGCGGCAATCGGCGCATTTTATTGAGTTCTAGAGCTGACTAGATTTTGAAACTGATTATTCATGCCGTTTCTAAAGAATTCTAAGCAAACTAAAAAAACAAAGATACTTTTTTTTCGTATCTCTTCTATATCTTAGAGGCTATTTGATAGATCGAGCTAAAATTCTAAGAAAAGTTGATAGCCAACAAGCTCTTTCGATTATCACCAGAACCATCTCAATCAGTTAATTACTCAAAAAGATATGAAAAGTTTCCGTCCACACACATATAGTTTCCTTTCAAAACGTCGACAGCGGATGAAAACTCGACTTTCGAAAATCGGCGTGAAAACAATAATCCCTAATTTTTCGTTAAAATTGAGATCGTTGAAATATCCGGAAGCACTAATCTAATAAAGTGATTGAAATAATAGATTTATAATAGTAGTCTTTGCAATTATAGGGTTGTGATAATTTGATCGCATTGGGTTTGTTGACTATAAACTTTAATTGCCATAACAATTTGCTTCTGGTGATGCTGACTCAACAATAATTAAATGTACACGGAGTGAATTTAATGATACTATCTACAATATAAAATTTTTAATTTTAACTATCTAAAATGGTAACAACATTTTTCAGTGGTTATAATAATTAGTTTTACTATTGAAAATGATACCAGTAACAAATGATGGTGGTAACAGTTACTATCGAAGATGTTAATTCTAACTATTAGAAATTATATTTGTTACAACCGAAGATGGTAACTGTTACCATTAAAAGTTGTAAAAATTCTTAACTAAGAATGTGCGTGTGCATGAGTGCACTCGTGTTTGTGCATTTGTACGTGCGTGGGTATGTGTGTGCATGTATGTGTATTTGTGTGCATTAGTATCTGTGTGCGCGGGTGTGTATGCATGTGTGCGTGTGTGCATGTGTACGTACGTGGGTATATGTTTGCATGTGTGTGTATGTAAGCGTGCACGTGTGGGGGCGTATGTATGTGTGTGTGTGTGTGTGTGAAATTTATCACTTCCACATTTAAACAAATTACACATAGACAAGCGTCAGACTTTAACGTTTATATCTTAATTTTTTTTTAGCTTAGATGGTCGTCATTTTTTAGGCTGATAGTAACTATTACCATAAGGTTATTAAAAATTACGATGTTTGTAATAATAGTAATTATTTAAGATAATAAAAGTTATAATTTCTGATTATCATAAACAATTGTAAATTTTACCATATAAGTGGTAGATACCACAATCCAGATTGATTATTTAATAATTTAAATGATATTTTCTATTATAAAATTCAGTTTAAAAATTGTAATATAACTCGATGATAACTTTTACCATAAAATTCTCTCTGTGTACTAATAAATAGTCATTTCAACTATACTTTGTTACGGTTAACAAAATCATATTGATCAATGAAACTGCAGTCAAGAGTTGAGGTCTTGTTTAACTATTATTATTATTTACTAGTTCAGGAAACTATTTTTTTCTATTAGTGTATTAGCGTTGTTATACATCGAATTATTTACTTGTCGACTGTGTACATTATTCGCGTTCTTCGATTATTGTATATAAAAGCTAGTTATGCTGATACGATTAAACATTATATTGTAAATATTGAAATTATAAATATAATATAGTCAAGCTCTGAAAGAAGGACTATATTTTCCATAAATAAATATATTAATACGAAATCCATTTTATGTTATTTGATAAACGAATGATATATTATAACGTCAAACGATTTAACTTTATTTGTAAATATTTATTTATGACAAATATTATTTTTATTACAAGCTACAAAATATTTGTCCAGTTTCAGAAAACATTTTGAATAAATAAAAAAAGTATAGACATTATTGGCTATCGGCAAACCAACGATTTCGAAAATTTTTTATTTTCATAGATGAGAGGCTCAAACTGTGTCGTAATAATTTGTAATATTAGTTTGATTATCAAGTGCTGATTATAATCGATACATCCAGACGGAAAAACTAAATCGATTAACAATGCATACACGGTAAGAAATGCATGGCGTTCAACACCATGCAAGTATGGTCTCAAGACAGATGGTAAAATAGTATGTGAAATATTTCAAGACAGTATTGTAACGAGTCCCAGAAGTTTGATGTTATTTACTATACTGTATAGTACTGGAGCTATTATATTGCTCACACGTATGTATAGCAGGCACGGCGAAACAGCATGCCCTGAGACCCATCCTACAATGCCATAATTTCTGGCGTGTCAATCAATGTATACCATCGTATTACCACCAAAACTATATAGATGTCGTTAGAGTAGGCTTATCAGTCAGAAACAATGTGGATACGGCAACGCAGTATGGGCCTGACAGCCATACTGACATTGCGGCGCCCGCGTCAACTATTGCCAATCTTACTATTCCCGCAATGGTCGAATCATTTATGCACGCAATTTTACAGCCTATAAAAATCTTCGATACTATACAGTATAGCATTCACGCCCATACTGGCATAGTGATGTCCGCAAATGATTTCTTACCGTGTAGAAGTTTTCGGTGTTTCGTTAGAAAACTTTCATTTAATACACGGAAAGAAATTTTCTGTAAAAATTACCGTCAAATTCACTGTAATCGTGGGACGAATGGCACGACCTAATCATTTGTGGGTTAGTGAGATAATTTTTAACTTTTTTCAACAAATTTTACCGTAGTCTACTGTAAATTTTATTTGGTTTTCGGTAAATTTTATGAAGTCTAACCGCAAAATAAATACATTTTTCCGTAATTTTTAATTTGAAAATGGTAATAAATAAAAGCACCGCATTATGTTCCACGATTACAGTGAATTTAACGGTAATTTTGAACGAACATTTCTTTCCGTGTAGGTATCGGTAAAAAAAAGCTTTAGATCTGATGAAATCTGGCCAGACTTTATTAGATCAAGTAATATCTTGTCAGACATTGAATTTCGAACTAATTATATTTCGGCAGATTCAATTGTATCCGATAAATTTTCACAGAAAAACTTAAATATTTAAAAAATTCATATAATAATTCGATTTACTGTCAATCAAAACAAAATTAAATCTGGAGAGATTTGATCAGATATAATCTGATCCAACGTCATATCTGATCAAATATAATTTGATGTAACCATGTCTCGTCGGATTTCATTTTCGTTCGTGTAGTTTTTATTAAAAAAAAAAAAAATATTCTCTAAGCACTGATTCTTTAAATCGTTTAGCATCAATAAAAATGTATAATTCTCAACTAGTTTTTCACTATGGCATTCATAATAAGTGTGGAATGCTCTATTATTGCGAATCAAAAAGTTGTTAAGCTATATATAGATATTAAATTCCTGTATTCATTTAACTTTTCAATGGCCGAAATAAAAATTTATTAACTATGGATAAATGTAATCGCATCAGCTTAAATGAAAGATTTTTTAATATTTAACGAATAAGTATTCAATAATTTCTGCAAACAGATGGTTTATAATTAGCATTAATATATCCTGATTGATAAAAACCAATCCTTTGATTATTTTATATAGATAGTACAGGAGTAGTAATCAAATATGATTGATGTTGATTCATTTCAGTAATTCAATACTCACATTGAACATTGGGTTCCTTATCTCTGATGGCAGTCATTAGTGATCTGAAACTGCTGTTGATCGCTTTGATTTCTAAGTAGAATCTGATATACATGATGTTGGATTTTGTGTTAACAGTTTCAGCTATACTGCCACAAAAATTTTTCACTAATGCATTCATCTCTGTTTCCTTGTCAAAAACAGAGAGGAAATTGGCATCGCAATCGTTTGGTTTGTCCAATTTAAAAGATTCAAATGTTAGTTGCATCTGTAACATTTATACCAGAAGAAAAAATTGTATCATTATAGTGTCTCAATATTCTAACCGCAATTTTTTATTTTTACATACATGAAAAGTACAGCAAGTAAAATTCTAATAAACAGCAAATGTTACTGTATGATTCAGATTAAGGGTGTAGTTTAGTTCGTCAGTTTCGAAAAATCCGTTTTTTTTTCTTTTAAATTTTTTGAATATATATAGGGGAGAGTGGGGTCAATTGAACCAAGGGGCAATTGAACCAGTAAGCTTAAAAAATCGAAAAAAATAGAAAAATGAGTCGTCCTCTTGGAATTATATTTTAATACACTGAACCTTAGTCTGTCCAAAATTTGAAACCAACATGATGATTTAATTTAAAGAAATTCAAGTTTTTGTGTTTTTAGGAATCTGAACTTTTATTTAAATTTTAATTTTCCGCCCACCGGACGGAAAGTGGCAACTTTCGGGCCGCTGTCCTAAACGAAGTTGCAACTTTCCGGCTTCGTTTAGCCGAAAAATAGTATACACATCTTGGTCAGTAAAAAAGAAAGCCTCAGGCTTTCCACATGTTTGTCAGCCTCGGCCAACAATTACATGTGCTCTAAGATTTTTCTTATTTTACTGGCCTAGGTATGTAATAAACTATTGTATTTATACTTATTTATAGAAATAAAAAAACAAACGAAATGTTTGCAAAAACGTCCCACTAAAGATCTATCGACTTATAAAAAATATAACAAACTTTTTTTTCTGAAAACTTTTTGTTCAATCTTTTTGACTTCAAAAAATACTTAAAATAAAGAGAGAAAATTTTCAATATTAATTTTTCTAGATGTAAATTAGCTGATTCGACAAAGCAAACTTTTATACGCCCTCATGCCTCTGGAACTGATCTATCAGAAAATTGTATCAAATTCGCGGTTGCTTCATATTTCTATAAAACAGTTCAATTACACTGTAAAAAATTCGCGGAGTGAATGCGGATTGAATCCGGAGTGAATGCGGAGTGAATGAATTTTTTATTATTCACTCCTCTCGGAGTGAAATTCACTCCAGAGGGGAGTTTTAGGAATGTCGCTGATAAAATATAATTCCACTAAGTAAAATCGAAATAAAAATTCGCGTATTACAGTACTGATGATCAACCGATACGCACACACACACGCACACACACACACACGCACACACACTCGCACACACACACGCACACACACCCGAACACACACACGCGCACACCCGAACACACACACGCGCACACCCGAACACACACCCGACTAGAATTTTTCATAAGGGCCTGACAAGGTCCTTATCGGGTTAATTTTATGTCAAATAAGGTCCCGATCAGGGTATCCTGACGAGGATCCTGATATGGATGTAACGCATAAGACCCATGAGGTCCTTATCGGGATTGCCTTATCAGGACCTTACCAGGATATCCTCATCAAATCCTTATTAGGATTACCTTATTAGCAATTATTTTAAAAAAAATATTAAATTGCGAAACAAAAATAAGAGAATTTTAATTCGAACGAGAATGTTATCTATTGTATTGAAAGCATTAATTAGAGGAAGTAAACATATTTTTTATTGATGAAAAAATCCCGATAACTGCTGGGCTCGAACCTGCGTCCTTTCGATTCAAAGTCCTCGATGCTATCCACTGGTCTGACATACACAAGTGATCTTGAAAGTGTAAATATAATATCTGTGCTACAATGATCGACGTGATTTTTATATTATATTCTTTTGTACTTTTCTAAATTTTTAGCCTGTAAATGAAATATTTGAAGGAATGGGATAACTTTTTTTTGAATAAGGATATCCAGATTCGGTCCTGATCAGGAACTCGTCAGGTTGACCCGATCGGTAAATAACTTTTTTTTGAATAAGACTATCCTCACGAGGTCCTGATCAGGAACTTGTCAGGTTGACCCGATGGCAAATAACTTTTTTTTTAATAGAGATATCCAGATACGGTCTTGATCAGGAACTCGTCAGGTTGATCCGATCTCAAATAACTTTTTTTAGAATAAGGATATCCTGACGAGGTCCTGATCAGGAACTTGTCAGGTTGACCCGATGGCAAATAACTTTTTTTTAAATAGAGATATCCAGATACGGTCCTGATCAGGAACTCGTCAGGTTGACCCGATCGGTAAATAACTTTTTTTTGAATAAGACTATCCTGACGAGGTCCTGATCAGGAACTTGTCGGGTTGACCCGATGGCAAATGACTTTTTTTTAATAGAGATATCCAGATACGGTCCTGATCAGGAACTCGTCAGGTTGACCCGATCGGTAAATAACTTTTTTTTGAATAAGACTATCCTGACGAGGTCCTGATCAGGAACTCGTCAGGTTGACCTGATGGCAAATAACTTTTTTTTTAATAAGGATATCCTGATGAGGTCCTGTCAGGTTTGCCCTAATAAGGCAAACCTTACATTAACCTGATAAGGTCCTTATGGTACTTCAGGCAAATCAGGAAGAAATTCTAGTCGGGCATACGCACACACCCAAACACACGCACGTACACATTCGCACACACCCGCACACATACGCACACATTCGCATACACCCGAACACACACGCACACACACCCAAACACACATACGCACATATTTGCACACATACGCACACACCCGAACACACGCACGCACACACCCGAACACATACGCATAAACGCACACACCCGAACACACACACGCACACATTTGTACACTCGCACGCGCACTCACGCACGCACACACATCCACAGACACGCGCAGACACAGACACTCGCACACACACGCTGTTTAACAATTAATATAAATTAATTTAAACGTTAAAACTCCGGACCGGAGCGAATTGGGAGTAAAATGAAATCCGCGTCACTCCGCTAACAGAAACTCCGAATTCACTCCGCATGCGGAGTGATTTTTTTAAAAACTCCGGATTTCCGAGTGGTGGAGTGAATCCGGAGTGAATTCGGATTTAATTTTAATCCGGATTCACTCCGGATTTTTTACAGTGTATGGGATCGTTATTTGAAATAACCTATTTTTTTATAAAAATTCACCGGAATATTTCATTCAAATTAATTTAAACTACCATCATCCTTTCAGTTTATTAAAAATAAAAAAAATGCAGTTGTCTCCCCAGAGACGCTGATCATAGACCTCTCATAGATCTATCACAGATCGATGGTAGACTTCTCATTGATCTCGGATAGATCTATCATTTTTTGTACGGGATGTTATAACTCATTTATTACATATTTTGCCGTGTTTATAGAAAATATACACATGGCGGTACTTTGTCGTATACTTTAGAACTATACATTATTATCATGCGGGCATTTAAAACACGTTTTACGGTGTATTAAATATCTGTGTATTGCTTATGGTGATTCTATGTTATTTGGGAAGTGTGTTATTTTTGACTACCCACTTGGTTTTAGGATAAAATTCCCAAAAATAGCCTATTTTGTTATCCGATGAACTAGACTACACTACACTCTTAAGAACTACGTAAAATTATTTTTATTTCACAACATGTCACTCATAGTTCCGTGACTAAATTTAATAGTATTAAAAAATTATTCATGTCTCACCCTACTTTTACGTTGTAATTTTTTTTTTTTATGATGATGAGTAACATCCATGAAAATGGACAGTCATTTATTATTTATGACAGTTATAAAAAAATATGAATTATAGTTGGTAAATATATAAATTTAATGTTATTATTCCATGAAACTAAGTCATTTTTATGTGAATTACAAAAAAAAAAAGAAATGGATTAGAAATATTCAAAGTAAATAAAATTCTTATGTCATTTGAATCATATATACTTACTCGCCATTTTTCTTTCGCTCTAATAACCCATAAACAATCCAGTGGTACATTATTTTTTATCGCTATTTTTTTTTCTTCTTCAATAGCAGTGTTGTTAATTAATGCTTCAGCTTCTTCAGTCACATATTTGATGCAAGGTTCTGGTTCGGGCGGTACTCCCGCTGTAAACGAAATCTAGTAAGATTTTCTAAATTCGATAGTATTACACGGAGAGAAATTTATGGTAACCGTTCCTAGTGCGCTTATGAAATATCATCCCATACCGTTATGGTAATGATTACTTGGAATTATGAGATGTAGGTCCATACTTTCTAGGAAAAGTTCCCATAAGTATGGGAACAATTCCCATCATTATGGTAACAGTTCCCATATCGCATGTGAAAGAATTATGGTAATCGTTACCAAATATTGTGGTCACCATAACCATAATATTATGGTAATGGTTACCATATTATATGGTATCGATTACCATAATATATTGTAACCATCACCATAATAGGAGTGGGAGGGGCAAAAGGGGGTACTTAAGGAAATACCAAGTTTTCGAGGTCTCAAATACGCTAAATCTTTTTTTTTTTTTGATATTCAAAGTAAATAGAAGAAATTTTCAGTTACCGTTGAAGAAAAAATTTTTCATTTCTGCAGGCAAAATGGGGTACCCCCTAACAAAGGTAAAAAAAAAAAAATTCTGGATTTTAAACGAATTTGATTAAGTTGATTTTTTTTTTAAGTAATCTACATGAAGAAAAATTATATTTTACATGTTTATTGGATACAAAAGAAGAAAAAAAATTTTTAATAGTTTTTATCATTAAATAAACGTCATTAATATTTTTCAACCGACAATTGATTTTTGAAAGAGTTTAAACAAAAAAATTCAAAGTAACGCTTAATTATATTTACAGAAGTGATTTTGGAATGTTTAAAAACCATTTAAAATATGAAATTTTTTTTTATCAAATTTTAGGGGTACCCCGTTTTGCCTACCCTACCCCCTTTTGCCCCCCCCTTCTCCTATATGGTAACCATCACCATATTATTTTAGTAATGGTTACTATAATATTATGGTAATGGTTACCATATTATATGGTAATGGTTACCATATTATATGGTAATGGTTACCATACCTTATGGTAATGGTTACCATATTATATGGTAACGATTACCATAATATATGGTAACCCTCACCATAATATTATAGTAACCATTTCTATAATGTTATGATAATGGTTACCATACATTATAGTAATGGTTACCATACATTATGGTAATGGTTACCATATTATATGGTAATGGTTACCATATTATATGGTAACGGTTATCACAATGTATGGTAACCATTGTCATAATATTATAGTAACCATTATTATAATATTATGGTAATGGTTACCATAATATATAGTAACGATTACTATAATATTATAGTAATGATAACTGTAATATATATGGGTGCCATTCCTATAATTTACATTTCAACAAAACCGGTTACCATGCATTATGGAAACCATTTTATAATATATTGTGATTGTTACCATAAATTTCTCTCCGTGTACTATATTAGTTTATCTATCGAATGCGATCGTATTTAAGACGTGAGGTGTAAAGATTGGTGCCCGAGCCGAAGACGAGGGTACCAACACATGAGTGTCTTAGACTCGATTGTACTAGATAAATACATTAGTTTTTGTGACAGATATTAGAAATGTACTACATTTAGTGCCTATAAATGGCAGGTTATAAACTTGTGTTTATTTATTTGCTAAGATTGTTTTGAGTATTTGTTGAAAATGAGAGAGATGTCGGTAAGTGTACGAATTAAAATGATGATAAATTTTGTCACAAGATGGCTGGTTGAATTACTTCGATATTTTTTGGTCGTTTGCTATCGCACATGTATCCAAAACATATCTTTTGATCCGTTGATGACGTCACTATTAGATCGATTAGGTATCTTTATTATCAGCTGTATCTTATCTAATATTTCTAGCTGCTGCGCGGCTATAGGCGCTAAATATCGTACATTTCAAGTGTCTGTCACAAAAAATTTAATTTAGATTTAATTAATATGTACTTTTAAGGTGACCAAGAATTTGAATTCTTCAAAGATGAGTTTTGAGCAAATTGGGGTATGTCAAAATTTGTAAATAATTTTTTTGCAAAGTGGGACAATCTTTTCAGAAATAAAAAGAATGTTTTCTTGTTTAAAAATATGTTTTTATCTAATTTTTATGGTGCCGTAAAATGAAAATTTTTTTAAATGTACTCAGAAATTAAATTGCAAAAAAAAGTTCAATCATAAAAATTTTATCTTAAAATATATCTAAGCGAATTTCTTATTTCATTTTTATTAATTGGTTTTGCTATTAATTAGGTAGCGATTCACTATTCCGCAGTCTTGTCCCACATAGGAAGCAAATGTTTGTTGGTGATATTCATAATGAAACAGCAAAACAGTGATGATAACATAAATTACTTCTAGTTACTAGCCGGGAGCTACATACGCTTTACGACAAATTATCTATTTTCGAAATGTCTCATAATTTCTCTACTGAAGGTAATTTACGTTATTCTCTAGCACTCACTGTTTCGGCCATTCGTTAATTACATACATCAGAATTGCAGTCAATAGCAGAGTGAAATACAATAAGGTAATATAGAAATTCTAGAGAATAGCTCAGTAATAAAATATTAATTCTGCATATGACATATTATTGTTGTTATTATCATTATTATTTGTATTTATATTAAAAGACCATGATCATAAAGTTGTCAAAATTTTAAAGAATGCAATTAATAAATATTCATTTTTAGTTTATCGTCGCAAAAACAAATTCAAATGGATATGAAATATTAAAATTAAATTGAATGGTTTATAAAACTTAAAATGTTTATAAAATGAAAAATATGTAAAATTTAAAACTGAAATTCCTCAGTCATCTATTATACATGTAGTTATTTTCTAGAAACATTCACGGAGAAAAATGGGATTAAGAAACTTATGAATTTTTATTATGCTGTCGACCAAACTTGAAACAGAATGTTAAATCATAAAAAAATTATCTTATTCAACGCAGGCCTGATTTGCGCACTTTATGACGTCTGCGTTGCGAACCCTAAACGGCTGTTTATCGACTGCTGCAAAGAAGTTGAGTAAAGTCAAAGTAGATGTCCTCGACTTCCACCAGCATTGTGAAAAGTGAGTGTTGAAATGACGTTTCACCACGCGTCTCAAGAGTTATAACTGAGCTCCATCTATTAAACATCGTAAGAACTCGTTGAACGACTTAACGTTTTTTTTTTTTTAAATCCATGTTAAACGGCTAGTACACTAAATATGGTTACTTCAATTCATCATATGGGAGTGGGTTATACTGCGTGGTTGTGTTGTATTTATTTATTAATAAATATGAAAATTAATAAGTAGAACATCCGAGTAAATTTTAAATCAATGAAATATGAATTCTGAATTTTAAAGCCGATGGTTTCTTGTGATTTTGTGGGTGCACCGTGTCGCTAAACAGCCACAGACTTCGCTTCGCAGATTGTCATTAATCGCATAAATCAGGCAATTGTTGAATAAAATATAGTGCATAGTAGGACACTCAGATTGTCTTCGGCTCGAGTACGTAACCCTACAACTCGTGCTGAAAACATTGCTCTCGCCACATAAAGACTATCTTAGTATCCTAACTATGCAATATACTAATGCTGCACTATAAGGATTATTATGAGCCACTAAAAATTTTTTGTTCTCTACTATAATTCCTAATCTAGACAAATAATATTCATTACAATTTATCAATAAGTTTAAAGTATATAATGGTTGTAGTGTTTTTTGTAGTGTAACATAATAATTTGTTGGCAACTCAACTTCCTGTTTCAAGTTTGGTCAACAGCATAATAAAAATTCATAGATTTCTTAAGCCCATTTTTCTCCATGTTTAGCTTTTTGTTAAAATTGGAACTTTTAGCTCCTGTATCCCCAACTTAAAAAGTTTCAATTGTCTTGGAATGAGTGGATATTTATAGAGGGAGCTTAGTTTTTTTTGTTACGTTGCAATATAATTATTTTACCCTCAATTAATTTATAACCATTTCCATCTAAGGAGGTTCGACTGAATCTTATGTAAAAATGATTTTCCAACTTTAAGATTTGAAACTTACTATACATGTAAAGAAGTACTTTATCTATGTATTCTCAAAATTTGGATATGATCCACCGTCAAGATTTTTAGAAAAAAAGATTTAAAAATGACGTTTTTCGAATGATGAATGATGTTCTTATACACAGATTCTTATGGCGGACAAGCTTTCGTCATGACTTATTGGATTTTTTTCATTATTAACCTCCCAAGCTTAAGAAATAAAAAACCATATGCCATAAACTTGAATATTTTCAGAATATGATAAGATTTTAACAATATAGTGTTACCGTTGTAATTATTTAAATGATTCAAGTTAAACCTTATTATTTAATCTTGTTCATCGACAGAGATACATATTATTGAGGGTTTGGCAACCTCGCGGAAGCAGCTGCGAAAAAAAAACAAAGATAGAAATACATTAATAAGAGAGACGAGATTAGAAATAAATTTTTTCCGCTTTAATTTGAATATCGATGTGTAAGAAGTTAGAACGCGCTGTTGCCAAATCTTTTTATTAAATCATGAGTCAAAAATAACCAAGTGATTTCATTACTTTCTTTAATTAAATAAGTAATAAATATTAATTTATAAATTCGTTATGTTATTATAAATTATAACAATGGATTTTTATAACTATTAGGAGAATTTAGCAAACGAAAAAATTCAAACAATACTTTGACTCACTAGTTTCGGTCGAATCTGCTTAATAACCAAAATCAACATCAAATAAACTTAAAGCAGTATCACTTTGTTATTGACGCTGACTTCACCATCAAAAGACAAAAATGATTTTAAATTAATTACAGGTAAAAGCATTATCTAAGCGTAATGTTAACTAATACTCACGATAAGTTGGCCTTGGTACTTGACTCCAAATTGCTTTGAAGCCTTTGTATTCAATCGTATCATCGCTATGAAAACGTAACCAGAGATACCTTGTCCTGGATGTAATTTCAGGAGGAAAATTTTTATCACAGAAGTTGCCAATAGGAGTAGAAAAGCCATAGAATCCATCACGCACCTCGAAGTAATCAAATGCGCACTCTGGATCTTTATCGCTAGTAGTCATTGGTGCCTCAAGCTCAAAATAATCTCGGAAATCAAGTTTGATGAGCATCCCTTTATCCGCTATAACAAGAGACAAAACATACACATTGTAAAAAAAAGGCTTATTTAATCTGAAATTACATATTCAATAGGAATAAGAGTACATGAGAAAAATAAATGCTCTCTTCTTTTATTTAATAACGCGACTGAAGATATAGTATAATGCCGGACGGCTCAACTGGTAGAGCACTCGGCGTGATACTGACATAGTCTGGGTTCGATTCCCCAGTTCAGGTTATGGTTATTTTTCTCAATTTATCTATAAATTGTCTTATTGGAAAGGTTTGCATGTTTAGGTTCCACTGTATGAAATTGGTTCCACTATATGTTCAGGCGCCATTGCACAGTGAAACAGCTTACACAACCATGTACTTAAATAAACATTTTTTAAAATTGATTTGCTTCGGTATAGTTGTAATTGTAATATTATTTCTAAAATAATAGTAATCTTTCTTCCCGTGAAAAAATCTTTTTATAATATTTTATACTAAAATCGGCCTGGTAACAATCTGTAAAATTTCATAAAATTTTTTGAAACTGCACGAAATATTTTGAAGTTTCATAAAATTATACAGTGAGTATTTATTTTTAAAAAAATTTGGTCAACGGTTGGCTCTGCGGGCCAGCCCCAAGACTTATCGCTGTTTTCAAGCTCAAGGAGCTTGGAAACATTATTGTGGTTTAATTTTCGAGCTCGAAAACACTCTTACATGAAGTAAATTTATATGTTCAAGTTTGGAAATAATTAATAAGTAATGAAATTAATTTTTTTTTTCTATACAATTAAAAACATTAATTAAATTGTTTTTTATGTTTCATAAAACTGAGTGCTTTCCCTTACCCGGGAAAGGGGTAGATCCGCGATGTTAGTCCGCGAAATTTGCTATTGGGGTGTGTGTGAGTGTATGTGTGTGTGAGTGTGTTTGTGTGTTACTTGACCGCGTGAACCGGGATAATTTGTTGAAATAATAGTAACCCGCGATAATTTGTTTAAAAGAATTATTGTAAACCGAGATTATAAATAATTAACCCGCGTTTAATTATTGATGTTAATTATTGTAAAGGTAGTAGAACAGAGCATCGAAGCTCATGTAAAAAGGTTTTGTTTTGTTTCTTGTTTAAGTAAAGTTTTGATTATTGTTTATTTTAAAATTGTCCTTTTGTTTGAAAGGAATACGGCTTTACTGATCTGCTTAATTGACATATATTTATTTAGGGAACTTGTTGCACCACCATCATCATATTGAGGATTCACCGTCAATTTTTTAACATCTTTTCAACGGTCTAAAGTAGAATATACTTGCATCAACTTTACTGATGAGCCCAGCAAGTATATTCGGGGCGAAACCGTATTTATAATATTAACATCATTGACTAATAGAGTCCTTACAATTAAAGTATGGTATTACAGTGCGCATTAAGCAATATTAATTTACATGTAATTACTCATACGCAAATAAGGTTCTAAATAAATATATGTCAATTAAGCAGATCAGTAAAGCCGTATTCCTTTCAAACAAAAGAATTAAAAAGTCTGGTCGTAAATTAGATTCAATAAAATTAAAAATTGTCTATATTTCAAAGATCCCTTTTCAACCCTGGACTCCGGCGAGCTAAACCGAGCAAAAAGGGGTAACTGTTTATTTGAAATTGTCAATGTAGTGATTTTAATTGATAACAAATTACTTATTCGTCTAAGTTCCGATTTGCTAGATTTTAAACTGATTTTGATTAATAATTAATTTGGTTCATATTTAACGTTAATTAATATAATTTTAATTTAACCCAATTTTACTCGTTACAATTTAAAAGTATCAGAAGGTTGGTCCAGTAGCTACCGTTCAGATCCAGCAATCAGAAGGACGGCAGTTCGCGCCCAGAGCCCAGCAGAATTTTTCATCGAAGTTTTTTGACATTATTTACCTCAGTTAAATAGATTTAACGTTAATGATCATAAACTCTACGAGAATAATAATAATAAAATTTTTTAAAATTAAATTTATTTGCTTGCTTGGCTGATTGCTGGCTGCCGTTGATCGGTCGATAGTTGAGCGCCATTAATGGGCCGACGTTATCATCAGTATATTCAGCCATTCAAGGGCCATTAAAAGTTGCCAATTACTAGCCGTCAATCATCATACTTTGCCCAGCGATGGGCCATCCTAGGGCTGGTTTCCAAACTTTGTATGGGTAAACAAGCGTTCTCTGCTTCGCGTTCGAGGCGTGCAATAATATTTATAACTTTCTGATTTTGATTTAATATTTTGTTCAGAATAAATCATAAACTACAAAAATAAAGTGGTTATTTTATAAGTGACAAACGTGATTGATTAATATCTGAACATGCTTCTATTTTGTATACAATTTTAATAGTACCAAAAAATCACAATGTTTTAAAGTAAGAAATTTAAGTTGTTTTTTCATCATTTTTTGTGGGTCTTTAAGTAATTATCTTTTTTGTTTTTATTTTTTAAAAATAAAATCAAAGTACAGTCATAAAAACAATCGTAAAAACTGAGTTATATTTCCTCTGCAGTATATGCAGCTTAGTTTAAAATTATTCAACTCAGTCCGATCATAAGGATTCGTTTTACCTTTCGTTGGCGCACAACCAGAAATTCTATCTCTTTCCTAAAGGGAAATGTAGTATATATTATTTATGCTCGATGCAAATACTCTCTAGACAGAAGGTAGCTACGAGCTCTACGCGCTGTCAGAATGAGAAACCCTAGAGAGATTTTGGTAGCCCCGGTACCCAATAGTAACTATAGGAGTTTTGATGTTCTTAGTGATTGATGTACATTCTACATTTCGCATTTCACCAAGGAAATGACTCCAAATATCAGTTAAACGTGGTTTCACTGTTAACTCATTTATATTCTCAAGTTAAATACGATTTGAAATAATTTATAAACAAGTGAGCACCCATCAGTACAATAATTAAAAATCACAATAATATTTACATTTATTTATTCAAACCAGGCAATCATTTTTTTATCTATTTAAAAAAAAAATTAAACAAGCAACTAAACTTTAGAGACTGGGAACAATTACAATAAATATTGGCACAATTCATAAAACTATTTAAAATTTTATCATTTAAAAACAAATCTGAATACCGGCAGACCCTGCAGGCAAGCCCATATACTTCCCGCTTGTTTCAAGCTCAAAGAGCTCGAAAACACTTTCGTCAATACACCTATTTGAGCTTGACGAACTCAGTAATATCTTTTAATATATTCATTCTTGAGCTCTGCTTTCAGCAAGCAGTTGTAACGAACGGTACACATTTATTATGACTCAAATTGATTAAATTAAATAATATTAACTTAATTAAGGTTCATGACAAAAAAGGTCAAATTCTAAGAATAACTGTTAAACGATAGTTTACGATAATAAATATTGTTACCATCCCTTATGACAAAATGAAAATGAACTGGATAGTGTGACAACCTAACTAGGTCACTCGAAGTACTTTTCGAAGAAAAAGAGTTAACCAAGCTAAGCCCGAGTCAAAATTAAAAAAGTAGTTTGAACCTTAAAAACCTCAGTTCTTTTGATGATGGACTTGTCGCTAAATGTAATATGTTATTTAAGTCCTCAATGTCCTAAAAGTAGCATATGAAGGAGTAAATCACCTTTTTAAAAAGATGTTTTAACCCAAAAGGCCTACCATACTTTTAATCTGTAACTTCGAATGAGCTCAATTCTTTGGCATGATATTATTGTTATAATAATATCTGCGTTCTAAATGCATAAAGATATTTTCAACTGATCGTCAGCGTCCGAGTAGCAGTGCGGCAGAGGTTGTGCTTTATATTCGTAAGGTCGTGGTTTCAAATCCCGGCGGCAGCAGATTAGTTTTCAGCAGTTTTTTTCAAATTCTTCGGCAGTTTCCGTTTTCCAATACATCGTTTGTAGGGGTGGCGAATATTCTAATTTACGAATTATTGGTCTCGAATCGAATAATTCGAATGATTCGAACTATTCGAATTATTCGAATCGTTCAGATCATTCGAATCGTTCGAATTTTTCGAATAATCTGAATCCAAACCAAATAATAAACTAATTATTAAATTAAAGAAGAATTCGTATTCGTCGTAATTATCAACATTTTTAACTTCTCGCTAAGAAAATTGTAAATTTTCTAAAATTTGGGAAGTTACTGGTTTCAGTCCCATTTTCGAAAATCGCATTTCAAATAGATGTTGCAGACTGTCTGACATGGAAAATTTAAATAAATTTTGCCATGTAGCATGTTTTATTTAATTTATGTAGAATTTTCGAATCAACATACGAAATTTACCTTTTCATTCCAGATATGACCGGATGACACTTTTTTTAACAATAAAATGTTTATTATTTGAGTAATGAGTTCTATGAAAAAAATATTCAAATTGAGTCAAATACACCCGAACAAGACAACTTTTCCATTGAAATCGATTAATTTAAGAGCACAAGACAATTATTTGATCTATTCGAATTATTCAAATATTTCGAATTATTCGAATAATTCGAGCTAGTCGAATATTCGATTCGAATTTCGAATTGAATGTTCTATTCGATTCGATTCGATTCGAATGATATTCGCACACCCCTAATCGTTTGTATTTATTGTTCACATAAAATAATTAATTAATCATTCACTAATAAGTCAAAGACTCTAATTATTCAATTCAAACTTCGAATGACATAGTACTATTCTATTTGAATGCCTACTCGTATAACTTTAGCCATTATTATTAATATTTAAAATTTTATTATTTTTTAACTCACAACAAAACATTTATTACTATGAAATTATTTTCGGAATTCAAAAATTTCAAATTTTTTTCGATCATGGTGGTCATTTCTAATTAGTGGCCCCCTTTTCCCTTCTGTTTCTTTACCAATTGTACGCGATCCGATGAGAGTTTTTCTCGATCTATAAATTTAGGCTCTGGAGGCTTACTTCACCTTTTTAAGAAGATGATTTGAACCTTAGCTTGGTAGAAGTGGACAAAGTTACCACGTTTAGGTTCAAATCACCTTTTTGATGTATGAATATTCATATTCTAAAAAGATGATTTGAACCTTCTTATCCGTGTAGGATTTGGAGGCTTAAATCACCTTTTTATTTTTGACTCGGGAGGAGCTATCAACACATCAATGCTTATTGAAGAAGGACAACCAAACTCCTTAAGAATATATAAACCCCGGAATAATGGCAACTTTTGTCAGTCTGTTACGAGCAAGTAAGATCTGCTGATCTCTACCAATAATTTGGAATCTTAGAAGCAAATAGTATCACAACTATTTTTCGACCAATTTCATATAAATTTATTATAAAGTCTTACTAGTACAGTAAACCGCTCACCCAGATTGAAACTAGTTATCCTAGTTATCTTTAAGCATTCTCATCTTTGTAGTTGATACCTTTTGTTGTAGAAATACTCAACCATGTTATAAAGACAATTAACGATATATTGTGTAAACTCAGTGTATCAACAAATATTCCTGCAATCGTTGCTCGCACTTCAATTTAACTGTAAGAGATTTTTAATAAATAAATAATAATAAATCAGAAGTTGCGGCGTATAGCCTTTTTGGCCTTGTACACTTTTTCCTTTTATTTCGCAAGCTACTTACTTCTCCCTTTTGCCTTCATTGTACGGCTGAGGAGAAGCTCTAGTGATCGATAAAATTCCCATATTACCGATCACTAGATCTTTATCCCACGCCCAACACTCAGAGACCTCCGCTCGAGCCCAACGCGGGGCTAAGTGGTCACCCAGCCAAGTAGCAATCATGCTCAATGCTGCTTAACTACACTGAGAGAAAAATTTACTAATATTTGATAAATTAATTTATCAAATATTTGACTGTATTTATTAAATACTATCCTACACATATCAAATATCGATCTTTCCATCGACTAAATATTAATAAATTGATATTAACATTTAATAGGTCGCTGATCAATATTTAATAGAAGTTTATTAATATTTGATAAACTTTTATCAACTATTGATATGTGAGATTTGTATATAGTATTAATGAGTGTGGTGGCGTTGTACCCTCTAACCTAACATATGGCCTTATACATGCGTTACAACTAACAAATTGTTTTTATGCTTGTTGAAATAATAAAAAAAAAATAAAATAAAGTGTTATAGAAAAATGATTAAAAAAGTGGGGCTTGCTAAATTCCACCTAACCTATATTAACTAAACAAACTGATTACATATCACGATAGTATATAAGATATGTAGAAACGTAACCTATAGATCAGTCTGTATTTATTAATATTTGATAAACTACCGATCAATAATTGATAAACTGTTTATTTATATTTAATAAACACGTTTGCTAATATTTAATAAGCTGTTCATTAATATTTAATAAACTGTATTAATATTTGATAATGACCGACTTGGGAACAATCTAATTGAGCTGTTTATCAAATATTGATAAATTTTATTAATATTTGATAAATTCTTTTCTCAGTGTATGATGATCGCCCGAGCCAACCTTCAAAGTAATTATAAAACATAAGAAAACGAGGTGTTTACGAGTGCCTATAATTCACCAAACCCACTCATCCTTCCATGATACTTATCCGGGACCCCCTACTGCCACGCGGGTTATTTATAATAACGCGGATCCCTTCCTAGTACAAGCCACTCATTACTAGTCAAGGTAAGTAAATAGTATAGATTCAAATCATCGAGGTAATGAGCGATTAAGAGATTGTAATCTCATAGTTTAAAAATTAGGGATCTCCATATCTGATCATAGTAACCTCGTGTGATAAAAGAATTACAATTATTGATTTAAATAAACATAATTAACGTCACAACCCTCCGTTCGTGACACAGTTTTTTAAATTTTGCTTAATGAAATCAATGAATTCGGACAAAAATCAATGAATACGATTTGAATAGAAAGTTTAATGAGCATTGAATCAGATCAGAGCGTCATTATATCAAATATCCGAGACGTGTAAAAAAAAGTGATTTTTCTTAAATTTCTTCGATAATATTACTTAAACTAACAAATCGATTGGAATAAAATCTGTAGTGATCGAACAAAACTATAAAATGGTACACTCGGTTCAATTTTAGGTACATTTAATGAATTGTGTCGTGAGCTATACTGAGAAAATAAGGACAATTGTTATTTTTCAAAAATTTTATCGCCGATATCTTTTGAACTAATAGACCGATCTTGACGTCTCACGTGGCATTCGACCCGATTTTTCAGTGTCTAACACTAAATGATTTTTGGAAATAATCAATTGAACGATTTTGATTGTATGATTTTATTTTGATGGTTGAGGTGGCCATTGACGCTACCTATAAAGTGTTAGGTCTGTTTAGATTTTGAATCAATCCATGGAGTAAGTAAGGAGTTATAAAAAAAAACGTTTTTGAAAAAATTTTATTTCTGAAATATTTCTAAACGTACCGTACCAATTATGCTCAAATTATTAAAAATTTTTGAATTTAATGAGCCGCTTCAAACGCCACCTCAAAAAGCCAAATCGGGTCATCCATTCAAAAGTTACAGAATACTTACATACATACAGTCGGACATCCTTTTGGAAATAACCAGAATAGCTTCCTATGACCTCAAAACGTTGAGATTTGTCGAAAACTAGGTTATCGAGAATCAGACTGAAACCAATAACTTCCTTTTTTTTGAAAATTTTCAATCTTCATAACGTGAAGTTAGAAGAAGTATTTGAATGAAATTAACAGCTGTATTTAAAACTTTTTGTTAAATTTTCTTTGTGACGAATAAATATACTTGACTTAACTAAATATAGCAGTCGATGTGAATACGACAATTATCTATGGTATACAAAAATGAAATATAGTCGCTACACGGAGAAAATTTAATGGTACTATTTACAATACAAAATTTGTAATTTTAACCATCTAAAATGGTAATTACATTTTATCACCGGTAAAATGATTAGCTCTAATATTGAAAATGATAACAGTTACAATTGATGATGGTAACGGTTACTATTGAAAATGCTAATTATAACTATTAAAGATTGTAATGGTTACAATTGATGATGGTAACGGTTACTATCGAAAATGCTAATTGTAACTATTAACGATTGTCATGGTTATAATTGATGATGGTAATGGTTAGAATCGAAGATGGTAAAACTTACCATTCAAAGTTGTAAAAATTCTTAACTAAGAATGTGTGTGTACTCGCGTGAGTGTGTGCATGAGTGCGCTCATGCGTGTGTGTGCATGTGTACGTGTGAGAGTATATGTGTGCACGTGTGTGTGCGCGCAAGTGTGCGGGCAAGTGTGCGCATGTATGCGCGTGTGCGGGTAAGTGTGCGACCCCGTATTTATGTACATGGGTGCGTGCATGTGCACATGCGTAGATATATGTATGCATGTGCGTGTGTGCGTGTGTGTGTGTGTGTGTGTGTGTGTGTGTGTGTGTGTGTGTGTGTGTGTGTGTGTGTGTGTGTGTGTGTGTGTGTGTGTGTGTGTGAAATTAATCACTTCCCCAGTTAAGCAAATTACACATAGATAAGCGTCTGACTATAACGTTTATATTTTAATTTTTTACTAGCTTAGATGGTCATCATTATTTTGGCTGATAGTAACCATTACCATCAGGTTATTAAGAATTACGATTTTTTATAATAGTAGTAATTATTTTAGATAATAACAGTTATAATTTCTGGTTATCATAAATAATTTTAAGCTTTACCATACAGATGGTAGACACTACCATTCAGATTGTTTATTTAATAATTTAAATGATATTATCAATCATATAATTCAGTTTAAAAATTGTACTATAACTTGATGGTAACTGTAAAATGAGCGAATGTAATTTGGGATTCTGGTGTAGGTGTGGTTAATTCAATAACTAACAATTAACACAAAATTACAGATAATAGAATAGATCTTTATTTAACAATATGTACACTAAACTGTGAGAAAGATAGCGAATGCAACTACAAGGTAAGCGATAGCGAATGCGACTGAAAAAGAATACGCGTATAAATTCGACACGTGGTCGGTAGCGGTTAATGACGCGATAATTAAATTATAATTAATAAGACGCGAGCAACAATTCAATATATACTCAATAATCAGTAGCCTTGATATACTAGCTAATCATTGAGAATATTTAAGCAGAGATTTAGCGGAGCGGTTCAGACTTATATCACACTAGAGAATATTATTTTGAGCGAAGCGGTTGGATGGATAGCTGTATTTGTACTGATCGATGTAGATTAGAAAAATAGACGTCGTCTTCTTCCTTCGTGGCTGTTCGGTGGTGACGTGGCAGCATGGCTGCAGTAACGAATTTTCCCATTGGCTTAAAAGCGCGCCAACAGGAAATAGTTAGCCGGCAATTTCTCTGATTGGCCGGCTGGTAGCGGGTTCTCATGCCGACGTGGCACGGTCATGAGTAAGAAATTGCAGGTGTCGGGCCCAGATAGCGAGTGACCCGGCACTATTCTGACATTCAAGTCAGTAGCGAGTTCGGCTGCTCCCGTAAGTAGCGAAAGTACACGAAGCTTTTCAAAATGATTAAGCTCGTGACTGAACAGTAATTTTTACCATAAAATTTTCTCCGTGTACCAAATATACATTTGAAACATCAAATTCGTTAGAATTTCAAATTTTTTTAAATATCTACATGAGTTATTCTATTTTAATTATGTACTTATGAAAGTTGCCTTTTAAGGGTTCACTGTAGTGTACACGTTTCGAATACTTAGATATGAGAGAAAACTCAATGGAAATAAAATTATGAAAACTTTATTTATTTTAAAACTCTGTTTATAAATGAAGATTTTCTGAATCCGTTAGATTACAGACATATCATCTTTTTTATTTAATAAGTATCGAAAAATAATTTATAAAAACCCATTTTCAGCGGCTAGCAGCGAGCTTGTTTAATACGTATTTGATTTATTTTAAATATTACTAGAGGTTATACATGTATTTCAATTACATACCACCTTATTTATCTCAAGTAAATCATTTATTTGATGAATTTAAATTCCTCAAATAGATATATTATATATTTGCATCAAATAAAATTATTGATTTGCCCATAACTCAATATACGATTTATTTAGCCCAAATAAACAAGATTTGTTTACAAATTTTTTTTTTATTTTATTTTTGTCTAGATTATCAAAATTTAACAGGTAGAGTGTGGCTAGAAGGGGATAAAATGGGGTTGGATGGCGGCGGGGTACCCCTAAAATTTTGTTAACTAATTTTATAAACAATTGGATTTTTTCAAAGTCCGGTCCGGATTAAAAAAATTGAAAAAATGTCGATGCCACCAATCGACAGCATTTTTTTCTAAAGCAAAATTCTATTATATCGTCGCGAGACCATTTTTTCGCTCTGATTTTGGGAAAAACAATTGATGAAATGTCATCCCCGTCAAATCAGCGATTCAAGAGATATTTCGATTTAAACAATTTAATTTAAATAATTTAATCATTAACTATTGTTAGCACCACTTTTGAACAAAATGATTTGAAGTTCGCGATCCCTGGCCGAAAATACGTAAGAAACCGTTGAGAAAATGCTTAGGTAACAAGATATATACGGACTCTCCTCTTAAGCCGAAGGACTATATAGGATTATATTACATTCTACACACAAAAAAAGGAATTCTTGGGTCAAGAAGAAAATCGTTTCCAAAAATAAATTCTTAAATTAAAATATCCTCTTTTCTTGTTTGAAAAAATTTTCTCTTGGTAAAAAAATTTTTTTTTTTTAATTAGAGTATATAAAGCTCTTCAATAAAGAAATTCAATTTTGATTTAAAAATATAAATTTTTGCTTTAAATGTTTTTAGTTTCTCCGAACAAGAAAACAACTTGGTTGGCTCAAGAAAATTTAGCTCTTGGTTTTAGAAGATACCAACTCATTCTAAAAACATCGTTCTCTCGAATGTAGTCGATATCGATTCATTTCGATACATCGAGTTTTTAAACGGAGGCACATTTAACTTACTCCAAGTAAAAATTAATTTATTTAAAGATTTGATAACATTTAGTTCAAAATAAATGTAGACTTTATCTGAAAACAATTAATTTTAGATTAAAAAAATAAAAAACTCATTTTAAAACTAAATTATACATTAACGTAAAATAAAAAATACTTTTATTTTAAAATACAATAATTCAGTTCAATTTTAAATTAATTGTTTTTATTAAAAATTCAATTTTCAGAGTATATACAATTAATCATCAAAATATATTTTGATTCTTTATTACAATAAAAATTTTTTTTTTTGTTACAAAAATAAATGAAAGGTTAGGTTATTTATCCTGGCTCCATCGACAGCATCAACTGCATGATATATACCACACTAAAAAGGAAACAATTTTATATAAATTTAGGATCAGAAATGATAACAAACTTGAGTATCTGATATGATTAAAAACAGCATAAATAATAATTAACTTACTTTTTTGTGATTGAAACGACACCATTTAACTTAACGTGAATCAGGAAAAACACCAGATATAATGACTAATAACTACAATAACTTACATTTTTACCGAACACTTCAATTCAAAACAATTTATGTATATGAATTAGTTAATTGTATAATTAATAAACTAATACTATTAGAATATTGGTGTGTAATATACATATAATTGCACATATGCGGCGCCAGCGCTGAACAGACTCGTTTCATTTTTTTGGGATCTTCGGGCGTCTACGTGCATACACAAAGTAGTGTCCGAAGTAGAGAAGCTGCATAGACTCGAGTGCTCCTGTTATCCGAATGCTGCTATGGAAAAAAACCAAGAGCTTGATTTTCTTGACTTGAATTTTTTTTATTTTTGTTTCAAGCAATAGCCACTAGTTGGTTTAAGAAATCTGACTCCTTACGTAGAGAAGTTAAATTTCATAGAATAAAATATTCAATATACATGAATGAAGAAATTCAAAATATTAATTCAAAAAACAATTTACTTTCTTTAAATATTTTTTCTTTTTGAACTAAAATCATATATTTTTAACTTAAAGCTTTAACCCATTTGGGTCGAAAACATAACTTTTTGAATCAAAATAATCAAAATTAAGAGAAAATTTTCTTCAACCAAGATTTATTCCATTTTCCTAAATATTCTCTTGACTCAAGATAATTCTCTTTGAACCAAGATAACCTTTCGATCAGTGTACCCATGAAATAAAAGTATGTGTACCAACAACACTAGTATAGGCCCATTCAGTATATTGACGCATGAGACAGTTGATACGCTGCTTTGCACTCAGAAAATTAAGTAATGCTAAATTTTTACTTCCAATCATTTAGAATGATTGGAACATTTTTCAATCCAAAAAGAATTAGTGTCATAATTTTTTTTAATAAAATTACTAATTATTGGATGATAACTCCTGCAATAAATTTTGTAGGATAGTAACAGTTATAATTTCTGATGGTAACTGTTACCATCTAGATTATAGATATAACTATTTAGAATAATAATAATAATTAACTCTAGTTAACATACAGGATTGTAACAATTATTTTAAATATGGTAAATATTACAATATAGATGATTTATACAATCATCTAGAAAATATTCACTACTATTGGATTGAGAGTAAAAATTTTATCATAACTAGATAGTAATTCCCATTACTTAATTTTTTGAGTGTGTAGTAAAAGCAAAGTCACCGCCACAAAAAATATTCCACCAAGTAAATAAATTTATACTTGCCTAGAAACATAGAGTAGAAAAAAATTCCAAAGCTAACATCAGTTTATTATTTTTAAATAATTGCAAAAAAAAAAAAAAAAACATTTTGGGAATATCTTCATTTTCAGCGAGTTATGATTTTTTGAAGCGGTAACTATCATCTTCTAGCTTCTAATTGCCCTAACTGTTAATTTTAATAATAGCAAAAAAAACCATGAGACCACTTTTATGTAAAATTTAAAGTTCTACAACTTTGATTTGAATTTTTTTCTCTAGCTCTAGTCATTTTTCCAAAATTTGATAAAAACACTTTTTATTAATTTTTTTCAATTTTCACCGGGGGACGATTGAAAAAATTTCTTCACCATTCTATTTTAGATACTTCAGAGTAACATATCTACACTGTAAAAAATCACCGGGGTAAGTCCAAGCGGTGTAGGTGTTAAAATTATCGGTGTTAAATTTACCCCCGAAAGCGGTGTAAAAATAACGCCGGCACCGGTGTAAATATTCTAAACCGGTGTTAAAATAACGCCGCCGCCGGTGTAGATATTCTTTACCGGTGTTAAAATATTTTACTTTGTGAATATTTTTACTTACTCGATCACTATACTTGTTAAAAAATGATATTCTTCATCAATTTTCATAAAGAACTGACATTTTTTGTGTTTTATAATCTTTAAAGTTAATACTCCAAGCGGACGCAATTTACCCCGCTATTACACCGGTATCACTCCGCTTTTACACCGGTTACCCCGCTCTGACACCGGTATTTTTAACACCGGTGAATTACTCCTCCTACACTGGTGTAATCTCATTTTTACACCGGGTGGAGTTAAAACGAGTCCATTTTTAACACTGCTCTTTTTACAGTGTATATATATTTCTATAAATTATTACAAATAGATAAGCCTACTTATTTGAGTGAACAATTTACCGATATAGACTCTCGACGATCACAAAGTTTAGCTTATAAATCAAACAATGTTAACTTTGAAATTCCGCATTTTGTATCAAATTATTATGAAAATTCATTTGTTATCACTGTCATTCGTCTCTGGCAAACACCACCCCCTGATATTATTGGTGCTTCCAATATTGAGGTCTTTAAAACCAAATTGTTCGATTATTTAATGGAGCTAGAGATTTAAATTAAATCACTTATTACTATCCTCTGTGTTAATATTAATAACATTGTTATCATTATTGGTTTGTATATTTACAGTTATTATATCAATTCAGCTACCCTAGTTAAATCATGTTAAAATTAAATCTTATTATTATTAATCATAAGTATCTTTATTGTTATCGTTACTATGTTTTAAATTTTATATTATTTGTATCCACTATTGCAATAATTATTTTTTAAACTTTGTTATTTGGCAACTGCATTGGCATTATTAAATAAATAAATAAATAAATAAATATCAAAAGTTTCAAAACTTATCTCAAAATTCGCATTTAAAGTTCTATTTTCTTGGACAATAGTTTTTAACTGATAAAAAATATGCTTAATATTCAACACAAAGAGTTGAAGCAATAGAATAAATTAACGTTGAATCACAAAATGCAAGTATCAAGCTCAAGATTTCCCTTTTGTATATCAACGTAATTTATTTTTCTTTTGCACTATATATTTATATACTTATCATAAAGAAACAAAAATGTCTTGGTTTCAAAAAGTATTATCTCGGTGAAATTTGCTTGGAATCAGCGATAAAATACCTAACTAACCAACGGCAAGAGTCCTTTTCTTTTGTGCTCACGATTCAAGATAATTAATGGCTCTGCGTACTATCGATAGCACTTGGACACTTGCCAGACTCTCTCCTACAAACACATCACTTTTCTCACGGACATTGTACTTCCAACTTTACGTCCCAATTCCCGAATTAACTTCTATTCCATACCAGCAAGTATGAAAATCCGATACTTGAAAGATATGGCAAGTTAAACGACGCTTGAAAAGCACGTGAGAAATTTTTCTAAGAAAAATTTTATTAGAATACGACTTAAATTCAACCGGATGTTTATACTGTTAGCGAGTCATCATGACAGACGAATCTCAAACTTTGAAATATTTTTAGTTTTATTTTCTCACTCACATGAAATGACTCATATTTTTTTAAGTGAATTTAAATGTTATGTTAAATGTGTTTTTGTTTAATCTACATTCATTGCAGTACCAATAATAGATTGATGCACATGTAATCATTCATAAGGTCACGAATACCATCATTTATTGTCTATATTTAACACGTAAATATAAATAGTCTATTAGTGATTGGAAAGAAGTTATTTGAATGACAGCATTGCTCATTACATAAATTCAATTCAGTGTTTACAGTTTGGCTTACAGTGCAGAGAGTTTCAATAATGGACGGAAATACTTTTCTTGAGTATAAATTTTAAATCATAAATTGGAAAATACGATAAAAAAATTTTTTATGTGAGTAGTCGCTTATACTAAACTTATGAATACTAGTTTGCACGTCAGTGCAATGAGGGATCCAAGATCGAAAGGCTGATCGACGCCGCAGAGTTTTCGATCTCAATTTTTGACTTGTTCCCTACTTTATCGTACAGTCGTGTGTCTGTGGGGTGACTGGTCAGAATATCCATTATAAAAACATCCAATGCAATAATATCCATTGAAAAAATTATCCATTTATGCAGAAAATTAATGCAGTTGATATTTTTCATGGATATTATTGCACACACGCACGCACACACACGAACACTCATGCACACACGCATACACATGCACACGCACACACACACGAGTGCACACACGCACACGCATATGCAGACATTCTCAAAGTAAAATATTTTAACACCGGAAAATTCTATTTAACACCGGTAAAGAATATTTACACCAGCGGCGGCGTTGTTTTCACACCGCTTTCGGTGTTGAAATTTAACACCGCCAATTTTAACACCTACACCGCTTGGACTTACTCCGGTGATTTTTTACAGTGTTGCAACTAAACCATCCACAGACGGAAAATTGAAAATGCATCTTATGTCCGGCACCAGGAAATCAATAGCGTGAACTTTTTTATGAAATCGACTCCTATGGAGTTTGCGGGGTGTAAAAAATGTAAGTATTCACGTTCTTAAGCCCAAAGACCTACAGAATTGATCTTGCAACTTAATATTATTTACGAAACAAGGAAATCAATAGCGTAATTTTTTTTAGGATTCGCCCTTTCTGCAGTTTGTGAGGGCGTCTAGAATGTAACTTTGTCTGATTTTTAGACAAACGACTTACGAATTTTAAATATACATTAGTAACAACACGAGAAAATCAATGGTGTTAATTTTTTTTTAAACTCAAAAAATTATAACTTTGAAATCGCTGCACATTAAGGACTCAAATTTTCTGAAAATTCTTTTGTCGAATATATAGAACATCTCGATAAGGTTTGAACCAAATCAGCGATTTTCCCCGTAAAAAGAATTTTATTTGGTGAAATGACTCATATATGTGTATGTCATAACTTTTAAACAACTTGACTGATTTAGATCGTTGATATACCGATTGGAAAACTTTGTTGGCCATTAAAATTGGTTCGCATTAAAAGTAAAACGTCTTGATCGAGTCTGATAGAACCTATTTCGATCGGTTTTGTTTATTAATAAATCTTATTGAAATTTGAAGTACTCAAAAATATTGATTTTTCCAATTTAGAGACACGGTAAGAAATGCATGGCGTTTAACACCATGCTGGTATGGTCTCAAGACAGATACTAAAATAGTATGTGAAATATTCCAAGACAGTTTTATAACGAGTCCCAGAAGTATGGCGTTATTTACTATACTGGATAGTACTGAAGCCATAGCAGGCACACCGATACAGCATGGCCCTGAGACCCATCCTACAATGCCATAATTTCTGGCGTGTCAATCAATGTATACCATCGTATTACCACCAAAACTATATAGATGTCGTTAGACTAGGTTTATCTGCCAGAATCATTGTGGATACGGCAATGCAGTAAGGGCCTGACGGCCATACTGACATTGCGGCGTCCACGACAACTATCGCCAATGTTATTATTCCTGCAATGGTTGAATCATCTATGCATATAATTTTATAACCTATAAAAATCTTCGATACCATACAGTATGGCGTTTACGCCCATACTGGCATAGTGATATCCGCAAAATATTTCTTACCGTGTACAGCCGGAAGTTTTGGAGCTGATCCACAGGGTCAACCATTTTCCGAATTTTTCTCTCAATTTATAATAATTCAAGAAACTTATTATATGTTTCCTGCAGATTTATACTTTGAAATACAAGAAACCTGTTTTGCTTTATTCTGGAAATTTTTTTTACTGATGGTTAGTAATGGATAAAAATAAACTGCATATACTTTGTCATTCAGTATTATTATGATAATATTATTTAAGATTTATACACGAGTACATTCATTTCAGATCGCGAATGGTGTTGAGTGAATATTCATAAGTATCGATTGGGCTGAAAGACAATAGACAGTTTCCGCAACGTAGCCCAAAGCAATTGTATTGTTCTTTAATTATGATCAAGTCAGACCAAGTTATATGTAAATTACTGTATTTTATATCAAAAACTTATCTTTTCTGATCGAAGATATTTATGTTTCGATGTAGTAGGGGAGGGTGGGGCAAAGCGGCGACCCTGAAATTTTGATCAAAAAAAATTTTTTTTTTTTTTTCGTTTAATTACTATATTTATAGTTAGATATATTTGCGTATTTTTCCGAGTCGAAATTTCAGGTCTGTTTTAATCGTATTTTTTGCAAGTTAGTTTCAGAAAATTTCTACGATTAAAACAGACCTGCTGCTCTTGGTTGCTCTATAGGCGCAGGTCTGTTTTCATCGTAATCATAGAAGTTTTGTCCCATTCTGACACAGTTACGATCAAATCAGACCCGAAATAATAATAATGTGAAATATAATAATAATAGTAATATTACATTTAAAAATACCTAGCGACTCGGGTTTGAATCCTACTGTGGTCATATATTTTTTTTTTATAATTTTTCATTTAAATAGCATAACATTATTTATAATTGCTAATAATAATTATTACTTGTATTATATATTGATTATAATTATATAATACTTCATTAAAATTAATATTGATAAATACATAATATGAAAAAAACTATCACGTTATTTGCGATTCAAAATCCGGATTAAGAAGCAAAATTTTTATTTTTTTTCACTCTGGATCGTAGTTGGAGATAGGATGTTATAGATTCAAGGTCAGGAGAGGTGACTTTTATTCGCTTTATAGAGCTATAATCACACTACACACTTAGGTATTACACATACGCTTAACTTATTAAATATAAATTATTAAATATATTTTCGCCCTACCCGAGATTCGAACCTACAACCTAACGCTCGCCGGACTATCGCTTTACCCCCTACGCTACGGTCGATGTATTTGGATCTTGTCTGAGGTGGGTTATAAGGTAGTCGTAAAATAATAAGTCGTAATAATAATAATGAATAAGTTAAAAAAGAATAATAATGGTAAATCTTTTAATAACCTTTACGATTAAAATGGTACTGCTCAGGTTTGGTTTAATCGTATTTATTTTCCAAAGCCGTCATCTACGCTCAAAACAGGTCTCGTTTTAGGCGCTAAATGAGACTTCAAAGGGTTTGGAAACTTTTACGATTAAAACAGACTTGAAATTTCGACTCGGGCTTAGCCCTACACGCATGACACCTGGGGCAAAATGGACCAGCCAAAAATTCTGAAAAAATGATTCTTTCATATTTTTATCGTCAAATTATGAAAAATTTAATATATTAATCCATTTTTCGGCTGATTCTCTATAGCTTGGGCAAATTTGTTGAGTGAATTTTTTGGTACATACAGTACATTACCATAATTTAGATCCGCCAAGGTTGATATTAAACTGAACAAAAAAGTTTTACTTCGCATATATAATGTAATGATTAATCCAGTCATCTGTTCATGGTAATAAAACTCAATGCGTCTAATATTAACGTAGAAATTTGATCCATGCATAGACTTTATCGAATATCATTGAATTTATTCAACGAAGGATAAACCGTAAATGTGAAATCTAAAGACAGATTATACGCTGAACATCCGATTTACACTACTTCATCCGTACTAATTAAGCTTGAGCTTTTTACATTAATCCCTCTAATCTGAAAATAAAAAATTTCCAATATACATTAGCTTCTATCTTTTTTTACATTGATACCATTAAATCTCAACGAACCAAGCCAACTTAATTCTACACGACTAGTCTGTGATAACTGAATTCACGGATGAAAATTTTGCTCGCTACCAGAAGCATCAATACGTTGCTCTATTCACTGTGAATACGCTGGCTTCCGCTTGTACAAATGATTCATGGAGGTCGTGTAGGACAAACGAGACAGAGCTTTCTGTCCTATGATATGTGTTTGATTAATACAATAGAGAAGGGTGGACATCCAAGACATGTAGTGTAGAAACATTATTTTTAGAAGATTTTGAGTATTTAATTTTTTCAATGCTCATTGAAATTTAATTATATTTTCAATGAACAAAGAATTTGATAGGAAACTGGGCTTACATTCGTAACAAATAAAAATAATTATAGATTATCGGAAGCTAATAGTAAACTGATTAACTCATTAACCCACGTTCTTTGTGGTTAGATATTAAGTTACTGGGGTAGACCAAAATTTTACTAGAAAATCATAGGGGTCTCAAACCTGAACGTTCTGCTTTTGAGCCAGTCAAGAACATTGACTAGTATTATAGGAAAACAAGTTTAATTCCGAATCCCTTTCTTCGGCTGTGTGTCTTTCAAAGGAAGTAAACTAATGACTCAATGTAAGTATAAAAATTCATATTCTTTTATTGATAGTTTATTTCAAATTTTCACGAATAAAAAACTTTAAATGGATTTTCCCGAAAACGTTATTTTTTAAGTCCGTGAACATCATAACTCAAAATGTACTGAACCGATTCTTTTGAAAATTTGAACATTACTTCTTCACATAAATCAACAGGTAACCATGAAGAGTTTTTTTTTGTTTTTCATTTTTTTCTATTTTTTAATAACGAATTAACCGCGATTTTTTGATCTAAAATCGCGTTTTTCAAGTGCTGCAAAAAATAAAAAAAAAAAAAAAAAGCTCTTCGTGGTTACCTCGAGAAATACATCAACTTTAAAATGCATATCACTTTTTTTTTTCCGATGATCCGGTAACGAGTTATGATGTGCACCGCAAAACGACTTTCTTTCGAAGCGCCTCCGGAGATTCAACGTCACCGGCTTATTAATCAATATTTTTCGTTGAAAATTGTTTCTGATATTCTTTAAAAGTTGTACAATAATATGTGATTGAGTTTCATGAAATTAAATTACTCATCTCGCCGGGAAAAAATCACAAAAATATGCTTTTTTTTCGCCTATAAAACCCTACCCCCCCCCCTTAAGTACATAATAGTACTAATTATAATTACAATATATTGATAACAGATTCCACTTTTTACTATTATTTATTAATTTTTAATATTCTGTTATTTCCGTGTTCTTAAAATGTATACACATGTCGAGAATTCTCATAATAATCTTAATAAAATTTTTGTACGAACCCAGTGGTTTTAATGTAAGCCACTATTTCGTGTGAATAACTATTCCTTAGTAGATCTTTATATGTACAAATACTATATAAATGCAATTAACAATTGTATACCTATAAAGCAAAATCTTCACTCGCTGTGGATAAGATTGAGTTTTTCAGAATTTTCACGGCACTTGTGATTTTTCTGTAAGATGCAATTGTTCCTCGAAAATGCTAGTCAATATTCCTGAGTTGTTTACAAGCTGATCGTTTGTGATCCAGAACATCTTATCAATTCCGCAGGAAAATTTGTGTTTTTGCACGAGTAAAATACTATTATTTAATAAAGACAATTTAGTCCGCACGACAACATTCCATGGTAGTTCAGTATTCCCTTGAATTCCAAGAATTTCAAAAGTAAATTTTATTTGTAAATAGTTTAAATTTTTTTAGGGTGCGAAAAGTTATCTATAATAATTATATTATATTAAAATAGCGTAAATTGTATTTGCGATTCGGATTAAATGTTAATCAAACGTAATAAGGGGAAAATCGATCGGGGAATACCGGAGTAAGAGACCAAATCATGAAAATGTTTCAAGAGGCATTAAGATACTATGAATACTAACAGTAATTTAACCATTTGCCAAATGGTTACCAAGCGTATCCAAGTGGTTTTTGATGCTTAACCTCACGAATATTGAACATTCACTTCTACACTAAGTACATACCAAAATACTGAATTTACGTACAATACACTGAGAAGGAAAATTATTATTACAAAAAAATATTTTTAAGAGCCAACCAAAAAAATCGATTCTTAATTTTATGATTTTTAATTGATGGCAAAATATGATATTTGATTAAAATTTTTTTTGAAAAATACAATGTGAAAAATTTGCGAAGTAAACTCAGATTTAATCCGGAGCGAATGATTTTTCTTATTTATCTAATCCCGGAGGAAAGTTTATTTTAATAATTGTTAGTGTGTTTTATTCACACAATTTTTTCAGTTTTTTACAAAGTTTTTCCTTATACATCCTTAAATTTGTTTCCCTTTTTATACTCCCTAAGCTTTTTTACCCTTTGTGCGGCTGTGGCCCGACTTGTGCTTACTGTACTACATCATTACGATGATATCCTACAACTCACTTTGCGGTGGAAGTGTAGCTGCATAGGGAAACCACACAGAAAACCCATGCTAGTACAGTCGGTACGGATGAAGCTCTAGGGATCGATAAAATTCCCAGGTTACCGATCACTAGATCTTCCTTCCGCGCCTGCCGAGTCAAAAAACAAATTCTAGTTTAGTCTTCAAAAGCCTCAGTTCCTTCGATGTTTTAATTGCCGCCCAGAAAGTAACTCTACTTTAGAACTCAATGCACTGAAAAAAAAAATTTGCTATCATAACAAAAATCAAGACTACACGGAAAGAATTTTTTGATAAAAATTACTCTGTAATTTCGAGTAATCCTGGGCCGTTGCAAAAAATTGGTATATTTTATTTTAAATTTAAAATTTTTTGTTTAAATATTAACGTTGCTAGACTATGTATTACTTTACTACTGATTTTTTAAAAGTTATATTTAATCGATTATTGTGAATATCTCATCTTAATCTATTAATTTTTACTCCATGCGATTAATTTTTAGTCCCCAATATACCATTCTTTAAAACCCATTAGCTGTTTGATGAAAAACTGCTTATAACTCGAATAAATTTTCTTATCTATGGGAGTAATTTTTACTCTAAACTGCAGGGTAATATTTCAGTAGTCTCCGTTAATCTTCGGTTAATATCGGCTTCAATTAAATGTCTTTAATTTTGCTCGCGACAACATGTTACGCACACAAACGTAGGCTTGGAAAAAAAGACGATCTCTGTATCTCTCTATAACTTGATATTTATTTAAAAATTAAAAAAAAATTTGTATCCTTTCTTTTTCAACACAATAAGAGTAATTTTTTTTTTATTCTTTTTTAAAATATTTATTTTAAGTCATATCATCTAAGGCAATTAGATGGTTATTAGATTTTTTTATGGAAATTTCAGCCTATTAATTGTAATTTTTATTGTAATTCAAAATAAATTTTATAAATTGAATCGAATCATCAACTTTTTATCATAACCTACGAGTAAAAGTGGAATTAGAAAGAATTTATTTAGACAGCCGCTAGGGGTAATTTTTACTCGTAATTGTGAGTGAAAATTAATCTGATTGATTTTTACTCACTGAAAGAGTAAAATTTCATAATTCGAAAGTAAAAAGTCGTAATGGCCCAAGATAACTCGATTCAAAGTACTTTTTAGAATAAATAACATGGCAATATTCATACGTAAATTCTTTCCGTGTACGCAGCTATTCGTTATAATAACAAAACTATCTTGGTTAACGCAACGAAGTGACATTTGTTGTGGTAAGTAAAGTGAAGTTGCTGTTGTAATAAATGATATGTGTTGAGGAAAAATTTTTCGAACACGCATATAATTCTGTGCTTCAATTAGGTGAACCATATCATTAAGAATTTATCACGAGTTTTTCATTTTTGACATAAATTGCGTTTGTAAATTATGGTTAAAATATTAAACGCTACTTATTTTGAAAAATATACCAATATGTCTAAGTATAGCTAAGGGCGCCTTGAAAAAGTGATTTTTTTGACTCAAGAGAATATATCAAGAAGCGATAATATCTTAGGTGGAGTAAAATTTTTCCGAGTCAAGAAATTTTTCTTATCTTAGGAATTTCTTTCTGTTCTGAAACAACTCAGATCTATCTGAAAAATTCCTGGTTCCAGTAAACTTTTTTATTCATCTAGTACATTGCTAAGGTTAATAGTCTGTATTGGACATAGTTGTAAACGTTATGTTTGGCCCAATTCGGACAGACAGTTATTTTCCAGATAACAATTGTGAACAAAGTTTCATGAGTTTCTTTTTTAGTTATTTACTAATTCTTGCAAAATCAGTAATTCTTAATGAAATTGTTCACCTAATTACAGCACGGAATTCTATGCGTATTCGAAAAATTTTTCCGCAACACATATCATTTGTTACAACAGCAACTTCACTTTACATACCGCAACAAATGTCACTTATCATAACAAATAACTGCGTAGTCTTGATTTCTATTATGATAGCAAATTTTTTTGTTCAGTGTGTTTTCAGTGAGAACTATGAGGTCTAAATGCGAATGATATATCAATTTTTAACTATAACTAAGACCTCAAAATGCTTAACGACTGAAAAGTTACACTTCGGATTTTGAAAAATTTTAGATGGATAAATTGTATGTACAAAAAAAATTAAAAATTCATGAGTCGGCATAATTTAAAATTAATACACAAAAAGCATGTTTTTTTTTTTTTTTTTTTTTTTTTAATAAAATCAACATCACTCCGAAATCACCCTACCAAACAAAACTCATACCCTGCGTATGCGGATTGATTATTTTAAAACTAATATGAACTCTGAGTGGCGGAATAAATTCGTATTGAAATAAAATCCGTACACTGAGAGAAAAATTTACTAATATTTGATAAATTGATTTATCAAATATTCGACTGTATTTATTAAATACTATCCTACACATATCAAATATCGATCTTTCCATCGACTAAATATTAATAAGTTGATATTAACATTTAATAGGTCGCTGATCAATATTTAATAGAAGTTTATCAATATTTAATAAACTTTTATCAACTATTGATATGTGAGATTTGTATATAGTATTAATGAGTGTGGTGGCGTTGTACCCTCTAACCTAACATATGGCCTTATACATGCGTTACAACTAACAAATTGTTTTTATGCTTGTTGAAATAATAAAAAAAAAATAAAATAAAGTGTTATAGAAAAATGATTAAAAAAGTGAGGCTTGCTAAATTCCACCTAACCTATATTAACTAAACAAACTGCTTACATATCACGATGGTATATAAGATATGTAGAAACGTAAACTATAGATCAGTCTGTATTTATTAATATTTGATAAACCGCCGATCAATAATTGATAAACTGTTTATTAATATTTAATAAACACGTTTACTAATATTTAATAAGCTGTTTATTAATATTTAATAAACTGTATTAATATTTGATAATGACCGACTTGAGAAAATCTAAGTAAGCTGTTTATCAAATATTGATAAATTTTATTAATATTTGATAAATTCTTTTCTCAGTGTATTCACTCTAAGCTCCCTTCCGATAGTGTATTAAAAGTTAATGAACAAAAGCTCATTATTTCGATGATCATTAAGAAAACATTTTTTCCCACTCAGTAAAAAGTAGTTTAGTATGAGGTTAAGTAGTATGAATATAAATGAAATAATTAAGTTCTATTTATTGATAATTGCATTCACACCCCTGATTAAAAAAACTCATTGAAAAGTATTGAAAATTATTTCAATTCTTTTCAATCCATACGGAGATTTTGGAAAATATTAAATGAAATTGAAATTTCGATCATTTGAATACTTTCTAATTCTTATAATACTTATTTAACTTAGTTTACGCATAAATATTGTATTAGTTATAAGACATTTTGCTAAGCTTTGTAAATATATAAATTTATATTTACATTATGTATAACTCTATTAACCCTATTATTGGCGCAAGCTGTTGGGTTTGTTTTTTTCAATAAAAATAAAATTAAATAAAATAATGGAATTCAACAGTATTGAAAAGAAATCAATCTTCCATTATTTTAATTTATTTTAATTCAAGTCATAACTCGAAATATGGAACTATTTTATTATCAAGAAAGATTCAAAAAAATTGAAAATTCTCAATTTCTTTCAATTCTTTTCAATCCTACACTCGATTCAAAATGTGGAACTATTTTGGTATTGAGGGAAATTCAGAAAGATTAAAAACTGTCAATTCATTTGAATTATTTTCAATCCCACACGTGACCCGAAATGTGAAATTATTTTGTTTTTGAGAAGTATTCAGAAAGATTGAAAATGTCAATTTATTTGAATCTTTATTAATCCAACTCTTAACCCGAAATATGTAACTACTTTGGTATTGAGGAAGATTTAGAAAGATTGAAAACTGTCAATTTATTTGAATTTTTTTAAATTTTTTGGGAGCTTAGAAATTCTTATATTATTTTTAGATTCAATATAATTGAAAAGTATTAATTATATGTCCAGATGAAAACCTTGTGGAATGGGATTTATTCAAAAATATTCAATCCTCGTCTTTTTCAATACTTTTCAAAAGTATTTTTTATCAGGGACATGTTACTTATTTGTGCTATTGTTTTTTTATATGTTAACAAGATTTAATAGTGTATTGTAATATTTTTTGCAAGCATACACTCTAAAACCAAGTGTGTTACAAGTGTATTATTTTAACTTATATTAAATGTGTTCTGTATTTAAGGCCATAAACAAAACTATAGTTTTGTAGTCACTTAAAACACTTTTCACGGTGTTTTAAGAATCTATAGATTACTTATGGCATCTCAATGTTATTCGGCAAGTGTGTTAATTTCGACTACATACTTGGTTTTAGAGTGTACGTTAAAACATGACAGTTAGTCAATAGTCACTCCAGAAAATACACATTCATAGTTAGAATGCTTTGCATTCGTATCGTAGTATTTGTAAGCACTTATAATTCAACATGAGAGTCCGGCCAGTGAGAGACGTAAGAAAGTTGGATGAAACTCTATTCAAAGACATGACTATATACTTTGAAAGTTGCCTTCTTCGGCTATTTTATAGGAAAGTTAAGTTGAACCACAAAACAGACGACTTTTGGCCACAAAATAGTACTGCATCAGACTCGTCTCGGAAACCAAGTGATGGTCAGTCGTCCATAGTGATAAGTATTATTGAAACTTGACTCAAAAAAATAATACGACTGTAGTGCTCAATTGTTGAAATTTCACGATAACAATAAGGTATTGTCATATATTTTTTGTTTTAGTTAAAATATTAAGAAACTTGTTCTGATATGAGGTTACTTTATGATTCGCGATCAACTTTAATTCATAGCTTGTAATAAACGAAAAAATCAGATGGAAATATGGATCAATATGAATTTCATGAATATTTTTGTTTGTGTTCATGACTCATAAATATTTTCTCTAAGGGTAAGATAACGAGCATTTACTAGTTAATGACCACCAAGACACTAGAGTGCGTCGAGTGAAGTATTGAGAGTTAAGTCAGGCAAAATGAGGTTATTAATTTTATAATGGTCGAAAATTCACGTTTGCGTGAATTAATTATAATTGAGGTCAATTTTTATAAATCAGTGCCGTCGATTTAATTATCATAATCGAAAAATCTGATAACTTTTATTTTATAACTCAAAAACCATCATTTAAAATTTTTCGAAGCTACTTCGATTTTGGTCGTGTTGAATTGTGATGTCATTAGCGAGACCACAAAACTATTAAATATATATAAATTTCATTCTGGTTATATAACTAAATTAATGATATACTAAGAGCGAGCAATTAAAAAGTTCAATCAGAGTACAATTAGAACTCGACAAAGAGCTTGAAAAGCTCGAAAATACCAATGCACTTGAAGGTATTGTCGGGTTCAAAAATTTCGGGCATGTATTGACCATTATGCTATCGAGCTCAAGAACAGTGGGAAATTTCGGGCTGACCCACAGGATCAACTGGTGTCTAGATTTTTTTTTATAAATTAACAGTTATACATGGAGAGAAATTTATGGTAACCGTTTCTAGGGTGCCACGACCACTCAACCGCGGACAGTTCAACCGCGACAGTTCAACCGTAGAAAAAAGGGCACAACACGATAACAAGCTTATGTATCGGCTTATTTTTGAGTAAATAATTTTTTCCGTTACTGTGCAATCATTTATACACTGTATTTGGTAAGGTAGAATTGTCTACGGTTGAACTGTCACGGTTGAACTGTCGCGGTTGAACTGTTACAGAACCGTTTCTAGTATGTTTATGAAATATCATCCCATACCGTTATGGTAGTGATTACTTGGAATTATGGGACATAGACTCATATTTTCTGGGAAAAGTTCCCATAAGTATGGAAACAATTCCCATATGTATGGTAATGGTTACCAGATGTTATGGTAATGGTTACCAGATGTTATGGTAATGGTTACCAGATGTTATGGTAATGGTTACCGTATATCATTGTAATGGTTACCATAATGTTATTGTAATGGTTACTATAATCTAATGGTAATGATTACCATAATATTATGGTAACGATTACTACACGGTAAGAAATGCATGGCGTTCAACTCCATGCTGGTATGATCTCAAGACTGATACTAAAATAGTATGTGAAATATTCCAAGACAATATTGTCACGAGTCCGAGAAGTATGGCGTTATATACTATACTGTATAGTACTGGAGCTATTGTATTGCTCACACGTACGCATAGCAGACACGGCAAAACAGCATGGCTCTGAGACCCATACTGCAATGGCGAGTGCACAATGCTACTAGTTTTTCCTTTAGGTTTATCGGCCAGAAGCAATGTGGATACGGCAATACATTATGGGCCTGACGGCCATACTGACAACTATTGCCAATGTTATTATTCCCGCAATGGTTGAATTATCTACACTGAGAGAAAAGTCGATAGTCATTTCAACTAAAAAGACTTCAACTATTTAAAATTAGTTACTGGTACTAATGCGTTAGTAAGGCTAACTATTCAGTAGTTGCTTAAACTAAAAAAAAATTAATTAAAGCAACTAAAATTTTTCAGTCTCCGAAAATTGTTGTTTTAACTAAAAAAATTTAGTTGATAGTATATGAATTTTAAAATTAACTATAACTTAATTTTTTTAGTGTATGTAAATAAAAATTGTTTTTATTATAACTGCTGATTTAAAGTTAAAATAAAATAGTTGTTATAAATATAAATCTAGTTAATGGAACTAAAATTTTCAAGTTACTGTAATTGAGTCAAATGTAGGCAGGAAATGGATTTTTAATTTTTTTTCAAAACTTAATGATTGAGTAAATAAATGTTTTTAAATCGCCAAAAAGTTTTTATCAAAAACTTTTTCTTAAACATATTTTTTTAGCAAGATTATTTTTTTCTAAAAAAATTATTTTTCAAAGAATTTTTTTTTCCAAAAAATTTGTTATCTTAATTTTTTTAGAAAACTTTAGTTGTTAAAAATATTTTGAAAATAGAAATACATATTTATATCAATTATTTAAGATAAATTGGAATACTTAAACTGAACTGTCGTACAAAAATTTTCGATTTAAGTATAAAAATATGTTGACTTGAGAAAAAAAATTTTGATTCAAGATAAAAATTGTAAGATAATTATTTACTTGGTGCAAGAAGATTTTTCTTGAATCAAGAACATTTTTACTTGATTCGAGTTAACTTTTTTCGATGTAGTTATAATTCGCAAAAATATCGGATAATTTTAAAAACCATTTAGGATCAATATTAATAGCTGACAAAATTTTTTCCTTTAGCTAATAAGGTTCTTCATTTGTACGTTATCAAAACCTAAATGCGTCTTTCAAATTTTAGTTTGTCTACACTGTAAAATATTATTGGACTCGGTGTAGTGTAAATGTCTGTGTAAAAATTGTGGTGTGAAAATTACACTAAGTATTGTATTAAATTTAAGCGGTGTGAATTAGAAATTTTTCCTCTGTCAAGCGTGTATATGTGTAATTTATATTTAAATTTTGCGTTTAAGGCAAATAATCATAAAAAAATTAAAATGTTCAAAACACGAGTTAATATCTAAATAAAATTGCTTAAACCAAGAGAAAAATTTCTTGAGAGAAAACATATGCATGGAGGAGAGGAAAGTCACCGGTACCAGACAGCAGTAGCGGGAGTAGTTCGATGCTCGCCACGAGATCGCGCCCAGCCGCTGTGTAGTGTCCCTGGCAAGATATATATCTCAGAACTGTTAAATTCCAAAGTTAAAAACAATTTCGGCATCAGTACAACTATGTCATTTGACAAAGTGATACTTACATTTTTGGATTGTATTATAGTTTATCCTATATTACATCATGACATTAATATTTATTATTAATGGTTCAATAAATAATTTATCTTTAAAATTTAACTTGAACTTTCAAAAAAAAATTAATTCTAATCAAAACTCTATAGAGTCTCTACTTAATAATTAAAACCATGTGAATGGTATATTTGTGCGAAAAAAACATTATTTATTTAATGGATTTAACTAAAAAATATTCATTGAATTAACTAAAAAAACATCGAAATGATACTTAATATTTTTGTTTGCTTTAATGAAAGAGTTATAGATGAATTAACTACCTAAGTTCAGTTTGAAAAATTAAAAATTATTAATTGAATACAAGTTTAAAAATCAGTTACATTAACTATTTATATAGTTAATTGAACTAAAAAATATTTAACATAACTACTTAGAGATATTTATAATAACTATCTATTGGTGTTGTAGTAACTCCGAAAAAATAGTTAAAGCGCTATTTAACTGTCATTTTATAGTTAGATTTACTGGATTTTTCTCTCAGTGTATATGCATACAATTTTAAACCCGGGTCAAAAAATGAGATCTGTTTTAAAATATAATGATAAATTCAAATATTTTTCCTTCAATTCAAGTTTATAAATCGTATTTATTTTATATAGGAATTTAATCTGTTTTTGACCGTACTAGTCATTATCCAGGCCAATATCAGACTTATTTTCATATGATATTTGGTCTGTTTTAAATCGGGTTTAGACTAAAAACAGACTTTTTTATTATAATTATCAGTCTGTGTTCAGTTGTTTTTAAGGACAAAAACAGGACTTTTTATAAATATAAATAATAATAACAATAATCTAGATTTATAAACTTATTTTAATTTTCTTGCTATTTGAAACATGCTAATGCGCTTCCGTAATAAGATGTCACACGGAGAAAAATGTTGGCTCGAAACCTACCAATTTTTATTATGCTGTCGACCAAACTTGAAACGGGAAGTAAAACATCCAAAAAATTATTGTGCTCTTACAAAAAATGATTTATCGATAAGCTTCAATATCAATTCCTTTCATACATTATAATAATTTTGATGCAGCATAATAATTTTTTATAAGAGCATAGTAATTTTTTGGATACTTAACTTTCTGTTTCAAGTTTGGTCGACAGCATAATAAAAATTGGTAGATTTCGAGCCAACATTTTTCTCCGTAGCACAAGAATTTTGATGTTTTCTTATGCCAAAATATTTTCAATTTTATCCAGTAAATAAGAAAAAATCCTTGATATTTTAGGAGTTGTTTTATCACTTTTATTCAATGATATAAATATTCAATGCAGACAACTAAAAATTAAGATGGCAAATTTTCGTTAACTGCCGACATTTTTAAACAAAAGACACTATATAAATAGTAAACAAAACATAGTCAATTCTGCAACTTATTTTTTTTTTTAAAAATATTGCCCATAAATGAAAATTTTATAAGTCCATGATTTAATCTAGTTTTGTCCTTGCAAATTTTTAGAACTAAAATTTTTCAAAGTTTACAAATTAATCTAATTTAGTCTGCTCGTAACTCAATTGTTTTTCAAAACAGCTTTAAATTTTTATAAAAGATCAAAAACAGATCAAATAATCCAATTAGACTAAAATCAGATCAAACATTTCAGTCCGGGTAGATCAAAAACAGATTAAAATTTCTATAGAAGTTCAATAACAGACCAAGTAGTCCAAATACAGTCCAGTTAGACTTGATCAAATTTTTCGACCCGGGAAAACCTATAAAAATCTTCGATACCATACAGTATGGCGTTCACGCCCATACTGGCATAGTGATGTCTGCAAAATATTTCTTACCGTGTATAACGTTATGGTACTGGTTACCATAATATATGATGACCATTACCATAATATAATAATAACCATTACCATAATATTATAGTAATGTTTACTATAATATCTGTGGGTTCCGTTACTATAATCGACATTTCGAAGAAACCGGTTACCATGCATTATGGGAACCATTGTAATTGTAACCATAAATTTTTCTCCACTTACATACATATTATCTCGCCGATTATAATGATTAATTGAGTCAAAACAGAAAACAAATGGTTTCTTACCTCAATAAGCATTTAATGTTAGTTATCATAATTCATTATTAAAATTTATCAATAATTATCTAGTGAAAGGAGAAGCAAATTTCATTCCATATGGAATTCATTTATATAGGTAATAAATAATTAAACATTATTCGACTTAATGAAGGAATGAACTAATTATGAACATTATTCATTTTATGGTTAATACATAAATTATCGACATAAATATCAATTAATAATAATGAAGCAGAAAAAAAAAACTTGATTTTGTAATCATAATTCGTGACATTCCACGAATATTAAACTTTTTAATTTAATTTATTAATTTTCCATTATTTTGAATTGACTAAATAATTAATGTTAGTGAAAATAAACAATATTAATTAGATAAATAAAATTATTCAGTGAATTTCATCGATCAGATAAATTTTTGCGGAAAATTCAGAAAATTTGAAACACCTACTATTTCGAAACTCATCAACCAAATTTGATCCTTTTCGAGCTTGATCAAAATAATCGCCTAAAAAATAAGTATGCCAAGGTCAACCGTGATCCGTTAAAAATTGTCGTTAGCATTTGAGTGACCAAGTGCGTTATATCCCATATGTAAACATATGATGAGAAAATATCAATAAAAATATGAAAAATATTGTATATAGTTGTAAATTTTATTTTTGAGTTTATAAAATTAATTTTAAGGTTTATAAATAAAAAAAATGTATATATAATTAAACGTTTTGTTTTTATATATTAAAATACAAGTTTAAATGATAAGATTCACAGGTCAGATTTATAGTCTAGGGGCCGATCATAAGACTCGTATGCAATTCGGTGACGATGGCACAATCGTAATAAATTAAACAATGTAAAGATTAGGATTCCTTACAGTAATTAAATTTAGTTCAAGATAAGACTTACGAATTTCTAATAGATTTAAATGTTTACTCGATCACAAAGATTGGAAAATACATGAGTCACGGAGGTGCGACAGTTGTCAACAGACAGAAGAGCCTCTTGACAACCACACCCAATTAATTCTTTACTAATATACTCAACCCAGTTTACAACAGCAATGATAGTAACACCTACAGTGAAAAAGACTTCAAGCGCTACAATTAATTCATTACCTCCGATACCAAATCCAGGCACCCATAGATTTTTCAGAGCTACTATTTTTTGGCAAAGAGTGTCATCTGGGACGGGGGTAGGGACGCCCCGCAACGCATTTATACCCAAAAGGGCGTGGAAACGGCCTCCCGTAAAACGAAGGTGGACTTCGGTCCCATTATATTATAGCTATTTACGATATTAGTCGGATAAGTAACAGATTATAGTATAGATGGTTTCAGAATGAGCCGACAGATTGCGCTGTGCCACAAAAAAAACGGGTGAGAATTTTAGCGCCCGAGCAAAGTCGGATGATGTCATACAATGAAAAAGAGGGGAGGGAAACTATACTACCAGATGGCATGGATTCTCGCACGTACGTAACCTACCTCCTTTTTTAATATATTAAAGTTCATTCCAACTGAGCATACATTTTTTCCGATTTCCCGCTAAAACATGCATGAAGTGCCATCTCTTGTTGTATCTAAGATACTTTTTGCTGAAGATTGTGAAAATGAGCTCAGAGTAAGCTCAAAAAAGCTAATATAAGCTCAAAATTACTGACGTGAGAACGATGCGGTGGTCATAAATTAAGCGGGAAGTTTCGAGCTCGAAAACAGCTGGTTTCAAGGCTTGCCCGCAAGGGTCAACCGCTTTCCAGATTTTTTTCTCATTGAACAATATTTATACATGAGGCGAATTTTATAAAGTGTAAATAAGATTTCTGTTAAAACTAATAAAATAATATTATCATTTGAAAAATAGCTCTCTACTTAAATTGCATTTCTGTGCTACAATATTGATCTTATCGTAAAGTTAAAAACGGTGAAACTTTTTCACGAGTTTTAAACTAAATTTCTTTAAGTCACTTTTTTTAAGCTTTAACCTTACTTAGACGATCTTAAACTATTCGTACAAGTAGCTGAATAATCAAAAAAGTTTGAAAAATCAAAAAGTTCACACCTCAAACGCTCACATTACGATTGAAATAATCAATTGATATTTATAAACCGAGAAAGGAAGAATATTTTAATCGTATAAATAAAAAGACAAGAAAAAAATTCGGTCTATCGGTTGAACCTGCGGGTCAGCCCTAAAACTTCCCGCAGTGTTTTATTGAGTTCTGAAGCTGATCAAATTTTGGAATTGATTTATCTGGTGGTTTTTGAGATACTTCAAAGCATCCAAAAAAAAAATTTTTTTAATTTCTTTCGACGACGGTTTCTCTTGAGCAAATGAACCGAATTTTATGGTTGAGGTGGCATTCGACGCATCATTTTCTAAAACTATCAACTTTGAGCTTCGATATCACTTAAATGGTTGGATTCAAGAAAAAAGTGTAATAAACCTTTTTTGAAGAGCGATAAATCTTCTACAAGCCAGTTTATAGCGCTTAATTCTATGTCTGTGTGTTAGAGAGTTATAAAATTTCAAACAAAAACGCTAATTTTTTTAAACAAATCAAACTTTGACCTTCAATATCTCTCAAATGTTTGGATTCATAAAAAAAACCTAAGATACCTTTTTTGAAGAGCGGTAAATTTTCTACAAAAATGTTTGTCTGTCATTGCTGTACGATTATTTTTAAGCGAGTAATCAAATCTTTCTCATTGTACTAAAACGGGAAAGTATCATTACTTAGGCAGGGTTGAACGGCATTAGAATAACTTTTTTTATTTTTTTTTTTTTATTATTTTCGGATGACAAATAAACCATTTACATCATGGCCAAGTAAAAAAATCTAATTTGGAAAATAACGGACACCCTAATGAATATAAACGAAGAGAAAATATTAGATTTTTCAACTTATATTTAATCTTGAATTTTTTTTTTTTTACAAAAAAAATATTTAAAAAAATATACATACACTACAACTAATAGCTTTTCGAAATAAACTGAATTAATAGTTTTATTTCGTGACGAAATATTTAATCGTCTTTGTTTCATATACTAAACGCTTTTTTATCTACAAAGCAATATTAAATCGATATCACTTGATTAATTAAAACTACCAACGTATTTTCCCATTTTATTTCTTTGTCCCTATTGAGTATTCGAGCGTCCGACAACAGACTATTTAATTTATTATCAAAACTTTAACAAATTCAAGTTAATAATCCCGGCCATCAAAATGAGTGAGTAAAATTATTCGAAATTTAAAAAAGTTAATTGCAACCTTAGAAATAATAAATGATTAATATATTTTTTATTTGGCAGATAATTTAATTATTAAATTAATAATAACGCTGGTAACATTCGCCACCATTTTATTCGTCGATTCTGACTTGGTAAAAATTTTCATAATGAATTTACTATTTTTATAAATCGATTATTTATTGAAATGGTAATTTTAAATATATATATATATATAAATATAGATTGATAAACATTCACCGTCGACTGAAGGCGTTATAATTGGACCTGATACTCCAGTTTACTATTTAACATATCCACGTGATAATTATCTAAGAATTCTTCGCGATGTGAACGTAAGTTTCAATGAATTATTATTATTATTATTATTATTATTAAATTCTCATAATATCTAATTTGATTAGAAATTTAAAGCATCCTCTTCTTACAACTACTATCGTAATCCGGAAAACAAATCTAACGGTAAGTACACAGAGAGAAATTTATAGTAACCGTTCCTACTAAAGGTAGTACGTTTATGAAATATCATCCCATACCGTTATGGTAATGATTATTTAGAATTATGGGACATAGGCCCATGCTTTCTGGGGACAGTTCCTATGGGTATGGGATCAATATCCATCATTATGGAAATAGTTCCCATATCACATGTGAAAGAACTATGGTAATGATTACCATTACATTATGGTAATCATTTCCATTATACTATGTTGAACGTTACTATAATATTATGGTAACGGTTACCATATATTATATTATTATTATTATTTACTTATTTTATTGACCATGTAGTTGAAACTACTTGCGGCCATCCATTATAGTAATCGTTACCATAATATTATAGTCATCGTTACCATCATGTTATAGTAATGGTTTCTGTAATATTATGGTAATGGTTATCATATATCATGGTAATCGTTATCATATATTATGGTAACCGTTCCTATAATATTGTGGTAATCGTTGCCATATTTTATAGTAATGGTTCCTATAATATTATGGTAATGGTTACCACATTATATAGTAACGATTACTATAATATATGGTAACCATTACCATAATATTATGGTAATGATAACTATAATATATATGGGTGCCGTTCCTGTAATCAACATTTCAGAAAAGCCGGTTACCATGCATTATGAGAACCATTTCCATGATATATTGTAATTGTTACTATAAATTTCTTTCTGTGTAATTGTGTAAATAAAATAAATCGAAATAAACTAATTATTTTTTTTTTCTAGGCACATTTTTTCCGAACGTATTGGTAGTCCTTGATTGGTATGATCTAGAAAACAGAACAGACCATGATATCCTTAATCAAGTATTAACGGATTGGAATAAAGTAGATAAATATTTTGAAAAACTTGATAATCCCAAAATAAAATTGGCTATTGCTGGAATCGTTATACCGAGAGTAATTTGATAAATTTTGATTTCCTTATTATTATTGTTTATTAATCTATGGTCATAATTATTTATTGTAGAAAGCGGATATTTGGGAACCAACAATTTTCGTTGATGAATCTTCTCAGGTTTATTGGTATCGTATCCCCTCTTTTTTAGATAATATGACCAAGTGGTTCGATGATAATCCCCATCAGTTTGAAAGTCTCACTTATGATTTTTTTATATACATGTCGCAGTAAGTATAATTATACTTTTGCCCTCGAGGCATGACATTTTGCCCTCGAGGCATGACATTTTGCCGCAAGAAAAGTAACATTTTATTCTATTTTATTAAGCTGGAAAGTGGCTCAGCAAAATGAAGCCAAAGAATTAGTAGAATACTTCGGATATTCGACGAATGAATTCATTTGTAATGAAGCAAATGGTACAGATTATTTTGATGGACATGCGGGAGGAATCGTGTTAAATAGTATGGCCTTTGGTGTCAATGCTGCCATGAGAATAGCTCTTATGTAAGAATGTTCTTTGCAATATAGTATCCCGAGTCAAAATTAAAGAAGTGATTTGAGCCTCCAAATCCTACTCGAGGGTAAGGAGGTTCAAATCATCTTTTTAGAATATGAAGATCCAGGCATTAAAAAGGTGATTTGAACCTAAACGTGGTAACTTTGTCCGCTTTTACCAAGATTAGGTTCAAATCATCTTTTTAAAAAGGTGAAATAAGCCTCCAGAGCCCAAATTTATAGATCGAGAAGAACTATCATCGAATCGCGTAAAATTGGTAAAGAAACAGAAGGGAAAAGGGGCCACTAATTAGATATGGCCACCATGATCGAAAAAAATTTGAAATTTAAAAATTTCAAAAATAATTTTTCAGTAATAAATGTTTTGTCGTAAGACTAAGAACAATGAAATCTAAAATATTAATAATAATAGCTAAAGTTATACGAATAGACGTTCGAATAGAATAGTACTGTCCTTCGAAATTCGAATATAATAATTAGAACCTTTAACTTTTTATTATATGATTGATTATTTTATGTGAACAATAAATACGAACGATGTATTGGATATCGAATTGGATAACGAAAACTGCCAAAGAAATTGAAAAAAACCGCTGAAAAATAATCTGCTGCCGCTGGGATTCGAAACCAAGACCTTACGAATATGAAGCACAACCCCTTTCGCACTGCTTCACGGACGCTCACGATCAGTTGGAAATATCTTTATGTATTTAGAGCGCAGATATTATTATAACAATAATATCATGCTAAAGAATTGAGCTCATTCGAAGTTACAGATTAAAAGTATGATAGGCCTTGGAGGGTTAAAACATTTTTTTAAAAAGGTGATTAAGTCCTCCATGCGCTTCGTTTAGGGTATGGAGGACTTCAATAGCATTTTAAAATATATGGTAGGCCATGGAGGGTTAAAATTACATTTTAAAAAAGTGATTTACTTCTCCATACACTACTTTTATAGGAGATCGAGGACTTAAATAACATATTACATTCAGCGGCAAGTCCAACATCGAAAGAACTGAGGCTTTGAAGGCTCAAACTACTCTTTTAATTTTGACTCGGGTAGTTTATTTATTAAGTGCGATTGTGTATGAAACGTGAGTTATGACGATTCACTACCATGCCGACTATAGGCGCTGAATGGTGTACATTTCGAGTATGTGTTACAAAAAAAATTTTGTTTTTAATGACTTTATTGAGTTGCAATTATATTTTTATACAGATTAGGAGTTGGAAAAGATAATGAATTAGGTTGTGATACTGGTTACATTATGGACGAAGTCATATACAATGTTACTAATTTAACTTGGTCGGAATGTTCTAAACAAGTATTTGAATCGATGCTCAAGTAAGTAGTTTATTTTATATTTTTCGATTAAATTTTGGGTATTGAAATTCACTTAAGATCTTCATTCATTGCAGCAAAACCGAATACGCTTGTTTATATCATGTGATTCATGATAAAGATGAAGACGACTACTCATAATTTGATTCAAACGTTAAAATAAAATTTCATACTTTAATCAAAATTGTATATAAGTCAATGAATACTGATTCCCAACTAAATAGTAATAAACCATATCAAGCTCCTTGAGCTCAAAAACATTGTTGTGAATACATTTTCGAGCTCTTTGAGCTTGAAAATACTTTTCTATGCCATTGTTTTCAAAAAAACTGTTTTTTAGCATTTCTTTCTCCCACGATATCTCACAAACGAATTATCCGATTGAGATGGCTCTTAATATTTAAAAGAAAGAGAGTACAGAGTGCAATCGTAAAGAACACACGTCTTCTTGAGCAGTAGTCGAGAACACATCATATCCTGCTGACCATATATTCATTCTCAAGTAAACTAAAGTTTAACTGCCGTTCGTATTTCGTTAACTCCACGATTGAGTTCTATTTTAAATAAGTGAATACTTTTAAAGTACATTCGCACGTAGCCTGCATAGCTATTTGAGTATAGTTATTGGCATATTTATAGTGTTTAGCGAATATTTAGCAATGTGTCGTATTGGTCTTAATCTACAACTTACTGTAATATTCAAATTCCTAGTGAAAAATCTTTTTGGGAGTAATTTTGTAACCTCAGTCACTTTGTTGTTTATCAAATACTTTTATAATCAAACAAAATGAGTACCAATAATAACAATAATAATGGACGTGCTAAGTGTAACACCTAACTAACTGCTGACACTCTGACATTTATGTTTATATATATATACAAATTCTTGAGTACCGTTTGAATATTTAAATTTTGAGCTGAAATTTTCAGCATAGTCATGAGTTCCCAAACATAAACTATTCGCTCTGAGGCCATCGAGGCCAGTTCCAGCGGCGGTACTTTAACGCACTGTATGAGGAATATTTTGACAGTTTCTCGTGCTGTTACATGCAAATGTGAGTGATTTGTTTTATAAAAAAAGTGCGATTGTTGACCCATAAATCATGAAATCAAAAAAAAAAAAAAACTTTTTTTAAATGTTCTGTTATTAATTGTAAGAATACTTCCGTTCATTCAAGTTATGAATCTACCATTATTAATGTAATAAATGACAGCGTATATGTGCTTGCATTTACCAGCAGCTTGTGATGATACACAAGTACAAGATCTTTTAATAACATCTCTGTTGTTGTCGAGCTAAAGAATATAAAAATTATTAATTAAATATTCGGATCACATTAAATATAAAATAAATGATAAATCAAATTTAATAGTTAATGATAAATATAATAATTATTCAAAAAATATATTTGAATCTGACATACTCCTAATTTTATTTTGTATGGAGCATTGGTGACACTTGTTTGTCTTATTACACTAGCAGTTATCATTGTTAAACAATCTGGTACATTGGTTTCTTCAACCCTTTTTGTTAACTTCAGCTAATTTTTTTCCATTTACAATTTTTGCGGATTAATTTCTATTGAGTGAGTAATGTTTTGAAAGCCGGTTCTTACAATTTTTTTCATCGTGATGATAGGTTACATGACATAAAATATTTGTTGAGGTGATAATATAATTGGTTTTACGCAACACTTTAAATTAAAAAAATTTAATTTATTTAATTCTCAAAATTACTTTTATTTTATAAAAAATTAATGTTTATTAAAAAATGAAATGATTTTAACATCACTATTTACTGACTGCTTCTGTACTTTAATTCAAAAATATTCGTCATACAGTGTTAAATATAACCACGGGTGGGGTTGCGCGCGCTTGCCCTCGGAGCGAATAGCTGCCACAAGAAAGAAGAAGCTTCCCGATGGAAAAAGATTTTATACAATTATATATAGACAATATATAATTATATATAGACAATATATAATTATATATAGACTATATATAATTGGATAGAAAAAATGGCCCGATTCAATTGAATAAAATTATATATACAATTCTATATATTGCAATTATATAGAATTGTATATAATATTAAATTGAATTGTATATGATTTGTATAAAATTGTATATAATTATATAGACTTGTATAAAATTTGTATAGAATTGTATACAATTTCTATACAGTTGTACACTGTAAAAAATCACCGGGGTAAGTCCAAGCGGTGTAGGTGTTAAAATTGGCGGTGTTAAATTTCAACACCGAAAGCGGTGTTAAAAAAAATTATCCGGTGTTAAAATAACACCGCTGCCAGTGTAAATAGTCTAGACCGGTGTTAAAATAACGCCGCCGCCGGTGTAGATATTCTTTACCGGTGTTATAAATATTTTACTTTGTGAATATTGTTACTTACTCAATCACTATACTTGTTAATAAATGATATTTTTTGTTAATTTTCATGAAGAACTGACATTTTTTGTGTTTTATAATCTTTAAAGTTAATACTCCAAGCGGACGCAGTTTACCCAGCTTTTACACCGGTATTACTCCGTTTTTACACCGATTACCCCGCTTTTACACCGATATTACTCCGTTTTTACACCGGTGACCCCGCTTTTACACCGATTTTACTCCACTTTTACTCCGGTTACCCTGATTTAACACCGATATTTTTAACACCGGTGAATTACTCCTCCCACACTGGTGTAATTTTATTTTAACACCGGGCGGAGTTAAAATGAGTCCATTTTTAACACCGCTCTTTTTACAGTGTATACTGGATCGGGCCATTTTTTGAATATAATTTTATACAATTGTATAAAATCTTCTTTAATCGGGTTAGAACAAAAAAATCCGAATTTTGATCATTTTTTATATTTTCGAAATTCGTGAGCGACCTCTTGAAAATTTTTTTTCAAGCTGATTTTTCGAGAGGCTTCTTAACACATCTTAAACCAACAAATTTTCAAGAAAGACTCGAAAAAAAAACATAGTTAGTTTTTTTTGGGTCATTCTCATATATATTCTAGAAATGCAGGAGAAATTTGATTAGGTCCAATTTCGATCGGGTGATTGGTGTGAGGCTATTAGAAGTCCTCACGAGATATCACATCGAATTCGGATATTCAAGGTCATTACGTGCTTGAGGCTTCCGTAACTGTAGATAGAATTTAACGTTTCTAATAACGAATAGTTAATGGACCGTGAGATAGTTAGTGTTATTGGAGAATACAGCCATGAATATTGAAGTAAAATAATTACATACTGATGTATAGCTCTAGATATCATGTAAATGATTAGTTTTAGTAAAATTATTTTATTTTTCATATTTTACTGTACAGTGAGTTAAAATATATAATTGATGACTGTCAATCCCAATCGCGAACGCGTTAAGTGTGCTTTTCTGACACAATTTTATTTTTGACTGATTGACTCATGTTAAATTATATTTACATTTTTTACGGTAGACTGAAATAGAATAGAAGTATCCATTAGTAAAGAAAAGCCAGAGGACGATAAGAATGAATCGATTCGAATGAAATATGGTCACAAAATAGCGTTGTATAAAAGCTGGTTCTGGAAAATATTACAGAATTTTAACTCCACAATAACCATGAAATACGATCGACTGTTGTCGAAATTATGCCATGAAGCAAAGTTTCGACAATCAGTTTTATCGTTCATCATTAGATTTGTTAATTTAAAAACGGAATAAGATTTTATTCTTGAAAAAAAAAAAGAAATATTCAAAAACTTTTCATTCAACGAAATTGTTTTGGAAAATTTTTTTATGGAAATGATAGTATACATAAGTTACAACAATATGGCTAAATCTCTTTGAATCATTCATTTTTTCTGAGAAAAAAACAGTTTAATTTTTTTAACTATAAAGTACCGTTTTGATCAAAATAAAATTTTCGAGGACTATTTCGGACGTAAAAAGATATAAAAAAAAGTTTGTTTCACAATTGTACTCGAACGTTCTTATAGTAAAAAAAAAATGTTGGAAAATCCAATAGTGCATACCTCAATCGCTTAATTTATTTTTAATCATTACTTTTATTATATAATATTAATGTTTTTTTTTTGTTATGAACTTTTTTATTCAACGAACAAATTATCAATTTGTTTTTTTTTTTTTTTTATTTCCAGTTCAATATTTTTCTACTAACATTTTATTCCAAATACCCCGCCTTTTGTCTTAGATGTCGCTTTTTTTTCAAACATATTGATACTAGTGCTGCCACTAGTAGTTGATAGAGAGAAACAATGAAAAAAATAATAACAACAGTAAAAATAGCAGCTAAATTTTTTTCGAATAATCAGTTTTCACGTTATTTATTAATTACACCTAAACAAAAAGATTCAGATAGTAATTTTTGAAAGAGTTCTTGTGATAAAAAATACACAGATAATAAAACAAAAATCTGTCTATCGGTTGACCCTGCGGGCCAGCTCTAAAACTTCCCGCTGTTTTCGAGCTCCTTGAGCTCGAAAACTTTGTCGTGAATTCATTTTCGAGAATACTTTTGTATGCCGTTCTTTTCGAAAAAAATAGTTTTTTACCATTTTTTCTTTAACGATATCTCTCAAACCAATAAACCGATTAAGACGATTGAGGTGGCAATCGACGCGTTCTATCAAGTTCTAAAGCTGATCGAATTTTGAAATCGATTTATTGAGTCGTTTTTGAGATATTTCGAAAAAAATTGAAAAAAATTTTTTTTTTAATTCTTTTGACAGCGGTTTCTTTTGAACGAATAAACGGATTTTGATGGTTGAGGTGGCGTTCGACGCGGCTTATAAATCTCTAGAGCCCAGTCCATTTTGGAATCAATCTATCGAGCACATTAAAAGTTATCCGAAAAAAACACTTTTGAAAAAATTTTATTTTTGGAATATCTCCGAATGAGCCCTACCGATCAAGCTCAATTTTCTTTCAGCTTCAAGATATTGACAAGTCGCGTCGAATGACACCTTAAAGTTCAAAATCGGTTTATCCGTTCAAAAGATACAGGTATTTACATACGTACGTACGTACATACATACATACATACACTCGGACATCATCTTGAAATTAGTCAGAATAGCTTCCTAGGACCTCAAAACGTCGTTATCTGATGGAAATTCGATTTTCGTAAATCGGACCGAAACCAATAACTTCCCGAATTTTTGAAAATTTACAATTTTCTTAGCGGGAAGTTTAAAATTTTTTCTAATTTTAGTTTTTTTCAGGTTACTCAAAAACTATTCTAGAAAGAGTTTTGAAATTTTGAGTGTTTTGTTAGTACCAACAAATTTTTACACGATAATTGAGATATTCATAAAAAAAAAAAGTAAAAATTATTGTTTTATCTCGTTATTCGGAAATTTTTTTTTTATCTCTTTACCTTACATTTACTGAATACCTAACGCAAAAATGAAAGAAAATCCGAAAAAATTAATTTTTTCATTTGGTAATGATCACACAAAACTTGTTCCTTTAATTGTTCTGTATAACTTTGAGCAATCGGCCCGGACAAACGGTTCGATGGATTGATTTGAACATTTCCATGGGTTTTGGGGGTACATTAAGCTATAAAATCACCTGGCAACATTACCCTTTCCATCAATATTCTTAAAGTTGCGGTTGATTGACTAAAAAACCATAAAAGTCTTTTTTTTTGTTTTTCAAGTTGATATTAAGGATGAAAATTTTTTTTTTTTTTTTTAAATCAAAAATGAGGCTTGTGGAGGATTTATTTAATTTCTAAAGCTGCCCATAAAATTACTGAACGACCAGTAATTGCTGAGATATCGATACTCAAAAACAAAAAGATCCTTTTTCATTTGAAGGCTGATATCTCAGCAGCAAATTGTCGTAGAGAGAAACAAAAAAAAGCAAATTGTAGTTGAATGTATTTCCTAAACGGGCCATGAATTGATTTTTCTGAAAAAAATTTTCCCGGCCCGTAGACCCAAAAAACAAAACCAATAAATTTAGAATAATTTCGTCTCGACCTTTTTCATGATTCAGCAAAAACCGTGGCTCAAAAAATTATTTTGCTGGAAGATCTTTAAACTAGAGATTTCTAGCTTCAATTTGCTTTTCTTCGTTTTTCGATACGATCATTTTTCATGATGATACAGCCTTCCAAAAATCACTAAAAAATTTATAAAATTTTATTGTTCCTTTAATTTTTCGGATAAGTGAATTATCCATCATCGATATCCATTAAACTAATTAACCGATTGCGATGTTTGAGGTGGCACTTTCCGCAGTTTTTCCGCCTTTAACGCTAAAACATCATTAGAATCAATCAGTTTGTGATTTTCAACAACGGTATCTAATTTATTTTTGGAATAACTAGAAACATACACATACCGATCAATCTCAATTTTTCACAGCACCTAGGAACTAATGAGCCGCTTCGAATGAGAACTCGAAGGTCGATATTAGCTCATCTGAGCAAAAGTTATCTAATATTCATATCCGTACTACTGTATACTTGGACACCATCCTGAAATTCGTCAGGATACGATCAACGATTTTTAAACTTCACATCAATTTGTATATATACTCAATGAAATCAATATTTGATATATAATTATAAAATAAAATCAAAAGTTTCTTGTTATCTGTAATATTATTTAATAATAGTCATCATGAAATTCAACAAACATGATAGTGAGAAAATCGACGACTCATTTTATCATTTGACGTTTTACTCATCGTGTAACGCAGAAATGCTAGGCACGTATCAACATCTCAAGATACGATTTCTCGGTTTTACCCTCGAATTTCTCATGAATTCTTGATACCCATTATCATTGTGGATTAGGGAGAAGACTCATGATATATTTCCGATGATTATCTCGTTTACCTATTGAATATTTATGTATATACTTAGTATATATACATTAGGGTGCGTCATTGCAGAGCAAATAAATTTTTTTTCAAATTCTTGTGGAAAAAATCATAGTTTACTACAAAAGAAAAATTTTCGCGCACGCTAACAAGTTAATAAATTTCTTGTCCAGTTTTTCATTGATTTTATCACTTATTATAACCTGGGTCAAAAATAAATCTTGATTCAGGCTCGCTTCGCCTTATTTTCTTTTGAAGTTATCAATTTGCCGACGATTTTTTAATAAGATCTCGACTTTTTCGACTTAAATTTAATTTTTTTAAACTTTTTGAACTATTTTCATCTTAGTTTTAACTTATTCGTCTTAATTTTGAGCATGATAGTCATTCACATTACTTTTGACTTGCTAAACCAAGTCGAAAAAAAGTCATTTATTTGCCTTACTTTCGCCTTAATATATAAAAATTATTTCACCTCAATTCTGACTTTTTCGACTTATAATTTAAGTTGAATAAGTCTAAACCAAGTCAATTTCGACTTGATCTTGACTTTTTCGTCTTAAATCGTGACTAGGTAAGCCAGTTAAGTCTAAACCAAGGCGAAAACTTAATATATTTCATACCTCCGTAAAAAAAGTCAAGCTTGTTTTGTGAAAAACGGCTCCAAATTTCGACTTGGTAAACCAAGTCTAAATCAAGTTTTATTCTTGACCCAGGAATCAATTAATCCTAATTTTAATGATTAGTTATTTATGACTAGATCCGAAAGAATTTTTCGGCACGTGGTTCTCACGATTTGCCTAGAAAGTTAGACGTAGTAAATTCGGCTCAACTGCTTGGATTCTTCGAGATTATTTGAGAATACTAAACTCTTCAACGTCTAGCTTACGAACTCATTTACAAATTATTTAATTAATAATTACTTATTAATTTACCTCATTCAGCCTAGACGCGATGATCACGTCACGGACACGACGTACTCTTAAATATATTCATCAATTCGAAATTCTGGCCCAGGCCTGGTATCCAAAAGTAATCAATCCCTGACGATTTTAATTACAGCGACGAATTCTATCTTGTCCTTGTTCGTGTTGTCTCGTTGGTGTACTTCGAGTTTGTCTGTTCTAGTCCTGGTCGTCTGGTCCTTTCTCGTAAACTTTTTCCAAAATTTCCGATCTCCAAAGGACAAATATAATAGCTACATTTCTTCAATATTTACCAAATAAAAACGTTTTACTGTTTTATAATAATCAGCAATGGTCATGTACATGCATCACTTTTACCTCGTGGAATGACCCGAGTCAAAATTAAAAAAGTAGTTAGAACTTCAAAAGCCTGAGTTCTTTTGATCTTGGACTTACCGATGAATGTAATATGGAATTTAACTCCTCGATGTCCTAGAAGTAGCGTATGAAGGAGTAAACCGCCTTTTTAAAATGGTATTTTAACCCTCCATGGCCTACCATACATTTTAAAATGCTATTCAAGTCCTCAATGCCCTAAACGAAACGCATGAAGGACTAAATCACCTTTTTAAAACGATGTTTAACCCTCCAAGGCCTATCATACTTTTAATATCTAACTTCTAATGAGCATAATTCTTTAGCATAATATTATTGCTACAACAATAGCTGCGTTCTAATTAGATAAAGATATTTCTAACTGATCGTGATCGTTCGAATAGCAGTGCGGCAGGGGTTGTGCTTCATATTCGTTAGGTCTTGGTTTCGAATCCCGGTGGCAGCAGATTATTTTTCTAAAAAGTTAAAGGTTCTAATTATTCAATTCGAATTTTGAATGACTTAGTACTATTCTATTCGTACACCTATTCGTATATCTGGAGCTATTATTATTAATATTTTAGATTTTATTGTTTTTAATCTTACGACAAAACATTTATTACTAAAACATTATTTTTTGAATTTTTAAATTTCAAATTTTTTTCGATTATGGTGGTCATTTCTAATTAGTGGCCCCCTTTTCCCTTCTGTTTCTTTACCAGTTGTACGCGATCCGATGAGAGTCTTTCTCGATCTATAAATTTAGGCTCTGGAGGCTTATTTTACCTTTTTAAAGAGATGATTTGAACCTAAACTTGGTGAGGTAGACAAAGTTAACACGTTTAGATCCAAATTACTTTTTTTATGTATGGATCTTCATATTCTAAGATGATTTGAACCTCCTTACTCTCGGGGAGGATTTGAAGGCTCAAATCACATTTTTAATTTTGACTCGGGAATCTATGTATACTTCGTTCACATAAATCTGCGTGGATCTACATAGATCGATGTAGATCTAATTCATTTTTTCCCGATATTTTATAATGGAAACTACGAACTTTCGAAATTTGACATTCTTATTACACTTACCGAAACTCTATTGACCTCGAGACTTATTCATTTAGTAAAAACAGACATATGTTTAATACAACTAGTCTGTGACTATTTCTAGATGCCAAAAGTCCGGCTGTTTTAATTCCACTAGTAGAGCACATCGACCCTGACTTAAATCTAAGCGAGAACTATATATAAAATTTTATATACATATATTTTAGTATTTAAATGTTCGAAAAGCATGTTCCAATCGAAGAAGTATTTAATCGGAAAAAAAAAATTATTTCACTATAAAATTGATTTGTGCTCAGAAAAATTTTTAAAAATCAATTAAATGCAAAATATTTAATGTTATTAATTCCCAGTATATATTTAATGAGAAAAATAAGTATTTAACATTATTTTATTTAGATTCTTTTGTGCTCGGGTTGCTATGGGGGTGGATCGATTGGCGTGCTTTGCTTCTTCAACAGTCGTTGACTGCACAGAGAAAAAGTAAAAAAAAATAAAATAAAAAAAATGGGCGAGGAAGAAGCGAAAGAAGTGATTTACGACTTTCTAGGGAAGCTCGCCAATTTTTTAGGTGACTTTCCTTTAGTCGTACTCTATCTTTCTGCGATCAACGAGTGGACTTTGGGGATGAAATTGAGAGCTCGGACTAAATTGTCTTGTATGTATTTTGACCTCACTGAATGACTGTTTATTTATGGAAGAAATAATCTTGAAAATAACTGATAAAAATGATTGCAAAATCAGACGCAGACTCAGATGGCTATGCGTGGGAAACAGGTGTAGAAACAGCTTTCATATTAAGCGTAGTAATTGAACGACATATTCATCTTAATCTAACGTATAAAACGTAGTTACAACGAAATGATGTTGTACATGAATATTTGCTTTATCACTGACGTAAAAGAATTCATTACCTATAAATTACTTCAACCCATACGAAAAATATATATCCGGGAATAATGGAATATATACCGGCATAATAGCATACATATGACAATACTGAAGACATAAGCCAGATATATACTATTTTGCTGGGATGTATATTTTTTCGTGTGGGAACGCGACAAAATGATATACAAATTTTATTTCTGCACCTGTGCAAAAAAAATGAGGAATTTACTGTTTATAAAACCGATTTCTAAAGTTTTAAGTTTGTTTTGTCTTTGTTGAACAAAGCAGAGTTATCGATTTCCTATATTTCCGGTATGCGAACTGTGAACTTTTCTTTGATAAAAATTAATCTCTGGTTTAATACTTTTTCTTTATCTACTTACAGAGTGTGGATTTCGTTTTTTTTAAATTTACTTTTTTCAGCTTTATGCAATTTTTCTGTAAGATATCTGATTCCTTTTAATACTTTAAGGCAAGTTATAACAATCCCTAGTCAAAATTTAACTTCACTCGAAACTTAGTTGCCCAATTTCGAAACACAGTAACTGATAAGAATACAATTTTTGACATATGTATTGAATCATGTTGACAAGACTCCACTGGAACTAAAAATACTAAGATATCGATTATGAAATTGGGCGATCGAGCACTTAAAATGCTTCAATAGAACTACTTCAGTACTTGAGATTCTTAAGTAGGCCTAAAAAGTATGTTTCATACTTTACACTGTTATTAACTCCTATGGATTCTAAAAGATCGAAATTTAACATCATTCTATCGTAAATTGCCGTATTCTATTGTAAATTACCGCATTTTTACCAGTGATTACCGTATCTTTCGGTAATTTGCTGCAAATTACTATACAGTACGGAAAATTTGCAATAAAATACGGTATTTTATACACTGAAAAATCACCGGGGTAAGTCCAAGCGGTGCAGGTGTTAAAATCAGCGGTGTTAAATTTCAACACCGAAAGCGGTGTAAAAATAACGCCGCCACGGGTGTAAATATTCTGTACCGGTGTTAAGAAAAATTCCCCAGTATTAAAATAACGCCGCCGCCGGTGTAGATGTTCTTTACCTGTTACGAAATTTATTTCACAAGTTATCATCCAATAATTATTAATTCGATTAAGAAGAATTATAACACTAACTATTTTTGCATTGAAAAACGTTCTAATCATTCTAGATGATTGGAATTTAAAATTTAGCATAATAAACACAATTACTAAATTTTCTGAAAGTAAGTCTACTAGGTCTTAATAAATAGTCTAGAATTTATCCCGGGAAAAAAATTTAGATCTGTTCTGATCGAATTAGATCAGCTCAGATCAAATTTGATCATAATTTATACCGAACCCAGATCAGAGTAAATCTGCTCAGATCAAACTAGATCTGATCAGATATGACATTTCTCTTTGGGGAAAAATAGTCCAGATCTACCCTGATCAAATCTAATCAAGTCAGATCAACCTAGATCTAGTCAGATCAAAATAGATCAACATTGATTAAACGATCAATTTATGAAGTAAATATAAATAGATCTAATGGGATCTGTACGGATCAAACCAGATCTAAGCTGATATAACTTTTTCTCGGAAACAAAAGTTCGGATCTGCTCTGATCAGATTAGATATGTACAGATTATAAAGAAATATTTCTTTACATTATATTAGAATTATAAGATTAACTAGCTGAATTTTGACACATTCATCTAAATTTTGATAATTCTAAAAAGTCTATCGTAATTAAAATAAATACATTTTTTTGTTTATTCAGCTAATAATGTTTTTATTTTTGTGGTACCTAATAATATTAATATAATAATAATATTTTTATATTAAAAAGCCTAAATATATTTTTAATCAGACATATCAATTTTTATTAGGATAGAGATAAAAAAACAGATCTATTTAGATCTTGCGAATTAGATCAAATTTGATCTGAGTAGATCTAAGTGTTTTTTATATTCTGATCAGAGTAGATCTAATTTGATCTAAACAGATCTGGCCAAAATGCAGATCTGTTCAGATCTGAAACATCAGATCTAATTTGATCTAATTTTTTTTTCCCGGGATAGGACTAAGTAAGCTTTTGTAGTATGTTTGAGCTCTGATGAGTATCAATCATTATAAATTTTAACGCCTATTTGACGGCTAAACATGTCATTTTCACCCATAACTGAAATTTATAGGTTGTATATAGGAGCTGTTTGTCTATAAAAATTAAGTACTCAGTAAGTCCTTTTTTTTTTAAACTATAATATCTAGGTTCTAGCAAGGTTTTAAATTTCGACTCGGGAAATCTCACATTCCTTGCTTACTATATCTAAATCTAAAATATAGCTCGTCAAAATTTAATTACGTTTCAATATTGACTTTTTTTTTAATTAAAAAAAAAGTTATGAGATCATCGATATTAAATTTTTTCATGATACGTATCGTAAATATTTACTATCTTCTGATCCGATAACAAACATTGTATACGATATTTAATTTCAAATGGGTAAAATGTATTCAGGGGTTAGTGTTTAATCCCAAGTGTAACATTTAGCGGTCGAACGATATACTAAAAGGCTAAATGTAACTAAAATTGAAACGCATTTGGTACACAGAAAACATGTTATCTCAAGTACGTTACGAGTTAACGTTTGCGTACGTTGAAACCACAAATCGATTGTCAAATAACATTAGGTCAGACATTCCAATTGGAAGAAGTTAAAGTTAAAAGAAAAAAAAAAGTAAAAAAACTCACCCTCGAGAATTCGCACACAATCTTGAAGCGGTGGATAATTGTGTGGATAGTTGGGACTGTAGAATTCTTGTTTAGCTTCATCACCAATTTTAAATTTGTCACAAGAGCTATCTGATATATCTCGCATATAACGTCGTGGTAAACTTACAGCTGTGGTCGATAAGGTTGATTCACTAGTCTGGGCAACCTCAAGAGAAATGTTCGGCTGGGTTGAAAGCCACTGATGCTCTTTCTTTATGTTTTCTTTAACAGTGGATTTAGTAGTTACAGAAGTGGAAACAAGTTTCACCTGGTTTACGACTCGTCCTGATTGAAATTGTAATGGAGGGATGGTTGAATAAAGATCAGTTGCGTGGGAAAGTATTTCAATATTGTTTTCTGTTTGTGAGTGATTTTGAAAGATTTGTGGTGTCTCGTCGTCAATTCCCGCAACCGTGAGGGCTAAATTCATTTGAATTCTTGAACCGAATGAGATCGAGTTTACTTCAGTGGTTTCCGTGGTTGCATCGAGAGTCCGTAGTACGTTTCCTCCATACTTCTCGATTCCTACAGAATTTCCTTGCGAAAATTTTCCCATTGCTTTCTCCTCGATCCCCGCTGACGATTCGGTGGTCGCACGGAAACCACTGAGTCTCGTTAAACGAGCTTCCTTTCTTTCCGGAGTGGCCAATTGGCTAGGAACTGATTGGAATGAAATTCGATTCACCAAACTCCCTTTAGTAAATGGGAAAATGGTTGTACCAACGAACTCGGAATCAGTTTTATAAATTTTTTTATTTACTCTATGCTCTGACAGATCAATAACCTTTTCCATCTTGTGGTTATGAGTGATATATGAAGTCTTTTCAGTTATGTCGTTCAATGCATTGATATGAACGAAGGATACCATCTTCTGTGATAGGATATTGGAATCTGACACTTCTGGACGTTGAGTAGGATAAAACTCTCTTGGGGTTGATATAACACTCTCTAGTAAGTTCTGCCACGATGAGATGCTCGTTTCCTTGTCCAATGACTTTGTCTTCCCTTTAGTAACCATGATACTCCTTTCCGGCTCTTGTTTTTTATCAGTGCTTCCCGAAGTGACTGTAGTAACTGCAAAAGTTAAATTTTATTTCTTTAGATTTTCATTGAATCGAAAGAGTTTTTAATTGAAAAACTATTATTTGTCAACTTTTCAAATTAATGAAATAAGAATAGTTTAACTTGGAAAACAACATATTTTTGAATGATATAAAAAATATTTAAAGCGATTTGTTCTTTCGCGATTCGGTTATTTTGTTTGAAAGGCATCGTGTTGCATGAAATGAAAGAAATGATTAGACTTTATTTGGTACAGGATTATTGAATATTACAATTCCACTTTAGAGGCAAATATTTTTCAGTTTAAAAGTTTTTAATCGCATTTAATCGATATTTAGCTTTACCACCGATTAATCATTCGTATATTTATAAATATACGGAGAAAAAAGTATAGTAAAAATTACAATACTATAGTAAAATTTACTACTTAGTAATAATTACATAATAAGATATTCAAAATTACTATGCGTAATGTATTTTTTGCTAAGACGATTATATTTTTTACTATTTGTATAGTAAATTTTATTATAAGTACTATTAAGGAGGTTCATCGGATAATCACTTTTTTTACGATATCTTTCAATTTTTAAATACGAATACTTTGAAGTGTCCTGTACACGTAGGAATTTTTTAAAATAGTCCAAGCGGTACTAAATTTCGAAATATTAACAATTAAAAATCGTACATTTAACATGCATTCCCTATGTTGACCGTAGTTAGAGTGAGAATTTTATTAAATAACAATCATACTTTTTTTACAACATTTTTTTAAAAGTTGAAAATTATTAATTTAATTTATAACAAGTAATTTTTTTTTAACACGATTATATTTTTTTACTATCTGTATAGTAAATTCTATTATGTATAGATGAAATTAAAAGTTGGTGGGGATAGTATATACAAATATGTATTACAAGTTCTGGAACTTTTGTTCAAAGGAGACATCAGGCCGTCAGACATAGGAAAGGACTCACGCGCGGGAGATCGGGGTTCGAATTTGGTTGAAACAAGTGAAGTTTTAAGAAATAAGAATCGACACCAACACCAATACAGATGACATAAATAACAATAATAATCAAAATGATAGCAATAATAATAAAAAGTTAAAAAGCTAATAAAAATTTTATTTTTTTTTTTTCCATTCTAATATAGTGAAATTCACTAATCGGGACAATAAAATTTACTAAATATAACTAAAAATGAATATGCAATATAGGAGATTTTCCATAACCAGTATATGAGAAATTACTGAACGACTTTTAAAATGTGCTTATCTGTTTATGAACTTTTCATATAAATCATGAGCGTTTCAAGAGTACTATCCAAATTTAGTAATTATTCTCATATTTTTTAGTAAAATTTACTGTATTTTTTCTCCGTGTAGTCATTAACTTTAGAATAGTAAAATTAATTGTATCCTTCAATATTAATATATTTCTAAAAAATTTAGATTTTACCAGTACAATATAATTTTTAGTACCAGCATCGAAATTCTAAATTTCAATGCCTGTCGGACGACAGTCGAAGCAACCTCCCTAGTAGAAACGTAATCAAGTATCTGGCCAGTAACTGGCTAGTTTAACTAGACTTAAGCTAGGAACTGGCTAGTATAATATCCAGTAACTGTCTAGTAACTGGCCAGTTTTACTAGATAGCAAATAAAACATGGCGACTCTTGTTGATCTTGAGGTTATTGAGTATTAAATATTGATTTTATTACAATTAAAAATTATAATAATAACAACAATAATAATAATAATAATAATAATAATAATAATAATAATAATAATAATAATACACGGAAAAGTTATAAAATTTATTTATTAATTTATTATATTATATTTTTAAATATAAAACGAGAAACATTAATAACATAAAACAATAAAAATAATATTTATTTAGAATACACTGCATTTATTTAGAAATGTTTTTGCACACATTGGCAAATCTGGGATAACTCCTCGTAAAATTTTTAATAATTCGTCTAGATGACAATCTGGAGTATTTGTTTTGATTGCCCACAACCGTAATTCGTTTATGGTGTCGATTTTTTTAACTTCATCCATTTTTTAAAATATATTACCGATTATTTTTATTTTGAAAGACACAATTTTTATTTTTTGTTAATTATTTGTATTGTTTCTTGATGTTTACTAAATATTATTCAACTTACAGGTTAAAGTGAAAAAATAAACATACACATACACTAGTATAAGTAGAACATCAGTGTGACCAATGTTTACGATTCAGTTATAGGTGGCGCAACTTCCAGTTTTTACCTAGTTTCACTAGCCAGTTACTGGATAAGATTGCTGGCCAGTTACTAGATATGAACGCTAGCCAGATACTAGACTTAATCGAGTAAAAAATTGAACATTTCTACTAGGGCTAATGTTAGATCATCGCTGGTCAACAGGTTCACAATAATCAGTCATTCCTACACGGTAAGAAATACATGGCGTTCAACACCATGCTGGTAAGGTCTCAAGACTAAAATAGTATGTGAAATGTTCCAAGACAGGATCGAGTCCCAGAAGTATAGCGTTATTTACTGTACTGTATAGTACTGGAGCTATTGTATTGCTCACACGTATGCATAACAGGCACGGCGAAACAGCATGGCCCTGAGACCCATATTACAATGTCGAGGGCACAATGCTACTAGTTTTTCCCGCTATAATTTCTGGCGTGTCAATCAATGTATACTATCGTATTACCACCAACACTATATAGATGTCGCTAGACTAGGTTTATCGGCCAGAAGCAATGTAGATACGGCAATGCAGTATGGGCCTGACAGTCATACTGACATTGCGGCGTTCGCGACAACTATTGCCAATGTTACTATTCCCGCAATGGTTGAATCATCTATCCATACAATTTTATAACCTACAAAAATCTTCGATACCATACAGTATGGCGTTCACGCCCATACTGGCATAGTGATATCCGCAAAATATTTCCTACCGTGTAGGTATAACCATTTTTATATATAAAAATTATATATAGTGGAAACCTAAACATGCAAACCTTCTCAATAAGACAATTTATAGATAAATTGAGAAAAATATAGATAGCCCGAACTGGAATTTGAACCCAGACCATGTCGGTATCGCGCCGAGTATAGGAATGAAAAACGTCAAATTTCTGCCCAGTTAATTAATCTGACTTCATTTTGGTTATGTCAGAATTATATTTGTTTTTTGTAAGCCTCAAAACCCTTAAGCATTTCTAGACAACCAAGTTAGTCGGATTTATACATACGCTATTGGTTTTAAATGGTCTCATTTTGACTGGCTTCAGTCATTCAAACTCGCAGCTTTTATATGTTATGTATAAGAAATATATATTGCACGAAATCAAATACGATTTCATTCTTCAATCAACCTGATTGTCATTTGAAATGGTCTCGTTTAATCCTCAAGTACACTATATCAAAGATGAATGGAACGATAGCTTTTGATTATCGTCATAAATTGACTGGAAAAATCTTTGGTTGATTTTAAAAAGCTCATAAAATTTTAATCAATATTAATTATATTAAAAATTAATATAGATTTAAATGATATTATCGCTTAGCACAATGCGATCTCGCATCAGTAACTCCCTGAATTCTTAATACTTTCTACATCAAAACGATTTAATCAATATATGATGGTGCATTTTTATTTTCGTAACTGTGCAATTTTTTGTGCTTTTGGATTATGAATTCGTAGATTTTCAAATATTCAGCACACAATTCCTTAAAGATTCATTTAATGTTCGTTGATAAAAGACCGGAGATGAAATAATTCTGTACATTTCATAAGATACTTCTGGATATACATATATTGTTACGGATTTTTTACTATTTTCGACCTACTGGAAGTGGAGTCCAGGTAATTGGCCAACCTAGAACGAATAATTACAAAGTTAGGCACTGGGTTTGATTAACGAGACACCACCTCTATCGTCGATAACATTGATCAACTCGGCAGCCCTGTGGTCAGTAGAGGGATGATGGGTTGAACAATGATACACACCTGACAAAAGGAGACTTAAGTTCTACATGCGACGAGTGAAGAAAATCAATTTCTTCATTTAAAAAAAAAATCAACAACGAATTTATTTATATCAACATATTGGTAATTGTACTCGATAATAAAAAAAAAAAAAAAAAAAAAAAAAACGTATGTCAGCTCAAAATCAAATTAACCTCGTTGATCGACATAATAAAATTAATATTTGATCGAATTAACAAAAGTGACAATTGATCGACATGAAAAAAATGAATAATTGATCGAATTAACAACATTAACAATTGATCAACACAACGAATTTGTTCATTGTTCAAATGAACCAATCGGCGATTATACATTTGCCAAACTCGACAATACTCATGCGTTCATTCGTTATTCATACAGTACATAAAGTCAGTAATATCTAACTCAGAATATTATTTTAATAATAAATAGTACAGCCTTCTCGAAATAACTGAAAGTCACGAGTACAAATGACTGTTTACCGATACAGCTCAACTAGCAATTTCAACCATGTGTTATAGTATTACGATAATTGACAAATACAATTTTTGTTCAATTTGTAGAGCATTAATTTTTGCATTTATTAAATTAATAATATGATATTCAAATTGATAAAATTAACGATTCAAAATGCTCTGGATTCGAGCTCGACTAGAGAACGACGCTTACCAAATTATTTATGCTACACATCGGCATCCATGTGTTAAATTACGTAACTCAGTAGTATTGGACGTCTCCAATATCGAATCAACGAACGTTCAATCAATTATTTACGTATAAATTATCAGATACAATTAAACAAAATTAAGCGTCAATATAACCGACGTAAAAATTGATAAAAATTAAATACTCCATCTTCTGTATCCGTGTCAGCAATGACGCTCAGTCGACTCTCATAGATCCTTAAATCGATTATCGATTCGATTTACCATCAACAGCCAGGTTTTAAACTTGTATAACAGTTAGCGAGCCCCCTGAACCTCTCCGAGTTATAGGGGAGGAGGGGGCAAAGTGGGTCCCTCAAAATTTTCTAGACGTCAATAAATTCGGACCGATAACAAGCTTATCAAAATTTCTTATATAATGAGGGCTAAAATGGACAACCAAAACTGTTCATTAAATATAATTTATTAAGAAAGTTAAAAATAATAAAATTACGTTTTAAAGTTATATCGCAGCAGACTATTAAAATGACTTTTATATTATAAAAAAATTTGGAAAATCCAAAAGTGCACGCCTCGAACGCTCATGTTATGTTTTTTTTAAAAGTTAAATTTCGAATAAAATTGAATATCCCGCTCTTTTCCCATAGAAATTTCCATGGTAAATATACGGTAATAAAAGTAAAAAAAAAAATAAATAAGGAGAACATTCCTAATGAAAAATGGCGGCAGTGTGTGTTTGTTTACATGTAAGATTGCCGGTTTTAACCGTAATGATTTATTTTTAAAAAAACGAGAAGGCCTACAGTAGTGATTTTCGAAAGGAACCTTCTTTGCTTATTTCTGAAAATTTTGAAAAAAAAATTAAGTAGTTTCGTCAAGTCGTTCTCGAGATATCCGTACCACGCCGTTTTTTTGAACCACAGACTAATGGACGTCCACGATAAATTTTTTTTAATGAACTTTTTTTTATATTAATACATATTAGACAAATTAAAAAAAGTATCAGGATTATTTATTAGTGTTTCAGCTTTATATTGATGTGTTTTTCATAATGTGTAAGAGTAATAGAAAAAAAATATATGCACTTTAATGAGTGGAAATCGTGTGACCTTGACAGGTTGGTTATAAAGCACAACCTCTCCGCTTCGCTTCCGAGGCCTGCAATACAATTGTTTTATAGTTATTTGCAAATATCACACGTGTAAAGAGTAAAAAATATCAAATCCGAAATTTTTTGGAGGCCTTCGGCCCGTGTATGTGACCCTACGATTCGTGCTGAAAACGTTGCCCTCGCCACATAAAGACCATCTTACACGGAGAAAAAAATATTGCGCTCCCCTAGTAGAAATGATATCGAGTTTTTAGCCAGTAACTAGCCAGTTTAACTAGACATAAACCAGTAACTGGCCAGTGTAATATCGAGTTTCTGTCAAGTAACTGGCCAGTTTTACTAGAGATCGAGCAAAACATGGCGGCTTTAGTGAAACTATCAATTTTGAATATTGAGGTTATCAAGGGTTATAAAAAATTGTCAAATAAAATAAAAATAATGTTAAATAAACGATATGACATAAACATTTAATTTATATTTATTTATATTATGAAATAAATAACATCATTAGATTAATAGAACTGGAATTTTTTTCAATTTCAAAAGATACACTACATTTATTTAAAAATGTTTTTGCCGTTATTGGTAACTCAGGAAGAACTCCAGCTTGCAAAATTTTTAACAACTCGTCTTAATAACAATCTGCAATATTTGATTTTATCGCCCACAGTCGCAATTCATTTATTGTGTCAACTTTTTTTACCGCATCCATTTTGTAATATATTTTGTAAAATATTTCCACGTTAACATACACAAATTTTAATTAATTCACTCTGTTTTTTAATATTTTTTAAAACAACAGCGCGTACAGGTTAACAGAAAAAAATAAACAGACACACACACTAGTAAAGGTACAGTGTCGGTGTGACCAATGTTTATGACTTAGTTGTAGGTGGCGCGATTTCGAGTTTTTACTCGATATCACTGGCCAGTTACTGGTTTATATCGAGTGAAAACTCGATTATTTCTACTAAGGTCACTACTCAACGGTATCGTGATATTCACTCTCCTCGGTTGGTTATACTTTGTATACGGAAAGTCTTGGTCTATCGGATCGTGATTATCGCGATCCAGGTGGATCCCGAAATCATAAGATCGTTTTGCTATAGTAACGATCCGTTTTGTTATAATAATTATCTTTTAAATCATTCTGTCAACGATACGCCAGAAATCTAAATAATTTACATAGGCAAATAGCCATAAAAAATTTGAGGTTAAAATAGATAAATTTTCAACTTTAACTTCATTACAATTTTATTTTTAGTTGGAATTAATAATCACATGTTAATAATTCTAATAGGTGCAATAAAAAATTATTATTTAATATCAAGAAATGTAAAGTAATAGAATATACGTAATTAATTGATGTAAATTTTACAGTCTTTTTTTTCGAAGATAAATTAAAAAATTAATCGATAAAAAAAAGAAATTCTTGCATTAAATATATAATTCGTATTTTTTCATCGTAGTTTTGTGTGCTTTAAATAATTAATAATTTTATAAATAAACACTGTATAACAACTTCGCATTTGTTCCTTGCAAGAGATGAGTTATAAAGTTTAATAACTTGGTTATGAGTGGTAGCGCTTGAGAAGTAGATCGCGATAATCACGATCCGTTTTGGTACGATATGGATACGTTAACTGACAATCACTATACACTTAAGTATATTCACAATCCGTAGGATCATTATAATAAGTATCTAGTGTTTCATTCATATCGATATATATATCGTGAAAATCAAGAAACAATTTAGTACTAATCACGATACAAATGTCGCTCTCCGTTGGTGAGCGATAAGCGCGATATTTTTTGTTTCGTGTAGTATCCTAACTATGCAATATATTATTATTACATGTCGTATACTTTATTGAAAAAACTCTAAGTTCTTTCTATATCATATAGAATTTAATCAAATTTTACAAGAATTATTATGGAAGTTTGAACTTCATATCTCGATAAATATAATATTTATTCATACGCGATCACGTACGTGGATCGGTGCAGTGAATAGCAACATAGACTTAGAATTGGAAGGATCCATATTTAGGTACATCAGATGGCGGGATTTTTTTGTCAATAAAAACATATCTAATCCGTTTCAGTAATGTCCTTATCCATTAGATCAATATATACGATCGTGTTACATTTTTTTGTCCAGGATTTGATTTTTTTTTTCCAATTATGAACATTGTCGGTTAAATTTTGCGATATATCATGAAATTTTATGCAATTTTTGAAAAATTTTACCAGACTATCTTTAGTATAAAATTTTATTTTTTATTAATTTTATGTCGTTTATTTCATTTTTTTCTTTTTAAAAAAGCGATATAACGATTCGAAAAAATTAATGGATGTGTTTTTCAAACAGGATTATATAACATGTAAAAAAAATGGACTAAATAAATAATGATCAGGTCCACGACCTCGGTGATTTGGCGTGGAATGCCCCTATATACACTATATAAATTGTCGATATAGCAAAAAGTAAACACATCACCAAAAGAGTTAATAACTCAATCTATAATGGCAAAGCATTGAGCGAAACCGTCAAAATAACGCAACTTTAGATCTATAAACATAAATATATAATAACGTAAATAAAAGTTTGTGTTTTTCTAAAACATAAAATAACTTTTTATATTTAATATCACAAGAAGTTGAAATACGTACAAAAAAAAAAAAAATCTATTAACAGATTTAACAATATAAAAGTTTATACAAATTTTATAAAATACTCCTAGTTCCACTTTGGTACAACAAACTATTCGAGAGTCTCAAAGGATTCTATAAAATCCGGAAATAACCAAAAATGTTGTGGACCGCCTACAAGAAGACATAAAATTGTGGATTTAAATCTGTACTAGTCAAATAAATCAGATGCTACGCCATCTCACATGAGTTTGCAAAGTCTGCAAATCTACTAACTTTGCCATTCGTTTTATCTTTTCGTCTAGTAATCCTATTCACTCTTCGTTTTCTTACTTCCACGCCTACGGAAGCAAGTCTTTGACACTTATATGATTACTAAAAAATTGAAAAAAAAAGTAAATAAAAACTTGGGTCTGTAATATACGCTAACTTCTGATGAGAAAATTATGCAATTTTTAAGACCGCATTTTCCGGTGAACGATAAAAAGTTTTTTGTTCTCTATTTTTTTTTTCGACGTATCATGTTCTATCATCTGAAATATAAGTGGTTCATTAACTATTTACTTAAGTTTCCCTGTTAATTTTCTTCCTGTCTTAACACCAGCTTTAATGGTTTTGATATTTCTGGCATTTGCGGTGATTAAAAATTCTACTTTTGCCTTAAGTTTATAAATTTAATTAAGAGTAAATAATATATTTAAAAAAAACAAAAAATTTTTCCCACAGATGTTTAGATTTTTAAAATTTATTTGTTGATTCAGTTACGGAATACAACTACACGGAAAAAACAGTTCCGTAAAAGTTACAGAAAAAAATCTGTAAAATTTACTGATGACATTATTTGTAAAATTTACAAATAAAATATGTTATTTTGACAAATTCACAAATGTTATTTTTATAAATAACATAATGTAATATTAGCACATAATATTCTGCAAAAATTAAATATTTTTTCTGTAGATTATTCAATATAGATTATACAATTCGGATTGAAATTAAATCCGAATTCACTCCGCCACTCGGAATTCCGGAGTTTTGTGTGCAAATGTATGTGTGCGTGTGTGCAAATGTGTGCAAACGTACCCACACACACACACGCACACACAATAGTCAGAATAGCTTCCTAGGACCTCGAAACGTCGACATTTGATAAAAACTCGATTTTCGAAAATCGGTCCGAAACCAATAACTTCCCTTTTTTTGAAAATTCGCAATTTACATAGCGGAAGGTTGAAAATGATAAAAACCACCGTATTATGTTATTTACTAAAAAAAAATTTTCAATTCCAAAAATTTTGAGTTTTTTAATTCAATTTGTTGCGCATACCCCTATTAATTTCTTGACAACAAAATTTCACAACTTATTGCGAAATAATGAACATTTTAATAATTATAAGGGAAAAAATATAATTAGCTAGGCTTACAAACTCTTGTATCAGAAAGAATAAATGTTTAATAAATTCTAGAAAAAGAAATAATTTTACTAAAGTTTTTCCCACAGATACTGACGCAGTCCTTAGTGGTATGAATTTTAATCCATTGGGGTATGTACTCTGGACTGGGAAAAATAAAAAAATAAAATAGGCAGTAGAGAAAATAAATCTAATAAGAGGTCCTCATTACTAATGCAAATGATTTATGCGGAAAAAGTAAGGCAATTTCGGGTGAATTGTGATCAACTGTCAAGCATTAATATTTTACATCAGTCTCTAGAGAATTCAAAAAAATATTTATCGGATTTTACAAGAGCAAAAAACATTGCGTTGAATTATCTATGTGTTATAAATGGTTAGCTTGTGGTATTATTTTAGAAATGCTACAATGCGGTTCTATTTAAATGATAACTATTTAAGGAGTTAACTTTGATATAAAGTATTAAGGTAGACTTGAACAGTGATGGAAAAGCATCAAATAGAAAAAATAAATGAAGGTGCGCTTGCTCGTGTCATTTAAACTTTATCAAAATATAATAATGTATAAATCAATAAAGTAACTTATCTGACTCATTTATTTTCTATATTGTTACTTGATATTATTTAAGTGATATAATTGAAGCTCAAAAATTAAATTTTAATATTCGATTGAATTGAAACGAAATGAAATGGAAACTTAGCTAGATAACAGAAATGGTCTACTCGTTAGCCAAACAACATCTGTTTTTGTTATTAGGATACCAATTGCAAGACTTAGACCGATTTTTTTAATTGTGTTTAATCGGTTGACCCTGCGAGCCAGCCCCAAAACTTACCGCTTCTTTCGAGCTCCTTGAGCTCGAAAAAACTGTTGTGAATACATTTTCAAGCTCTTCGAGCTCGAAAATACTCTTGTATGCCGTTCTTTTCGAAAAAAGCGTTTTTTACCATTTTCTCTCCAACGAATAAACCGATTTTGATAGTTGAGGTGGCATTCGACGCTGCTTATGAAGTTTTAGAGCTGATTAGATTTTAGAATCAATCCATCGAGCACATTAAAATTTATCCAAAAGAAACAATTTTGAAAGAATTTTATTTTTGAAATATCCCGAAACGAGCCCTACCGATCAAACTCAAATTTCTCTCGACTTCAAGATATTGACAAGCGGCGTCGAATGCCACCTTGACAAGTAAAATCGTTTAATCCGTTCAAAAGTTATAGATATTTACATACGTATGTACATACATGCATACATTCGGACATTATCTTGAAATTAGTCAAAATAGCTTCCTCGAACCTTAAAACGTCGAGATCTCTTAGAAATTCGATTTTCGAAAATCGGACCGAAACCAATAACTTCCCGAATTTTTCAAAATTTCCAATTTTCTTAGCGGGAAGTTAAAAAATCTGGAAACGGGTTGATCCTGCGGGTCAGTCCCAAAACTTCCGAGCTCCTTGAGCTTTGACAATACCTGTTCGAGCTTTTTGAGTTTCATATTAAACTCCGAGAATTCAACAAATTCAAAACTACAATAAGGATCGTTTTTTAAAGCCTTGCTCACGATCATGCTTGATAGGTTCAATGTTATTAAGCAGTAATTCATAGAAATTATCAAAATAGAGAGTGACATGAACTTTTAATTTAAGGAGCGAGTTAGAATATAAAGCATACCAAAAATAACGTCAGGATCATTGGTTTTTCAAAATTTTTGATTATAATATTATTTCAACTATTGAATCGAATACTATGAAAGCAAAGGGGCAGTATGCGTTTTGGAGAATGGTGAATATCGTTGTTCGTTTAAACAAATGAAAATTTTTTAATTTTCCATCGCTGATATCTTACAAACTAGTCAACCGACTTTGAAGTTTATGGCAGCCTTTGACGCAGTTTTTTAGTCTTCGATGCTAAAAAACAGTTCGAATCAATCAGCTTGGCGATTTTGAATTCATTAGAACACTACATTAAACAAATTTAATATCATTAGATCGAAAAGACTGAAATAATGAAGAAATACGAAAAAAAAAAATTGTTTTTTTGGAATTTTTCACAAACAATTTGATCAATCGATTACAAAACCTATTCAGTTCTAGAACCCAATAAAACGCGTCGATTGCTGCCTTAACCATCAAAATTATTATCGATTTGGTCATCGCCAGCAGTGCTATCTATACCTAATCATGGGATCAAAGAATTCTTTATCAGCTGATAAAGTATCTGACAAGCTGAGTGCCGGAACTACGCCATGTCGATTGTGTTAAGACAAAAGAGGTCAAGCGCCCTTTATTGGGCGGCAGACCAGCAACCACTGCCCTCTCGGTTGGTTTCGCTACTGGTACTCCAACCATTAGGAGCCTTGAAAATGTGGCTGTAGGAAGCGAACAGGTTTCTCTGTGAACTTATTAACGAGTATTTCCGTGGCACCATGATTTGTTTTATAAAATCACGGGGCATACATGGTGGAAGATAAGATTATCACTTAGTGATGGAAGAGGGCAAGTTCGTGTCAATGACATATCTGAAATCTTAGTGATTATAAATGGAGGGAACCCTTTTTCGGGTATTGAAGAGAAGTGTCTCACCATTTCTCACGATGCAACTTGTCGACCAATGCAAGGAATTAGTACTACAGGAGGCCTTTCCAAGCTCACTACGACCAGAGTCTTGTTATTTCCTGAGATAGTTGTAGTGTTTGGCCCAAGAAAAATATGGACTCCTGATGGCTGCGGGTGAGGCACCTACACGCAAAATGATCTTTGGTCTGATCATCGATCCTCAGGTGGAAAGTGTTGTCCAATTAGGATGAATGGAAGTGATACACGTTGTTGTGGTCCAGGACGGAAGTTACCACCTTCTAATGAAATAGCTTCGTTTCCGTTCTCACTTGAGGAGCTAACCTTTTGTATAAATGATTGTGTTTAGAAAACAGTTAAGGATCCATTGGAAAATGTCACCAATAATCTCATTTCGCTTGGTGAAGATGTCAAAATCCTGCCAAGTGACGTCAAACAAAAATTTTTCAACACTGAGACTAACATTATCAACTTGGATGAGAGAGTTATAGCTTCAGAAACTCAACAGACAGAGAGGGCCATAGACGACGTCTTGAACATGTCTAATTTCTTAAAAGAACTTGATAATTGAAGCTTACGGAAGTTAAATTCAAATGCTTATGCACGGAGAAAAAAATATTGTTCTGAGAAGTATACTGTATAGTTACAGTAACAATACGAAAAAGTTATCTACTAGATTGTTACTGCAACGATCTACTGTATCGTTCTGACAACAATACGATAGATAGCTCTGAGATCTATACCGTATCGTTCCGACAGCTAAACCGTATCGTTCTGAGCCCTATCTGACGTCACGTGCGTTGCAAATGATATAAGACGTTTAAAAATCTTTATCATTAATAAATAAATGATAAGTTAATAATTTTGATTAATTAAAATAATTTATTTATTAAGCGTCTGCTAGCAACAATTATACCCGATACACAAAATAGACGCGAAAATGTATGCTTAAATAGGTTAGGTGGTGCCATGTGAGGTGACAACTACAAAAAGTCGTATAGGGCTCACAGCTATCTAATAGATAGTTACAGGGACGATACGGTATTGTTACCATAAGTAAACATATTGTTGTGGTAACGATCTACGAGTTGCTATACTTTAGATCGTTCGAGGAACAATATTTTTTTCTCCGTGTGGTGCCCCTGAAGCATCTGATCAGTCTAAAACTGTTGAACAAAACAGAACTCTATTAACTGAAATACTGTCATTTCTGAAGTATGAACCACCTCAGAATTTCAAATGCATTAGAATTGGTAATCTTAATGAGGATAATAACAAGCAAAGTCCTGTCGAAATCAAGATATCAAAAATGAAAGTACACCACCGATTTTAGATGAAACTGGTAAAACTCGTGGTTGTCAATCATTTCTTTTCTCACCAAAATTTTTAATTCTCGAAGGGTTCCTTTAAGGTCTGAGTTAATTGGACCACCACCAGCTTGCACGGCTTGCTTAGCCGTCGTTACAATTTTTCTGAGCCCACCTTAGACCGTCTCCTAGTGCTTTTCTTCTTCTTACCACCCACTCTCTTCTTCTTACCACTCATTCTCTTCTTCTTTACTCCCAATCCAAAGTGTTTTTTTTTTTTCACCTTCATGATTTTATTCACACTCGAAGCAGCAGCTTTTTTCGCCCAGAAGCGTCTTTTTCTTGAAACCGTCACCACGCTTTCTCAGCTAGTATTTTATCAGCCTTTTGACGTGCAGCCAAATTTTGTCGGTTTTTCGAGTGAGTAATATTGTAATCTTTAGATGCTGCATCCACAGGATTGATACCAAGATCACCACGAGCCAAACTCTGTGCCAATTTTGTACTTGGTCCACGATACTGATAACCAAGTATATGAAGTTCAAACGGTAGCTTTGTGATGATCATCCATAACATTTTAAGGAACTAAATAAAGTTGTGTAGAATTCTATCAACTTTTGATCATAACATTCTATAAAACTCTGTAAAATGTTACAAAATTTTATACAATTCCTTTCAACTTTATGGAACTTTATAAAATCTCATAATGAGATTATTTCTCGGGATATATATTTAATGGTGGATTTCAAATTAGATTAAGCGCATATGCTTACAGCTCCCTTTACCATTAGCTTCAAATTAACTTGTCGCTGGCTGCTGATACTAAAACTTTGTTTGATTAAATGTAATTACGTAAAATGTAGTGAGAGACAAGATAAAACACGATTTGCGACTTCAGGCGTTATCAACGGTCTTCGACTCGAGCAGCTAACTCCACCTTAATCTATAATCGTATTGATACATCTCTTGTTATACAATATGCTATGGATAACATGGTTATAGTTTTCACCTTGATTTTCGAAAGTCGAGTTTTCATCAGATGTAGACGTTTTAAGGGGTAAGGAGTTTTGATCCCCTCAAAAATATCCTGGCTAGAATATCCCCAGGACGTAATATCCCCAAAATACAATTCCCCCAATAATGATTTTTTATTTTATTGAGATCTTATGTCGCTTTTCAATTTTGAATATACTTAATTAAGTCATATATTTGATTGTATTATGGTTTTTCCATACTTTGTAATTTGAATTTCGATGCCTGTAAAAAAAAGATCTCGCTTGATCATATAGAATAATCTTTCCTTATATATAATTATATATGGATTTTTATATGCATATATATATTTAAATATAATCATATCAACCTTTATACACTTATCCAAAAAATTAAAGGAACAAAAAAATTTATAAATTTTTTAGTGATTTTTGGAAGGCTGTATTTTCGTAAAAAATGATCGTATCAAAAAAACAAAAAAAGCAAATTGAAGCTTGAAATCTCTAGTTTAAAGATCTTCCAGCAAAATATTTTTTCGAGCCACGGTTTTTGCGGAATCATAAAAAAAAGGTCGAGACAAAATTTTTCTAAATTGTTTGGTTTTGTTTTTAAGGTCTACGGGGCTGGGAAAAATTTAAAAAAAAAAACAAATTCAAGGCTCGCTTAGGAAATTTATTCAGCTACAATTTGCTTTTCTTTTGTTTCTCTGTACGTCAATTTGCTGCTGAGATATCAGCCTTCAAATGAAAAAGGATCCTTTTGTCTTTGATTATTGATATCTCAGCAAATAATAAGGGCAGTTTAAGAAACTTGAATAAATTCCCTACAAGCTTCATTTTCGATTTTTTCAAAAAAAAATTTTTTTTCATCCGTGATATCCATTTGAAAAACCCTTAAAAAATGGCCATTTTCTGGTTTTTTAGTCGACTCATCGCTACTCTGCACATATTGATAAAAAAAATAATGTTGCCAGGTAATTGAACAGCTTAATGTACCCTCAAAAACCCTGGAAATTTTCAGATTGATCAATTAAACCGTTTGTCTGGTCCGATTGCTCAAAGTTTTGCAAAACAATTAAAGGAATAAGTTTTGTCCCTTAAATTGTCTAATCGTTATCAAAATGAAAAAATCAATTTTTTTCAGATTTTCTTTCATTTTTGTGTTTGTTGTTCAGTAAATGTACACAGTAAAAAATATTGTGTATTTGTGTCGAAAACGGTTTGTGTTAAAAATTGTAGTGTGTTAAACTAACACAAAGTTTGTGTCAGTTTTTTATGTAACATAAAAAATGTGTTATACACTCTTTATTAACACATTTTGTGTGTTACTCTGGAATACTTTGCGTCCTCTTGTGGCGATATTTCAACATTATCTTTGTGTTAAAAAGAGGTTACACAAAGTTTGTGTCGAAATTTCAACACAAATTTTGTGTCGAAATTTCAACACAAATTTTGTGTCAACCGTTTTTAACACACAAACTGTGTTGATTTTACACAATATTTTTTACTATGTAAGGTAAAGAGAAAAAAAAAAAAAAAAGAATAAAACGTAAAAAAATTCTTGTTTTATCTCGTATTTTGTTGGAAGATCTTTAAACTAGAGATTTCAAGCTTCAATTTGCTTTTTTAATTTTTTCGATACGATCATTTTTCACGAAAATACAGCCTTCCAAAAATCACTAAAAAATTTATAAAATTTTCTTGTTCCTTTAATTTTTTGGATAAGTGTATATAATTGTGTATGACATGGTATATAATTTGATCCGATTATTTCTGGCTAGTACACTATATCTAGAGATATGTATGAACCTATATGTAGGTCTATACATGGTTAGATCTGATTAGATCGGATTAATATCGACGGACGTATAATCAAATACAGGCCGATTTACAATTAGATCTGATCAGACATGACTGATATTAACTCATTCACAATTAGATGTAAGTCTATATATGGGGTATTTCATGCCAAATCGGGTGGTTTAAAAAATTTTGGTTTTTGATTTTCTCGAGTTTTTGGTATTTTTGAGAACGCCTCAAAATAGGCTTTCTAGTAAGTTTTAAGGTTTTTTTTTATCACTGGTTGAAAAAATATCGAATTCTCAAGAGACCGCTCTTTTTGGTTTTTTGCTAACAACATTCTTAATAATGGTCAAAATTCAATACTTGTTTTTTCAGAATTTTTGCTCATAGATGGCCTTTAAAGAAAAAAATAACATGAATCTTCTTCTTGATTATTTATATTGATTTCTGTCTAAAAGAATGGAGTCATCAGGCTTAATCTTGAGCGAAACGTAAAAAATCAATCCTTATTGATTATTTTTAATTTGTTGAATTCTCGGACATTAATACATAACGCCACTTTCTTTGAAACATCGAACATGTAACGACAGTAATGTTTTCGAGCACCTTGAGCTAGAAAACAGCAGAAAGTCTCAGGGCTGGCCGGCAGGATCAACCGTTTTTCAGATTTTTATTGTTGAAATGATTGAAGGTAATCTGATTGTTCTTTATATATATTAACAACGATATATTACATAAATTCAGACACTGATTTATTTTTTTTTAGTTAGCTTCAAATACAATAACTTTCAGTCCACAACTCCGTTTTACCCGTAAGCTTATCCTGGATTTGCGACTAACCCCAAGCGGCATTTCCACCTTGGGATACACACTAGCATCCAAGATGTATTGTCATGGGCTAACTGTGCAGCTTTTCAAATCCCACGTAATATTGGATTTCCCGGTAATGCCTTAACTTTTTATTATTTCATGTAACTAAAATAAAGTTAATCGTTTGAATATAAACACGTTTTCATGGACATCAATAATCACATTGTAAATAATTCGTATATTATTGAAAGAGTAATCTCTATATTATAAAAAAAAATACATTCGAATATCATTGTAAGTGTAGTGGCAATATTGCCGCGATTTCCGTTAAATACGGTAATTTACCGTAATTTGAATCTGCTAGGAAAGTTTATAGATAAAAAGGCTTGGTTATGTCTATCTGACGAACTCTATTATAATTTCTGTAAAGAACGGAATTCATTAATTTGTGCATTATTTGTGTAGGATGTAACAGTTTGAGCATTTGAGTTAATTAATGCCATAATTTGTTTCTATTTATAAGTGTATAGCAGAATAGAGAATCAGACGAAAATCCAGCGATATCGAAAGCTAAGCAGCATTGACGTGGGACATTAGTCCGATAGGTGACCCCAATAGTAAAACAGCAGTTTACTGAAAAATAGTGTTTTTTTTTTTTTAATGGAAATGTCACTGACCTCCATATTAATATAGACAATAAATCCCAGTGAAATTACTTAATTAATAGTCATTTTAATTGAGATATTATGAATGACTATATTCGTTCATGCATCATTATATACACTAATTACAAAAATGGAAGGATATTAACAGATTTCAAAATGTTTAATTGATTTTCAACATGCTTTAACTGGAGGAAAATGGTCGTACAGTAAGAACAAAAAAAGCAAGTTGTAGCTCCAAGTGTCTTGTTTTTAGATCCGGACCTGAAAAAATTTTATCATGTACACGGAAATAATTTTCGTATGAATATTGCCATGTTATTTATTCTAAAAATTACTCTAAATCGAGTAATCTTGGGCCATTACGACTTTTTACTTTCGAATTATGAAATTTTACTCTTTCAGTGAGTAAAAGTCAATCAGATTAATTTTTACTCACAATTGCGAGTAAAAATTACCCCTAGCGGCTGTCTAAATAACTCTTTCTAATTCCACTTTTACTCGTAGGTTATGATAAAAAGTTGATGATTCAATTTATAAAATTTATTTTGAATTACAATAAAAATTACAATTAATAGGCTGAAATTTTCATAAAAAATCCAAAAATCATCTAATTGCTTTAGAATATGACTTAAAATAAATATTTTGAAAAATAATAAAAAAAAAATTATTCTTATTGTGTTGAAAAAGAAAAGATACAAATTTTTTTTTTAATTTTAAAATAAATATTAAGTTATAGAGAGATACAGAGATCGTCTTTTTTTTCCAAGCCTACGTTTGTGTGCGTAACATGTAAGTCGTCGCGAGCAAAATAAAAGACATTTAATTGAAGCCGATATTAACCGACGATTAACGAAGACTACTGAAATATTACTCAGCAGTTTAGAGTAAAAATTACTTCCATAGATAAGAAAATTTATTCGAGTTATAAGCAGTTTTTCATCAAACAGTTAATGGGTTTAAAAGAATGGTATATTGGGGAGTAAAAGTTAATCGCATGGAGTAAAAATTAATAGATTAAGATGAGATATTCACAATAATCGATTAAATATAAGACTTTTAAAAAATTACTCAGTAGTAGAGTAAAACATGGTCTAGCAACCCCGATGAAAAAAGATTTTGTCTAATCATATATGATCATGCATAATTATCTATATATGATCAGATTCAAAAATTGGCCAGATCTGATCATACATAACTTGATCTGTTTATCCATGATCATATATGATTATATATAATCATGCATGAACGAATATAGTCATTTTTAGAATCTCATTTAGAATATCTGTAAATTATTAATTAAGTAGTTTAATTAGGATTTATTGTCTTCATCAATGTCAATGTCGGTTAAAATTAAATAAAAAAAAAAAAAAAAATTATTAACCAACGACAATTATTTTACTACGAGGTCACCCATCCAATTAATGTCCCACGCCGATGCTGCTTAACTTTGGTTATCGATGGTTTGTAGTCTGATCCTCTAGTCTGTTATACACTTATAATTAAGAAACGTTTATGGCATTACTTAACTCAAATAATCAAATTGATACTTTATACTTTTAAATTGCTGCTGAAACCTTTGAACATTTTTTGAGTATTGGGGATTTAAGTTTGATTGATAGTTGACAGAATAAAAATTTAATAACATTGATATTAAAAAATTGTCATATTATTTAAATATATATATATATTTAAATATTTATAGGTTTCATATCAATAAAATCTGATCAGATTTAATCATACATAGACATATATATAGACATATATAACTACATGTAGGTTTATATCAGTCACGTCTGATCAGATCTAATTATATATAGGCCTATATCTAATTATATATGAGTTTGTATCAATCATTTCTGATCAGATTTAATCATGTATACACATATATGATCATATATGGGGTTATAACAGCTAGGTATGATCATATCTAATTATATATAGACTCATAGATGATCAGATCTGATCATATATAGACACATATATGGTTATATATGGAGTTATAACAGCCAGATATGATTATATCTAATTATATAGACTCATATATGATCAGACCTGATTATATATAGACTTGTACATGATTATGTATGGGGTCATAACAGCCAGGTATGATCAGATCTAATTATGTATGGGGTCATATATAATTATATATAATTATATATGACCCCATATATAATCATGCATGATTATATATTACTTCATATATGATTATATATAATCATATATGATCATACATATGAACATATATAATCATATATGATTAGACAAAATCTTTTTTCATCGGGACGTTAATATTTAAACAAAAAATACCAATTTTTTGCAACGGCCCAGGATTACTGGAAATTACAGAGTAATTTTTATCAAAAAATTCTTTCCGTGTACCGTTTCAGAGTACTCGTAAGAAAACCACCGCAAAAAATTGCCAAATTTTTGCACGACTTAAGAACAGTCTGTTCACCCGACTCGAAATATTGAACTTACACTTAACTTACGTTAACTTATAGAACTTACATTGAATTTACATAAGCTTAATGGGCTTGATTATAAGTTGAATCGACTTAAATCGAAATACTGACTTAGTTATAACTTACCTGGAATAAAATTAACCCAAAGTGATCGGTATTTGTTTGGAAAACTTCGATAGTGAGTGATTTATGAGATTGTTGGGAATATTTGTGCAAAAGTTTACGCCGTAAGTCAAATGATGTCAAAACGGGAGTATTTTTATCGTCCAACCCACTAAAATCTTCCACGGGAAAGCCGAAGGAAATTGATTTTGTCCATCTTTTTTAACATTGAATATCTAGATGACGATTTCAACGTCCAATACTTTCAACTTACGATTCAAATTTCGACTTGGGAGTACATTCAAGTTCACTTTGGGTTAATTTTATTCCAGGTAAGTTATGATTAAGTCAGTATTTTTGTTTAAGTCCATTCAAGTTATAATCAAGCCCAATAAGTTATTTAAGTTAGATGTAAGTTCTATAAGTTAAACGTAAGTTCAATATTTCGACTCGGGCAATAATTTTTTTTTTTTTTTTTGATAATCTTACCTTAAAGTTCGTTTCAATAATTGTATGCCCTTTCATTTGACGCTTTTAACAAGCCTTTGAAAATTAATAACTCGGAATGTATTGATCGTATCAGAAATGGAAGAAGTATGGCTTCGGAAACTGCGAATCAGTCTATATAAGACATAATTAGTGGCTTTTGATAAAAAATGTTTTTTGAAGCGACAATTTTGATAAAAAAAAAAGCAAAAATTCGCATATTCAAGGATATTTGGATAACTTGGTATAACTTTGAATATAATGGATGAACGAATGATATCGTCAAAACTGTAAAAATTATGAAAATTTTTTTTTGACAATCACGAAGCGTTGTGAACATGATAACGTAAAAAAAATTTGAAAAAAAAAACAATTCCAACTACATTTTATATATAAATCCAATGGATGAGGGCATTACTGAGATGGATTAATTATGTTTTTTATTGATGGAAAAATCCCGACGACAACTGGGCTCAGACCTAAGCCCTCTCAATTCTATAAGTCCTTGCTGCTATCCACTGCACCAACCCACGAATGAGATCACGTATAAATAAATAGTATAATTATCGACGCATGAAGTTTTAAACTTTCATAACAAAGTCTACAACATATAATCAATGACTATGTACAATAGGGTGGGCCGAAAATACGCTTTTTTTGAATTTTCATTATTAATACCAAAAATATTTTTCTTTGTACAAAAAAAAATTTTTCGGAAAACAAACAATATTTTAGGTCGATATCTTAGGCTCGCCAAATCCCGTTAAAGTTAGAAGTTGTTTAAAATTTTTTTCCAACTTATATAAAATTACGTAAAGTTGATAGTTACTGAGATAATTGCAATTTTGTTCTAAAAAATATAATTTTCAAGATATTATCACTTTTTCATGATAAAATATGAATTTTATCATATAAATTTCATGGAAAATCAAATTTCTCACAATCTTCTGGTAAAAACTTGAAATTTATAGTTATTCAGAAACTGGCAGTTTTATGTTTAGATATTCACATTTCTCATTATTTGGTGTTTTTCACCAAGAATTGCTATTATCTTTGTAACTATCAACTTTGAATAAATTTTTATTTAAAGATTAAACGAACTTACCTGTAAGTGAAGTTCTATCTTAATTGTATGAAGCGCCTCTTCCGAATGATCACTAGTAGTACCCTTACTTCCTACAGTTTGTGCCACAAGTTTAAAGTACGTAAAAAAAAACATTTTTACCGCCGTGAACCCAGCGCCACGACTAGCTGACTTCATTTATTTAAAGCAGTGCCATAATTAATATTTAAGGGGATCAAAATACAATAATTTTTGATTATTGGGATCGGGAGGGAGTGATCATTCGGAAGAGGCGCTTCATACAATTAAGATAGAACTTCACTTACAGGTAAGTTCGTTTAATCTTTAAATTGTATTTCGCGCCTCTTCCTCTGATCACTAGTAGATGTTTAAAGTATTATGGCACTAAAATTATTAATCGTGCGTAAGTAATCTATTGATTAACAAAGTGAAATGATTTATTTAGTTACATGCTCTCTTATTTTAATATTGCTTTAGCAAAACTAGATGTATCCTCAATTATATTCAAGTTATAAAAAGTAGCAAAAGTTTTAGACTTCTTGGTCCAACCAGCAGTCTTTTTTATTAAATCGACACTGATACCGCTTCTCTTCGCTGCAGAAGTCGACGCGTGTCGAGTACTGTATGCCGTAAAAATATCTGTGTCTATTTTACACATATCAAGGACTTCTTTAATCCATCGGCTGATGGTTTGGGCTGTTACTTTGTCGTGAGGTTTCCGATATGAGATAATCAACTCTTTTGTATTTCCTCGGAGTTCTTTTGTCCTCTCCAAATAGTTTAGTAGAGTAGTAGCAACGCAAATCTTTTTGTTTTTCTTAAAAAATGGCAATGTAAGAGTTGGTTGTGTTCGCCGAGGGCCTGAAGTTTTAATCGTTGCTTGAATTTTTATAATAATAGCCTCTCGCTGTCTCTTAACATCTAAAATATTAATCAGTGAAAAAGTTTGCATACGATGACCTGTTGTTAATGCTAGCAGGATAACTAACTTAAGTGACAGCTGTTTTAAGGACAGATCAACACTTTCTGGCCACTGATTCAACAGTTTGAGAACAATTTCCGGATCCCATGTGTCATTGTATTTACGCTTTGGAGGCCTTATATTAGCGACACTTTTACAAAATCTTTTTACTCTGGCGTCTTGTCCCACTTCTGGTCCTAGCAGCAACGATAACGCTGATCTATACGAGTTGATGGATCCGTATGACGCACCTCTATGAAATTCTTGCGTTAAGAATTCTAAAGTATGCGTAACATCAAATGTGAATCTTGCTATTTTTTGTTTCGTGCAAAATAACCACCATCTTTTAAGTGGAGACTCATATTGTTGAAGTGAAGATTTGCTTAACGATGAGAGAGATAGCTCAGCAGCTTCTGCAGGTACCTGTCTTAATCTGAACGCCTCCATGATAAAATTCCTGCCACCAGGGAAAGATTCTTCCAGAGTGGGTGAGGTTTCCTGTCAATAGAATGAATGAGATTAATATTAGGCTTAAATATTATGGGCTCCGATTCTAGCATATTTGTGAACAGTGGATACCACGCTTGTGTTGTCCACTGAGGGACAACCACGATACCTCTAGCCTTATCAGTCTTTATCTTTTTAAGAGTCTTTAAAATAATTGAAAAAGGAGGAAACCCATAGAAAAAATCGTCCGACCAGTTTCTCGTGAATGCGTCAATTGCCTCAGCCCCTGGATCATTTTTCCACGAATAGTACCTACTACACTTAGTATTTGAGCGACTTGCGAATAGATCTATTATTGGAGTATTAAATTTATGGCAGATTTTTTTTGGAACGTTAACTCTGAAAGTGAAAATTCAGTCTCAGGTTCAAGTCTTCTAGATTCGAAATCTGCTACGTAATTATCTGCTGATCGAATGTACGAAGCAAAGATCCATAAGTTTCGTTGCTCGCACCACTGCCATATGGACTTCGCAAGGCTATTTAAATTTTTGTATTGAATACCTCCCATACGATTAATATATGATATGGCGGTGGTATTGTCGATCCTAAGTAATATATTACAATTACGAAGCTTTCTGGCAATTGATTTCAAGGCTAAAAAGGCTGCAAGCAACTCGAGATAGTTAATTGGATTTTTCTTCTCTTCTACACTCCAAAAACCATGCGCTTTCTCTCCGCCGGAGGATGCACCCCAGCCTGATAAGGAAGCATCTGAGAAAATCTCGATTTTGAACTGGAAATTATTGACTGGGCTTGTTGCCGTCATGATAGATTTTTTCCACCATTGGAAGTCGTCTTTTAAGGATTTTGAAATCTTCATATTTGTATCAAAATTACCAGCCACGCGTTCTAATGCTATAAATTTTTCCCTTTCAAAATTTTTCATGTAAACCCAACCGTATTGGACTGCTGGACAACATGCCCCAAAAGAGCCAATAAAAGAAGCAAAATCCCTGATCTGACAACTTTTTAAGTGAGAGAATTTATTCAATTTTTTGTTAATGTCAAACCTTTTTTCTAATGGCAATGAAACTAACATTTTTTCTGAATCTAGAATAAACCCTAAAAATTTTTTATTAGTTTCCGGTGTTAGACTACTCTTGTTTTTATTAATTATGAAACCTAGTTTTATCAATAACTTACAAGTTGTTGAAATATTCTTTAGACAGTCATACTTAGACTTTCCAATCAACAGTAAATCGTCTAAGTATACGACAGACATAAGTCCCTTCTTTCTCAACACAGATACTACCACTCTCATAATTTTAGTAAAGACATAAGGCGCCGTATTGAGTCCAAAAGGCATACACGTAAATTCATACAGTTTGCCATTAAATAAAAATCTTAAGTATTTTCTACTATTTTCTTTAATTGATATTAAATAGTAGGCATCCTTAAGATCAACCGTGGCCATCCGACAAAATACAAAAATTAAATCTCGCGCCGTACGAAGGTCCTCTAACTTGAAGTGCTGAGTTTCAATAAATTCATTCAGCCTTTTTAAATTTAAAATTAACCGATATGATTTATCGGGTTTCGGAACTAGAAAAATTGACGAAATAAATTCACCTTCGACGTGCTGACATTCTGTAATTACTCCTTTGTCAAGTAATTTCGATATGAGCCCCGGGATTTCCCGAAGCTCTTCAGAAGACCACTTTGACTCTATCGGAGTGGTATTTTGTCGAGGAAATCGGCTAAAAGGTATCTCATAGCCTGATATCCACGTTAAAACAATGGGATCACTGGTGATCGAAGCCCAGGTGTCTTTAAACAGACTAAGTCTACCTGCAGGTTTACTTACATTTAATGTCTCCTCGAAGGATAACGACTGCGGGTTGAGTTCGGATTCTGATTCTGACTCCGGTAAGCACTCCTCTGGTACGTGCTCCTCTGGTTCGTGCTCTTCTGGTTCCATGAACGTCTCGGCCCGTCCAGTTTGGTCTGTGTCTTTGCTGCTGTCATCAAACGGGACGGGCGCTGACCATTTTTTGCTGGCTTGAGGGATTTGTTTGAACTTTTCAGTTCTTTGCTTGTACGTTCCAATGTCTTAGCGATTTTTATTTGACCTTCGAGTTCTTTGCCAAATAACATTTCTCCAATCGTTGTTGCATTCAGCGTCTCTTTCAGGTTAGAGTTTAAGTTTGTGAGGACTAGAGCCTTTCTCGTGAGAGATTCCTCTCTCTGAACTTCTGAAAGAACTCTACCGGCATCACTCACTAGCTCTAATACCTTTAATTTATCAATTTCTTCAGTTGAAATTAAAGATGTGATAGCTCGGCCTAAGGCCGTGAGGCATACAGATAATTTTGTCTGTTTTTCAACCATTCGAGCATCTCTACTGATTGCACCCTCTGGGAGTGATGCTTTAATCTCCGGGTTTAATTTCGGGGGATTTATTAATTTACAATTCTCTGGAGTAGGGAATTTTTTCAGAAGTTCCAGCTTTTCTTCTTTAGGCAAGCCCTTCTCCAGAATTTCTGTCCAGCGCAGCGCAATTTCTTGTTCAATTGGAGGTCCTGTGGCGTTGTCTGGATCTAACCGTTTTCCAATTGCTTTCAAAATTGTCTCATCAAGTTGTGTTGGCTGAGCTGTCAAGATCGTCTGGCTGTCCTGTCCCCCCTCTTTTTCTTTACTTGAATCTGAAACCGGATTAGAGGGATTTCCAGATTCTGTGCTCTGCATAGCTGGTTCATCACTACTTAGCTGAGTAGTATCTTGGTTGTCTCGGCTTTTTGAACCTCGATCTTCTGAATGATGAGAAGGTTGTCTACTCTGGGACCGACTACGAGAGTTTGAATATTCTTGTCTGTCCCTCGAAACTCGTTCTCTTGAATAGGTATGAGTACTATGATCTCTTGATCTAGTACGCGAGAAGCGATCTCGTGATCTCATTTTTGAACGTCGATCACGTGGTCTTCTACGTGCGTGGCGATCTCGTGATCGTGCACGTGAATAATAATCTCTTGATCTCCCACGCAAGAATCGATCTCTCGATCGACTTCGTGACTCTGAGTAACTTGAAGCCGAGCTTCTGTCATAGTAGCCTCTTGATCTACTACGTGAACGACCTATAAGGACGGAATTGGAAAATAATAATTCTTATTATTATTTTGACAGTAAGCATATTATTCAAAAAAAAATTTTTTATAAATACAGACTCGTGTCCGATTTATCAAATTTTTTATCATGCTAGTAATTCCGACAATAGACTCTTGTCCATTGGTCGGGTTAACTATAGGCACTTGTGGACTCGTGTCCAAGCTAACCTTATTAATGCATAAATATAATATGACTCGTATCTGAATAACTACATAATTATCTCTTGATAATTATTTTCAGCATTATTCCTAATGACTTGTATATTTATCTGTAACTTTTTTAAAATTTTCATAATTCTTTGTAATTTTAGGTTATACTTACGTTTTTGTTGACGTCTTTTATATTTATTTAATTCTTTTTCAAGACGCAATATTTGTCTTTTTTCATAATCATAGTCTCTGTCAAACTTTGCTCGATTCATTTTCCAGGTTTCAAAATAATTTAATTTAATTTATTTTTTAATTATTACGCACGTTGAAAACTTTAACTTGTTTACACGCTCTGCACAAAAAAAGGAATGAAGTCAGCTAGTCGTGGCGCTGGGTTCACGGCGGTAAAAATGTTTTTTTTTACGTACTTTAAACTTGTGGCACAAACTGTAGGAAGTAAGGGTACTACTAGTGATCAGAGGAAGAGGCGCGAAATACAATTAGATCTGTTTTGTAGAAAATTTAATTTCCTACGAAATTATTATGATACCACGTTCCCTGTCTTCTATACTTCATCATCCGTCATCTGATGTTGTAGCGCAGAAGAAATTATAAAAAACAATCTAGTCTACTGACACTTGGATAAAACCATCAGGATACTGATAGTTTTAAGTCCTGTTGAACAAAACAATCTGGTCTTCTGTCTTTGAAAAAGTATTGTTGCTAAATTTAAGTAATGATTCATATCATTGAATACTTACCAATACCAATTTTATTAAGTATAATTAAACTATTCCAGTTTGTTTAACCCATAGGCCTTATTACCCTACCATAGTAAAATAAGGCCTATTCGTATGGTTTTTGTAAAAGTTTAATTTTTTGTTTGTTTGTAGTATAAATTACCATTACTTCATTATATTTTATGGCTAATGTATTAAAATAAAGATTTATGATACATATCGATAATTAAATGCAATATTTTCGATTCTATTCAAAATCTCCCTTCGCTAGGCCTTATTACCCGCTAGCACCTTATAGTAAATAACGCCATATTTCTGGTACTCGTTTCAATACTGTCTGAGAATATTTCACATACTGTTCTAGTATCGGTCTGGAGACCATACCAGCATGGTGTTGAACGCCATGCATTTCTTACCGTGTAGACCCTGCACTAAAGATCATCCACGGGGAAAAAAGTATCGTGACCAGCAAGATACTGTATACTACCTATCGCGATACCCGTTCATTTAGCTATTTGGAGCTTATGCGAGTGTTAATACGTATAGTTTTGGCAACGATTTGAATCGTGAATAGGACTAGAATGGATCTCCACGGTAGCTATACAGACCGCTCCTTTCACGATACACAAATCATTATCCAATAGATCGTTCCAATTCTGATTTTTTTTTTCTCTGGTCCCGCATTATCAGTCATTTTCAATTCTTGTCACTAGGAAAGCATAGATATTAATCTAAATATAGTGTTTTCAAATTTAATATCTACAACAATATCAAAATAGTCTATACTATTTATTTTCTTCTACTGGATTATTGTTTTTGCCAATTTAAATCCATAACAAGTTAAGAGGTTTAAAAATTTCATTATCTTTCCTAGGACAGAAGACGTCTAGCTTCTGCTCACTGAATATATTTCTGAGTTAATTCCAATCTTGGCAGAATTGCATTTGTGAATTGTAAGCCTCATCAGAATAGTCATATGTCATTCCAACCAACCAAGTTGACAGTTTAATTTGTACAAGCGCTATCAACAAGTAGTTATAAAAAGTGACTTGTATAGCTTGGGATAAAATACGATTTCAGACTGAGTGTGACATCAGCCCTCATTTTCAGCTTAGGCAAACAGCCTTACCCTTATCCAAAATCATCTTATTTTATCCCTCGTCATATAATATGCTATTTTATAACGCCGTTTATGACGTTGATCCCGGCCATAAAATGTAATTGTCATTTCTTCAAACTCTTTTTTCTCTGTACATAAATCATAGAATTTATTTTTCAGTTAGCGGGTGCAACAGGTTTATGATAATTATTTTAAAATATATATACCGAACAAATAAAAAATAAAAATGATAAATGTGCTGTTTCCAACAGGAATAAAAAATATATACCAGATAAATAGTATATCATGAAGCAAGCTCCGAAAACGATGTATATATGGGCTATGAAGAAATAATATATATGTAAAAATAGTAAAAAGTGTAAAAAATTCTCCATAAATCGACATAACCCTTTAGACATAAACTAAGTTGAGTGATGTATCCGAAATGTTTGCGGGCTTCTAGCCAGTAAAGCAAATGCTTTGCAAAAGAGGGATGCAACATTAGATCTCTTCCGGTCGACCCATCCTGTGGTGAGCTACTCTTGCACCACTGCGGCTGGTTGCTTTCACCATTTATCTTTTTCGCTGACTTGGCTTGACCCCGTCTTGTCGCTGCGATTTATAATCGAGATCTTGTTTGAATATAAAAACTGGGAAATATACTAGAATATATGCTATGGGCACATTGCATACTGAAAAAATATAACAAAGAAAAGCTATGAAGAAGGAAGTATAGAAGGTATACACTATTAAAAAAATTGTTTGAATTTTCAAAACATTGTATATAACGCAATAAACACATACATTTGTGCTTGAGATTTCATTACTAATTTCATATACACGGAAAGAAAATTATGGAAACTGTTCCCATAATTTTGTGAAATTTTTTCCTATACCATCATAGGAATTACGACCATAAATTATGGAAGCAGTTTCTATAATTATAGGAATGTTTCCCATAACGTTATAGGAATGGTTCCTCTAATTACAGGAATGGTTCCTATAATTTATAGGAGAACTTTCTATAATATTATGGGAATCATTCCCATAATATATGGGATCTATTCCTATAAATTATAGAAACCATTCCCATAAATTATAGGGACCATTTCCATAACACAATAGGAACTATTTCTATACCATTATGGGAACGGTTCCCATATTGGTATATAAACTACTCTTATACCATTATGTGAATGGTTCCCATAATGGTATAGGAATTCACCCATACTATTATAGGGATGGATCCCATAATATATGGGAAGCATCCCTATAATAGTATGGGTACAATTCCTATACCATTATGGGAACTATTCCCATAATGCATAGCAAAACTTCTCATAATTTTCTTTCCGTGTAGAATTTGAAATACATGTTTTTGAATTTTTAAATTAACACTTTGTATTTTCAAATACTTCTTCTTGAATTTTCAAATACTTTCTTTATAATTTTTAAATAAATGTATTCGAAAATCTGAAGCGTTTATTTGAAAATTCAAAAGCGTGAATTTTTAATTCTATACGATCGTTACAATGAAATTTCAAACACAATCGTATGTGTTTATTGCGTTGTATACAATGTTTTGAAAATTCAAACAATTATTTTAACAGTGTACATCACATTTAATACTGTATCATTTTATCATTCATCACACTGTCAATGATGTTCAGTTCAGTCACAAGTTTTATTTACTTTATATTATTGAGGAAATAAAAACTAAACAATAATAAAGTCTGATGTACAACGCTCACATTACTCACACGGATATTATATATTTTACTACACAATACTTGATTACTGAACACGCAGCACGTGACGCGCAGAAATTTCATATACAAGCATTTGAATTTTCAATTAAGTATCATGAAATTTCAAAATAAATTATTAAAATTCAATATGTCTTAGAATTTTTAATACTTGGTTTGAAAATTTATAAAAAAAGTATAAATTTTAAGTACGTTTATTAAATTTCATATTTTTTATCTTAATTTGAAATACCAGCTTGAATATTAAATTACGTATATTAAATTTGAAGCTTTTTCCATTGAAAATACAATTCAAATATCTAGTTATGAAAATTTAATACCTTTTGCATTGTAATTTTCAAATTATTTTTAACAGTGTACTATTTATATAAATGAATCTATACAGCACGATGTAATACGAGAGATTATTATTTTATAACTTTACAGTTTACAAGCAATGATGGCAAAATATTGATAACTTTTTTTGCTTTTTGATGGAATGTCATTATTTCTACTAAATTAGTTTCATTTAGTCCTCTGCAAATAAGATAAGACAGATTCATCATTTACAACAAAATTGTATTGGTAAGGATCCACCCACGTTTTTTTTTTCAATACTTCTTGCATTTTGTTTTTCCAATCATTTCTCTGCTTCAACTTGTAAATTATTTAGGATAGAGCTTAAATACATAAATAGAAAGAATGTTCTTGATTCAATGATTGGGTTATTATAGAAATCGACTACACGTACTAAACGGAATTATATCTCCCTTCATAGAAATTTCACGATATTTGAAAAATAAAATTAAAAAAAACTTTGTTTTTAATAACTTGAAAACTACCTGATCAATTTATAAGTTTCGCATCCAATATTTTCTATAAAAGCGATAAATTGGAAGTTAATCTAAATTAGTCAACTTGTTTGGTACACATAGAAATATTTATGATAATTTAGCATGAAGCAATTAACTGATGTATTAATGTTTAAAAAGTTTCATTACACTATTTAAAAATATGTTGTTTTCATTGTAATTGTTACTTTTTTTTTACAAATTATTCTCATTTAGCATAATCAATTCTTTTATAGAATTAACAAAAGTTTCTGAAAAAAAATTTAACATTTAACTTTGTTGAAATTATTGAACTCCAAAATATTTGCGGACCTTAGTTTCAACCCTGGGTCAAAAAATTAGATCTGATTAAAATAAATGATAAATTCAAATATTTTTTCTTGAATTTAAGTTTATAAATTGTATTTATTTTATATAATAATTTAATCTGTTTTTGCCCGGATTATTTCTTATCCTGGCCAATATCAGACTTATATACGTATAATATTTAGTCTGTTTTAAATCGCGTTTAGACTGAAAACAGACTTTTTTATTACAATTCATGGTCTGTGTTCAATTGTTTTTAAGGATAAAAACAGACTTTAAATACTATAAGTCTTAGTCAGTTTTTAATTGCTCTTAGATCAAAAACAGGACTTTTTACAAATATAAATAATAATAATAAGAATATAGATTCATAAATTTATTTTAATTTTCTTGATATTTGAAACATGCTAATGCGCTTCCGTAATAAGATGTCACAAGAATTTTAATGGTTTCTAATGCCAAAATATTTTCGATTTTATCCAGTAAATAAGGAAAATTTCTTGACATTTTAAGAGTTATTTTATTACTTTTATTCAATACCATAAATATTCAGTCAAGACAACTAAAACATAAAGCTGTCAAACTTTCGTTAACTGTCGACTTTCTTAAACAAAAGACACTAAATAAATAGTAAACAAAACATAATCAATTCTGTAACTTAATATAATTTTCATAAATAGTGCCATAAATAAAAATATTACAAGTCTATGAAATTATGAAAACTGTTCCCATAATTTTGTGAAATTTTTTCCTATATCATCATTGGAATTACAACCATAAATTATGGGAGCAGTTCCTATAATTATAGAAATGTTTCCCATAATTATAGGAATAGTTCCTATAATTATGGGAATGATACCCATAACGTTATGGGAATGGTTCCTCTAATTATAGGAATGGTTCCTATGATATATAGGAATATTTTCTCTAAAATTATGGGAATCATTCCTATAATATATAGGAACTATTCCCATAAATTATAGGAATCATTCCCATAAATTATAGGAACCATTCCCATAATGTTATGGGAACTATTCCCATAGTATTATAAGAATAGTTCCCATGATGGTATAGGAATAGTTCCTATACCATTATAGGAACCATTCCTATAATATTATGGGAATGGTTCCCATACTATCATGAAAAAAATAATTTAAAGAAAAGTGTGGCAATCACTTTTACAATACACAGAAATTTGATTAAGTATAGAAACAAAAATTCAAACATTGAAAAAAAAATCCATATTTAGCAAAAATATTAAAATTTTTAACAAAAAAAATTTTTTTAACAAATTTAGCGTCGAAGAAGCTTCATTTGGATCTCTCCATATTATTTGGGAAATTTCTACACTGTTTTGCAAAAAAAAAAAATTTTATGATATTATTGGAGTGGTTCCCATAACATAATGGAAATAGTTCCCATAATATTATAGGAATAGTTCCCATAATGGTATGGGAACTATTCTCATACTATTATGGGAACTATTCCCATCAATTATAGGAACGATCCCTATAATAGTATAGGTACTATTCCCATACCATTATGGGAACCATTCCCATAATACATAGCAAAACTTCCCATAATTTTCTATCCGTGTAGTTTAGTCCTTGCAAATTTTCAGAACTAAAATTTTTTAAAGTTCAAGAATTAATCTAGTTTTGTATGCCCGTAACGCAATCGTTTTTTAAAATAACGGATCAAAAACAGCTTAAAATTTTTCTAAAAGATCAAAATCAGATCAAATTTTTCGTCCCGGGAACCTCGAATTTAAATTGCAAAAAAAAAAAAAAAAATTATAGAAGATCATTTGGACCTTTATGCTATGCTCATTTCTGTTTCGGCACTATGGATGTTCAAATGAGGTTTTAATGTTGAACTCGAGTTAATAAAGGTCAATTACTTCCGGAGTATATGCGAATCATCGTTTAGGCCCGCTGTAATGCCCTAGACGGAAAAAAAATTCGACGAAAAATTCCAATATAACTATCGTCATCCTGGACTATACTTTTAATATCTGTAACTTTTAAATATATGATATGAAAATTTACAGTTTTTAAAAGATTTTTTACTATTCACTATCGTAATTTCATTAAGAGCTTGTTGTATTAAATTCAATAAGAAATATTACAATGTTACTATCGTAAAAAGTAAAAGAATAAAAAATAAGATTTAGTTATACTATTTATTCCTTTATTCTTTCTCTTAATTGACAGTACTGCCTCTATGTTTTTACAATACAAGCCACAAAAATTACGATAGTTGGATTGTAAATTTTCTGAAATGGTATAGGATATGCCATCTGAAGCGTTTACGTATGAAAGACAAGTGTTGTCACAATAACATGATGTGATGCTTCGTGAGTGTATATATATATACACTGGTCACAAAAATTACGGGATAGAAAAAAAACCCGAAATTTTTGGGTGATTTTCAACATGCTGTAACTCGGTAAAAATGGTCGTAGGAAAAAATTTAAAAATAGCAAATTGTAGCCTCAAGTTTCTAGTTTTCAGATCTGGAACTCAAATTTTTTATCATGTACGGTTCCGGAGTAATCAGAACAAAACCAACGAAAAAAATTGGTCTGTCAGTTGACCCTGCGGGCCAGCCCCAAAACTACCCGCTGTTTTCGAGCTCAAGAACCTCGAAAACATTATTGTGAATACATTTTCAAGCTCTTCGAGCTCGAAAATACGTTTGTATGCTGTTGTTTTCGAAAAAAAAAACGTTTTTCACCATTTTTTCTCCAACGATATCTCTCAAACGAATAAACCGATTGAGACGGTTGAGGTGGCAATCGACGCGTTTTATCAAGTCCTAAAGCTGATCAAATTTTGAATTCGATTTATCGAGTCGTTTTTGAGATATTTCAGAAAAAATAAAAATAAATTTTTTTTTACTTCTTTCGACAACGGTTTCTCTTGAACGAATGAACCGATTTTGATGGTTGAGGTGGCATTCGACGCGGCTTATAAAGCTCTAGAGCCCAGTCCATTTTGGAATCAATCCATCAAGCACATTAAAAGTTATCCAAAAAAAAAACATTTTTGACAAAATTTTATTTTTGGAATATCTCTGAACGAGCCCTACCGATCAAGCTCAATTTTCTTCCAGCTCCAATATATTGACAAGCCGCGTCGAATGCCACCTTAAAATTCAAAATCGGTTCATCCGTTCAAAAGTTACAGGTATTTACATACGTACGTACGTACATACATACACTGTAAAAAGAGCGGTGTTAAAAATGGACTCGTTTTAACTCCGCCCGGTGTAAAAATTAAATTACACCGGTGTAGGAGGAGTAATACACCGGTGTTCAGAATACCGGTGTTAAATCGGGGTAACCGGAGTAAGAGCGGAGTAATACCGGTGTAAAAGCGAGGTAACAGGTGTAAAAGCGGGGTAAATTGCGTCCGCTTGGAGTATTAACTTTAAAGATAATAAAACACAAAAAATGTCAGTTCTTTATGAAAATTAATAAAAAATATCTTTTATTAACAAGTATAGTGATCGAATGAGTAAAAATATTCATAAAGTAAAATATTTTGACACCGGTAAAGAATATCTACATTGGTGGCTGCGTTGTTTTAACACCGGTCTAGAATATTTACACCGGTTGCGATGTTATTTTTACACAGCTTTCGGGGGTAAATTTAACACCGATAATTTTAACACCTACACCGCTTGGACTTACCCTGGTTATTTTTTACAGTGTACATACATACATACATACACTCGGACGTCATCGTGAAATTAGTCAGAATAGCTTCCTAGGAACTCAAAACGTCGTCATCTGATGAAAATCCGATTTTCGTAAATCGGACCGAAACCAATAACTTCCCGAATTTTTGAAAATTTACAATTTCCTTAGCGGGAAGTTAAAAATATTTTCAAAATTTTTTCTGGTCTTTCAACAACTCTATGGGCGTCAATAAATTTTTTTGAATAATTCGACCTTATGACTCTTTTAGGAAATTTGATGCCCTTTAATTTGGCGGCCTCAAAAAGTCTCTACGACATTTTGGCGCTAAGTTATCATTGATCAAAGCAAAAAAGTCTATTTTGGCTTTGATAATCAATAACTCCGGACATATTGGTCGTATAGAGAATGGAAGCAAGGTTTTGAAAACTGGAAAACATTCTCTATAAGGCAAAATTAGTGGCTTTTGATAGAAAAATTTTTTTTAAAGCGATATTGTTTAGTAAAAAACAGGTAAAAATTTGCAAATTTAAGGATATTCGGAAACCTTGCTATAACTTTGGATATAACGAATGAACAAAGGATATCTTCGTTTTTTTTTCAACCTCAAAGTGTCCTGATGATTGCTTTGATCAATAATAACTTGGCGCCAAATCGTCATAGAGACTTTTTCAGGCCGCCAAATTAAAGGGCATAAAATTTCCTAAAAGAGTCATAAGGTCGGATTATTTAAAAAAATTTATCGACGCCCATAGAGTTGTTGAAAGACCAGCAAAAAGTTTGAAAACATTTTTTTCGTTGGTTTTCTTATGATTACTCCGGAACCGTGCATGATAAAAAAATTTGAGGTCCAGATCGGAAAACTAGAAACTTGAGGCTATAAATTGCTATTTTTTAATTTTTTTCTACGACCATTTTTTATCGTGTTACAGCATGTTGAAAATCACCCAAAAATTTCGGATTTTTTTTCTATCCCTTAATTTTTGTGACCAGTTTATATAATCCATATTTAGAAAAATAATTTATTTTCTTGACACGTACTTTTTTGTCGTACTATGTTAAAAATTGTTCACACACACACACACACACACACTGACACACACACACGCGCGCGCGCGTAGTTAAAGAATAATTGATTTTAATCACTGTCAAAAAAATAGCTAGATGTCATAAAAAAAATCACATGTCATAAACTGTCAGAATTTCATTTGAAAACTTAATTATAATGGAAACAATGATAAATGAGTAATGCAGTTTAGATTGAAAATGATCTTAAGTAAAAAAATTATGGGTAATTCTTGGTAACATTTAGATATGGCTAAAGCGGCCATTAGACGTTAATTTTAAAAATTGTGATGAAAAAATTTTTTTGTCAAAAAAAAAATATTAATAATATAAAAAATATGTTAATCTTTTGATATTATCTATTATAAAAAACTTTCCTTATTAATCTACTAATCAGAGCGAAAAAATTTATTAATGGCTTGAAATAATAAAAAGGTTTTTTCAATGGAAACTCATGAGTGAAAGTAAAGAAAACTTTCCTTAGTCTATTTAATATAGACTTTTGTGATGAAGAATAATATCGCTCTAAAATTAAAAAGCTATAAATTATTATTTTATACCAATTTTGAAGCATCTACTTGGCATTTATGATCATATAATTTACAAGATTTTCATTATTTATATACTATTGTTCTCAATTATTCATAAATTTCATTTTACATCTATATCATCTAGCGTATTTTCTTTTACTCATAATCTATTCTTGTTGATGAATATAAAACTATGTCTTATTCTTAAATTGAGTAAACTTAAAGCAACATTTATTTATCTTTTTTTTTATGTTCATTCAAAAATCTCATTGTATATGGTATTTAAAAAAAAAATCCCTTGAAATTTTCTCTTAATTTTAATTTTTAAAGCTGGTTATTCAAGTTTGAAATATTCCGCTAAAATACGCGGAAATGTCGTTTTATATTGAATATATAAATATGATTTATAATATTCTATTCAGCTATTTTTTATAACAATCTTTTATCGCCATGCTCATCTCGTATGTATCTGAATATCAAAACGTTTTTCGCACAACGAAAATGACTAAAATTCCTGTAATTTCACTGCATAAGAGGTAGTTCCGGAGGTTAGGGGTGGCCTCATATTTCCGGCTGACATACTAGCATCTATATGCGAAACATTGCTGAAATCTAGTCATCCAGTAGATTTTTTTCTTTCCAATTTTTGTTTTCGTTGTACACCGAGGAAAATGTCAAGTAAGTATTCTTTTGATGCATAGTAATGGTTACATTACTATGCTGCATCGGAATATTTATTTGACGTTTCTCTCCGTGCACGTAAAACGTTCCGATCTTCAGGTACATTATTTTGTAAGTAACTAAGTTCCCTTCAAAAGTGTTCAAGTACTGAAAGCTATCTCTTTTTTGAAACTTACGGTAATGGAAATAAGCGCAGTATAGAGGCCTTGATGAGTGTATTGATGTCTTGGACTCTGGCATTGACGATGATAGGTAGTGTTTGTACCCTTAAGAAATACATGGCGTTCAACACCATGCTAGTATGGTCTCAAGACGAAAATAGTATGTAAAATATTTCAAGACAGTATTGTAACGAGTCCCAGAAGTGTGGCGTTATTTACTATACTGTATAGTACTGGAGCTATTGTATTGCTCACACGTATGCATAGCAGGTACGGCGAAACAGCATGGCCCTGAGACCCATACTACAATGCCAAGGGCACAATGCTACTAGTTTTTCCCGCCATAACTTCTGGCGTGTCAATCAATGTATACTATCGTATTACAACCAAAACTATATAAATGTCGTTAGACTAGGTTTATCGGCCAGAAGCAATGTGGATACGGCAACGCAATATGGGCCTGACGACCATACTGACATTGCGGCGTCCGCATCAACTATTGCCGATGTAACTATTCCCGCAATGGTCGAATCATCTATGCACGCAATTTAACAGCCTATAAAAATCTTCGATACAACACAGTATGGCGTTCGAGCCTATACTGGCATAGTGATATCCGCAAAATATTTTTTACCGTGTAGTTGTTTTTGTACCCTCAGTTGATTGTTCTCATGGCCGTTGTAGTCTTCCGTGACTTAAAATTCAGTGGACTGATTTAGATTGATATGTTTGCTTTTTTTGGATCTAACTTTTTCCAATTATTTTAATTATTATCTCCACCGGGATTGTAAGGTTGGCCGGTGTTCACATGATCGTTCTCATCGATTGACTGGCGGTTATCAGCGTAATCATCATCAGTACCCGTTGACTGTCTTCTGTGGTCTTAAGTGGGTCCGTTTCAAGCCGACTGCTTTCGGACGGGCCTTCCCTCTCTTCGAATAGAGCTTTTTCATTGGATGATGATAAACATCGGATTCTTTCTTCCTCTCGTTCTTAATTTTCCTACCACTTACTTACTGAACTATACCTGAAGCGGGCAATATATACGTCACGTGAATTTCAACAGGCACTGAGACTCAAAGCAACGAGTGGACAAAATTTTCCCTGTCACATATGACACTTCCATTATTTTCAATGCCAAAATAACATCTATGTCAATAAAATTTGATTACATCGACATCTACAAATGCCAAGCTTAACTATTATCTACTTCTTTCGAATTATACAAAGACGTTACTTAAAATTTATAAAAATATTTATTTCGTTCATTCATTGGACCAACTAGCCCATATGGTATCAAAGTATATTGAATAAAATATAACATTTTTGTTTATTGACACCGGAGATTAGACTTACATGATATATACTATGTGAATAGAAGTACTCGACAGCTCAAGATCCACTTCAAACTCAAGGGGAATTCCTAGAGCTCTCGAGGGCCACTGTAGGATGTAAACACAAAAAAAAAAATTGAGAATCAAGAGATAAATTTATTTAATATTGCGTGACCTACATCGATACTTTTATTAACTACTTTTTTTATCAACTATGCCTTATTAAGAAAATCGATTTAAAACGATTAGAAAAAAATAAAATTTTAATACTTTTTAATGCTTTTGAATACTTTGAATACTTTCGAATCGTTTCATTAATCAGGGAAACTACCGATTTAATATTTTTTAAATATTAATGATTGAGATAATCACTTCCCGAGTGAAATTGAAACTTATAGTTGGCCAGCTCGTAGCTAACAGATTTTAGTCATACTTCATCATTGCCTAATAGAAATAGCCAACCATAACCTTACTATGTTACGCCATTTTAGCCAATGGATGAAATAAAGAATTATCAAGTATTGAAATATTTTTTTTTGAAATTTTATTCAACGCTGACAAACATGATGTATGACTTTCTATAATTATTCATAAAGTTATGAGCATTCGAACATTTTTTATTTGAAATTGTCAAAAAGTTATAACTTTCTTAAAGAACGATATGAAAATTCAAAAAAATCATGGATGCGTTCTTCAACAAGGGCTATAACTTGTAGAAAAATTTTGCTAACTAAATCGGGTCCACAACCTCGTTGATTTAGCGTGGAATGCCCCATGTATATCGTTTTTTTAAATTGAAAAATAGTAGCTTGCCATTAGAAAGAGACGAATTATCTATGCAATTATATGAACTACCGCTAGAACAAAAAATATTATCTGGTGAAGAACCAATAATCGGTCAGCAAATTCTTTTTATATCGCACCATTCATTAATAATAACTAGTGGCTACACGGAAAGAAAATTATGGGAACTTTTGCTATGCATTATGGGAATAGTTCCCATAATGGTATAGGAATTGTACCCATACTATTATAGGGATGGTTCCCATAATATATTGGAATAGTTCCCATAATATTGTGGTAAATAGTTCCTATACCATTATGGAAACCATTCCTCTAATATTATGGGAAAAGTTCCCATGCTATTATAAGAACCATTCCTATCATGTTATGGGAATGGTTCCTATAATTTATGAGAATGATTCTTATAAAATATAAGGTTCATTCCTATATATTATCGGAATCATTCCCATAATATTATAGGAGCAATTCCTATAAATAATAGGAATCACTTCTATAATTATAGGAAGCATTCCTATAATGTTATGGGTAGCATTTCCATATTTATAAGAACTGTTCCTATAATTATGGAAATCATTCCTATAATTATAGGAACTGCTCTTATAATTTATGGTTATAATTCTTATGTTGGTATAGGAAGAAATTTTATAGAATTATGGAAACCGTTTCCATAGTTTTCTTTCCGTGTAACTATGAGTGAATTGAATTGAAAACTACGCTGTCTATAAATAATTATTTTGAGCCAGCTGTTAGGTAATGATAAGTCAGCTTTTTATTTCTATATAGCACCATCTGTAAATAACAGATGATCACCAGCAATCAGCTTATAGTGAGCCATCTTTTGATTTGAAAACAACGCCATTTATAACTAATTATTTTGAGCCAGCTGTGAGACAATGATGAGTCAGGATTTTATTTTCGTACTGCACCATCTGTAAATATTAAATATTGTTCACTCACAGGATATCGGTAAGCTAAAAATGTTTTTAAAAAAAAATTAGCCAACAATGAGCTCGTTATCAGCTAAATCTGCTAGCTAGTAACTGACTCTAACCTCATCTTGATTAACTAGGATTTTTCTGGGGAATTTGGATTACTTAACACATAATTTCAAGTTACGGTTATATGAATTTATACAAGTTATTTTGTCAACGTCAAAGTTAAGTTGTTCAACATGACAAAATACGCTTAACACATCATGCGTGATATTCATGACGTTAAATTTGTGATGCAAGCGTAAACGAGGATAATCGGGAAGGTAATTATTTCAGTGACACAGAAGCTTCTACTGCTTTCAGTCATTTGTTCTTGCAGTACACCGTCATCATCTCTTTTGAAGAGCTTGGGAGTTCTTGAGCTTCATATACTCTGTAGTAGTACGATAGTAAGAAAACAAGAGAGGACTGGGATATCCATTAAATGGGGATGAAGGAGAGAAACGCAGACAAGAGCTTCCTCTTACGCTTTAGTAATTTTAGACTTGATGGACTCTGTTATCTCCTGAGAAATAATCACTTGTTATATTTTAAAGCAACCTAACCACTAATGATATTTTTTATTTCAAAAATCATAATAATTTCTTACTATTGTATTGTTTAAGTTATCTTATTTGATTATTTTTTATTTCTATTATGTACACGGAAAGAAAATTACCCAAACGGTTCCCATAATTCTATAAATTTTTTTTTCTATACCAACATAAGAATTGTGACCATTAATTATGGGAGCAGTTCCTATAATTATAGGAATGTTTCCCATAGTTATAGGAATGGGCCCTATATTTTATAGGAATCTTTCCCATAAATTAAAGGAACCATTCCCACGATATCATAGGAATAGTTCCTATAACAGTATGAAAACTATTCCCATAATATTATAGAAATGGTTCCCATACTATCATGAAAAAATCAATTCAAAGGAAAGTGTGGTAAAGACTTCTACAACACACAGAAATATTATTTAATATACTAACAAACATTCGAACATTGAAAAATAATTTTGTATTTGGCAAAAACATTATAATTTTTAACAAAAATTTTTTTTTTAACAAATATAGCGTCGAAGAAGCTTCATTCGAATCTCTCTATATCATAAGGGAAATCTCTACACAATTTTGCAAAAAGAAATTTTTATGATATTATGGTAATGGTTCCCATAACATTATGGGAATAGCTCTAATAATATTATAGGAATAGTTCCCATAATATTATGGGAATGGTTCCCATAATGATTCGGGAGTAGTTTCCATAAAATTATGGAAATGGTTCCCATATTGGTATAGGATCTATTCCCATATTATTATTGGAATGGTTCCGATGGTAGTATAGGAATTGTACCCATACTATTGTGGGAACCATTCCCATATATCATGGAAACCATCCCTATAATAGTATGGGTACAATTTCAATACCAATATGGGAACTGTTCCCATAATGCATAGCAAAAGTTCCCATAATTTTATTTCCGTGTATGATAATTAGGGATATGGAAGCAAAGAGTCCCTCTCTCTCTGAATTTTCAGTGAAAATAGTGCGTAAGCTTTATAAAATTTTTGAAAAATATCTTGAGAATATACAGAGAGTATGAACCCTTGAACTGGAAACTGGTGCGAAATTGGTGTTAGCTAAATTTTTGAAAAGTGAAATCTCCGAAAACAAATCTACAATTTATGCTTAATTTACCTGATCCCGAAGACTTTGTTGAAAAGTTTTACCTCAAAATCAAATATATATTTACATACTTTAATTTCTGTTTTCATCCCCGCGTCTCAAGACGAAATCATGAAAATTAAATCCGCACCTGTGTCCAATTGGAGGGTGCTGGAATAAATTGTACGGTTTCAGGGTTAAAATACTGAGCTCTGCAAAGTTTTAGACCACTGTATGAATAAGTTTTTGAAGAATAAACTAAATAAATAATAACTGAAATTCAAATCAAGTTTTTCTGTGATTAATAGATACTCAAATTTTATAACTGAAAATAAATCGAATAACTGTTATTCAAAGAAAATTTTACTGATACTACAAGCCAAAATTACATGTATTGATTGTAAGCCTCATCATAATAATCATATGCCATCCCAACTATCTATGTTGACAGTTTAATTTGAACATGCGCAATTGGTCTTAAATTATCTCATTTCGACTGGTTCTAGTCATTTAAACTAACTTTCAATGCAAGTGGTTATGGAAAGTGAAATGTGTGGCCTGCAATATAAAACATAATTTCGGACATCGTGTGGCGCCAGTCTACGTGTTTAACTCGGGTAAACAACCTCACGCTTTTGGAAAATCATCTAATTTATGCCTTGCCACACGACGTACTATTTTTGCGAAAACTTTTACGATTACCATTTTTCCCCACTTTCTGCTATACCAATCAGCAAACCGTAACAATTAACAATTTTAAGTGCAAAAAAAAAAATAAAGGTTAAACAATAAAATCATTTTAGCAGCAGTCCCGAGTTAAAAAACGAATTCTAGTTTAGTCCTCAAAAGCCTCAATTCCTTTGATATTTTATTTGCCGCTCAGAAAGTAACTCTACTTTATTACTCAAAATCCTCAATGAGAACTATAAGGTCTAAATGCGAATAGGGCTGCACTCAAGATCGAGGTTATTTTGATCCTGTCTCGATCTCGTCTCGACTTATCAAGACGAGACCAAGACGATATTATAGATAGCAATATCGAGACCAAGACCAAGACCATCGAAAATTTTGACAAGAGCCAATACAAAATAATAAATATATGTGAAATAGTTTTATCAAGATTTTGTGTTTACACATGATTGTTATTCATGTAGTTGATTGTTGTTGCTTACGACAGTGCAATAGAGCTCTATTTAAAAAAACTTTGTGATTAGAAAAAAGTTTTAGAAATGATTTAAAAACTGTCAAATAAAACTTGTGATTTAATTTACTGTTATTATTGTTACTGCTATTGAATTTACATATTTTATTGGGAAATGTTAAATGGATATTTTAGCTTTGATTTCTGAATTTTTCAGAATTTTGTTCTTGCGATATACTAGAGGTGCCATGGTAACACGTGTTTGAGCAAGATTCTGGAATAATTATCTTGAAAAAGACTCCTAGCTGCTCGTTAATCTGCTGCTATAATTTAATATTATTAATTTTATTACATGGAATTAAAATAGTATTTTAAAAATACTATGGAAGCTCGTTTATTTTAAAAAAGATTGAAAAATTTAATAACAGATTCAAGACATGTTTGAAAATTATCCCATTTATAAAATACAAACCAATGAAATATAATTGTGTAAACTATTTTGAATCATTTTAAGAGATATTCAGAGTAATTCACGACCAAGGCAAGATCTTGACAAGACAAGACAAGACGATATAATCAATTGACTGATTTTCGAGATCAATACGAGACTTAAATTTCGAGTTCGAGATCAAGACGAGCCGGAAAGTGTCAAGATCGAGACAAGCTCGATTGCAGCCCTAAATGTGAATAATTTATCGATTTTAAATTACGCACACATGTACATAACTACGGGGTCGCATACTTACCCGCACACATGCGCACACTTACCCGCACACATGCGCACACTTACCCCCACACACGTGCACCCATGCGCACACTTACCCGCACACATGCGCACACTTACCCTTACACATGCCCACATGCGCACACTTACCCGCACATCCGCACACACGCACGCACAAATGCGCACACACCCGCGCGAACACATGTACACACACACGCACACATATACCCACGCACGTACACATGCACACACACGCGCGAGCGCACTCATGCACACACTCACGCGAGCACACACACATTCTTATATAGTTAATAATTTTTACAACTTTGAATGGTAAGAGTTACCATCTTCTATCGTAACAATTATAATTTTTAATAATTACAATTAGCATCTTCGATAGTAACCGTTACCATCATTAATTGTAACTGTTATCATTTTCAATGGTAATACTGATCATTGTAATCACTGAAAAATTTTATTACCATTTTAGATGGTTAAAATTACAATTTTTGTATTGTAGATACAATAATTAATTTCTCTCCGTGTACTTTGAGGACTAAACTAGGATAACTTTCTACACTGTTGTCAATCTTAACATTTTAAATTTATCCTCAAAAACCTCATTGAGAACTTTGAGACTTAAATCCGAATTTGTTTTTTGACTCGGAATAGCATCTTAGAGAAAAAGAAACTATCAAGTTCTTACTAAAGTTATATTTAAAAAGAATATCGAATAGTCGAGCAAATAAGTTGATGATAACTTTAGCGTACTTTTATCTACATTTACAAAAAGATTGAGAATAGTCGAAGTACTTATCTGTAATTTCGTGCATTATTAAAAACTGACTGCTTTGTCTCATCACTTTATGTAGGTAAAGTCTAAGAACACCCATGTACTTTATCTGTTAGAGACTTAACTTATTCCAAACAAAAGTTTATATGGATACATGCATGTATCGTAAAATATGAAAATTTATATAAGAATATATTTTTCTAAAAATATATACTTTCAAATGAGATACAAACGTGTCTGTATAGGTGAAATTAAAGTGACAAGTTTATATAAATTTATAAAATACAATACGTCATTTTACCAGAAGAAATATTATATAAGATAATTTTGTTTCTCAATATTTTTTATAAATGAAGAATGTGACTAAAAGAGAAAACATTATCATAAAAATATGTAAACTCCATTAGTACATAGAGAAGTTTCAAATGCAGAAATAGAATTCGCAATCTAAACTTTTGCGCTGTACCGAGAAAGCGAAACTGTGTTTCAACAATGATCGATAGACGCTGTAAAAAGTTTTCAAAGTTTCATAAGATACCCACAAGCTATACAAAGTAGAAGGTGTTCGTTAATAATTGTTAACTAGTTGTAAAATACAGTACTCATGTAAATTAAAACGATGCGATGATTAAATAGTTATTACAAATAAAAAGTTTTTCGGATGTACATCGGTCATTCCACCAAATGAAGTTATTTTTACGGGACGACCCACGCCGATTTGGTTCAAGCTTTGTAGAGGTGTTCTGTACAACTAAACGAAAATTATCTAAAAATTTGAGCCCTTCATTTTAAGTGACAGAAGATTCTTTAAAATTTGTTTAGAGTAGAAACAAAAATTTTTATGAACGTGCGGCGCTTGATACATCTAATTTGATATTTTTTTCTGAAAGCTAAGACTTTGTCTCTTAAAACATGGAATTTTGACGATATGCATATTTTCTGTTTAACAAAAGTTAAATAAAATGTAAACGCTCTATTATGAAAAAACTTTAATAATTTCTGAACTCTTGAGGTTGCACGGACAGTACTCCGTAAGTCATACTAGAAGCTAAATTCTTTTTTTTTTTTAATTAAAAATTAGAATATAAAAATTCATTGCTATAATTTAACCTTTAGCTAACATTATCATTAATGAGATTAATTAAATAATTTAATTAACAAAAACAATAAATAGTCAACGTTTGACTTAAGTATTTTTTCACAAAACGTAGACCTGTCAACATTGCACTTAACAGCTGCTTATATTTACCTCACTGTGTAGTGTTAAGTTGTAATAGGTTATTTGTAATAGCCAACTGAGTAATGCAAACCAATTTAGACACAATGGGCGATTTGCGAGTTTAAAAATTAAAAAAAAAAAAAATGTGGTGTGGTGTTGAGTGTTTCTACATTTCCTTTTTCCACACTGCCAATTACATTCTTAATATTATAGTTATATTTTAAAATGTAATTTTTTTCCACAGTTTAATGAATTGAAAACAATAAATTTTTATCTCTATAAAGAAATGTAAAAACATAACCCATAAAAATACACAGGAATTTTCACCATTCGAAGTTGGCGCGTTTTATTCTATGCAACGTTGCCACACTTTGCTGAATCACATGATTCATTTATTTTTAAGTATGGTAGACTGATATTTTCGTGAATTTCTTTTCTTTTGCATTCAAATATCTTTAAAAGCCTTTGTCAGAAAATGTTTATTTTATTGTGAACGTATTTTACAAAAGTTGATTAATTGAAATAGAAGTTATTTGTTTTTTAATCTTTATAAGAGTTAGTCACATAAATCGATGTATGTGCATCTCGCCAATATTCTCTATAGGCTACATTTTAGATTTCAATTTTTTAATAATTTATTTAACGATAACCCTTTGTCAGATTAATTTAGATGTATGAAATAGCAATTCATACACTGAGAGAAAAAACTAGTTTTGTAAACTATGAAAAAACATAGATCAATGAAGCCTCCATACGGAAAAAAATTAATCGTGAATGCAACATGATGCAGTCTTGGTAAATAAACATGATGAAATCATGTTGCATTCACATGATTTGTCATGTTTCGGCTACATGAGAATCATGTTGCGGTAACATGAGAAAATCATGTTGCATTCACATGATTTGTCATGTTTCGGCTACATGATAATCATGTTGCGGTAACATGAGAAAATCATGTTGCATTCACATGATTTGTCATGTTTCGGCTACATGATAATCATGTTGCGGTAACATAAGAAAATCATGTGGCATTCACATGATAATCATGTTTCGTCTACATGATAATCATGTTGCGCTAACATGAGAAAATCATGTGAATGCAACATGATTTGTCATGTTTCGGCTACATGACAATATGTGGCAGCAACATGATTATCATGTAGCCGAAACATGACAGATCATGTGAATGCAACATGATTTTCTCATGTTACCGCAACATGATTATCATGTAGACGAAACATGACAAATCACGTGAATGCAACATGATTTCATCATGTTTATTTACCAAGACTGCATCATGTTGCATTCACGATTAATTTTTTTCCGTGCACTATTACCCTCAGTTCAGGTAACTAATATATAGTTGTAAAATGCACGATGATATCATTGTTGTTTTAACTGTGTTATAATTCAATGAATAATGACAATAGCGAACGTAACTGAGTAAAAAATGGTATTCTTACTACAAAAAAATAGTGGAGAAAAATCCTTGATTATATTCGTTGACGACTTAAATGATGCTAAATTAATGGAATTATAATCGTACAATTGCTGAAACATTTGTGATTCTGCTGAAGTATAATTTCTGAGATCTAATATTAAGTAGTTACCAGAACGAAACAAATGCTTTGTTAAAACTACTACTTTCAAATAGTTTCGGGCACTATGATATAATTCAAGAAACTAGAAATATTAGTTAAGATGACTATTTTTTCAAAGCCATCCTTTTCTAGTTACCACAACCATACACTTTTCTCTCAGCCCGATAAAAAAAGATTTTATACAATTGTATAAAATTATATACAAAAAATGGCCTGATCCAATTGTATATAACTGTATAGAAATTGTATACGATTCTACACAAATTGTATACAAGTCTATATAATTATATACAATTTTATACAAATTATATACAATTCTATATAATTGCAATATATAGAATTGTATAGAATTGTATATAATTATATAGAATTGTATACAATTTGTATAGAATTGTATACAATTTCTATACAAATTGTATACAATTGGATCGGGCCATTTTTTCTATCCAATTATATATAGTCTATATATAATTATATATAGTCCATATATAATTGATGTATAATTCTACACTAATGGAAAAAATTAAAGGATCAAAAAAAAATTCTAAATTTTTAGGCAATTTTAAACAGGCTCTAACTTTGAGAGAAATGGTCGTACAAGAAAAGAAAAAAAAGGAAATTGTAGCTCCAAGTATCTACTTTTTGGATTAGAACTTTAAAATTTTTTAGCGTCAGCAGTTTTTGAGTAATCTTAGAAAAACCAACGACAAAAAAATTTTCAAATTTTGAAAATTTTTTTTTTTTGGTCTCCGGGCGTGGAAAAAATTATTTTTGCTCAACCACTATGAGGATCGGATACCTTCATTATTCAGCTTTAATTTCTTTTTTTATGGACCTTGATACGTCCACTTCTCGCCGAGATATCAGTCTTCAAATGGAAAAGGATCCTTTTGTCTTTGATTATCGATATCTCAGAAACCAATGATCGCACAGAAAGTTAATGGTGGGTTTTAGAAACTTGAAGAAATTCCCTTCAATGATTAGCCATTGCTTTTTCGAAAAAAAAATTTTTTCCTATCGTCACATGAATTTAAAAATGCAACAAAAAAAGGGCTTTTTGTGGTTTTTTGGAAAATCAAGCGCTGAAACGAAAATATTGTGGAAATCGATAATGTTGACTGTGCATTTTACAGTTCAATATGTCCACAAAAACCCTGCAGAAAGCCAGATTAATCCAACCAGCCGTTTTTTTGTTTCACGCGATCAAATTTTTAAAAAAATTAAAGGATCACGTTTTTTGCTCTGAGAAGCTCATAATTTTCAACAAGATGAAAACAAACATTTCTTCGGAGCTTTGTCCACAATTTTATTGCAGACAGTGCTTCAATTTCCAAAAAAGAAAAAACTTTTTTTTCGAAACAAAATTTTCAAAAAAAAAAAATTTTTTTTTTAACTAATGACTGAGAGATCAGTAAAATCACGGAATGCAGCAACGTAAACGTGTTAAAAATTATTGGGTGTTGGTTTTGTAAATTACCTAAAGTTATTCCAAAAAAAAATTTTTTTGAAAAATTTTTTTTTTGAAAATTTTGTTTGGAAAAAAAAGTTTTTTCTTTTTTGTAAATTGAAGCACTGTCTGCAATAAAATTGTGGACAAAGCTCCGAAGAAATGTTTGTTTTCATCTTGTTGAAGATTATGAGCTTCTCAGAGCAAAAAACGTGATCCTTTAATTTTTTTAAAAATTTGATCGCGTGAAACAAAAAAACGGCTGGTTGGATTAATCTGGCTTTCTGCGGGGTTTTTGTGGACATATTGAACTGTAAAATGCACAGTCAACATTATCGATTTCCACAATATTTTCGTTTCAGCGCTTGATTTTCCAAAAAACCACAAAAAGCCCTTTTTTTGTTGCATTTTCAAATTCATGTGACGATAGGAAAAATTTTTTTTTTCGAAAAAGCAATGGCTAATCATTGAAGGGAATTTATTCAAGTTTTTAAAACTCACCATTAACTTTCTGTGCGATTATTGGTTTCTGAGATATCGATAATCAAAGACAAAAGGATCCTTTTCCATTTGAAGACCGATATCTCGGCGAGAAGTGGACGTATCAAGGTCCATAAAAAAAGAAATTAAAGCTGAATAATGAAGGTATCCGATCCTCATAGTGGTTAAGCAAAAATAATTTTTTCCACGCCCGGAGACCAAAAAAAAAAAATTAAAAAAATTTGAAAATTTTTTTGTCGTTGGTTTTTTTAAGATTACTCAAATACTGCTAACGCTAAAAAATTTTAAAGTTCTAATCCAAAAAGTAGATACTTGGAGCTACAATTTCCTTTTTTTTCTTTTCTTGTACGACCATTTCTCTCAAAGTTAGAGCCTGTTTAAAATCGCCTAAAAATTTAGAATTTTTTTTTGATCCTTTAATTTTTTCCATTAGTGTATACTATTGTATAAAATCTTTTTTTATCGGGTAGTGTACACGGTAAGAAATGCATGGCGTTCAACACCATGCTGGTATGGTCTCAAGGCAGATACTAAAATAGTATGTGAAATATTCAAAGACAGGATCGTAACGAGTCCCAGAAGTATGGCGTTGATTACTATACTGTATAGTACTGGAGCTATTGTATTGCTTACACGTATGCATAACAGGCACGGCGAAACAGCATGGCCCTGAGACCCATATTACAATGTCGACGGCACAATGCTACTAGTTTTTTCCGCCATAATTTTTGGCGTGTCGATCAATGTATACTATCGTATTACCACCAAAAATATAGATGTCGTTACACTAGGTTTATCTGCCAGAGACATTGTGGATGCGACAACGCAGTATGGGCCTGACGGCGATACTGACATTGCGGCGTCCGCGACAACTATCGCCAATGTTACTATTCCCGCAATGATCGAATAATCTATGCATGCAATATTACAACCTATAAAAGTCTTCGACACCATACTGGCATAGTGATTTCTGCAAAAATTTCTTACCGTGTAGCATATTAAAAAATTAGCTTTTGATCCTGAAAAGTGCATTCATGTCCGAGCAACCTTAAAGAATGTTGATACATTTTATATACAAGCATATCCTAGGCTATCAATAATAGGTGAAAAAGTGTGCATTGCTTGTGTGCCTTTCACCGTATTTGACTCCAACTATCGTACGTCTAAAACATTATTTTTCTCCAAATATTCGTCATTCGTTAAGAAAGTGAAATGTACTATGAGGATGAATTTTTGAAAAATCTACTTAAAAATTAATGAAATAAATAAAAAAATAAAATTTTCAAAAACTCACAAAATCATAAATTTGAAACGGCTGCATATTCAGGGTTCAAATTTTCATAGAATTTCCGTTTGAATGTATAGAACACTTCCACAAAGTTCGAACCAACTCGTCAAGGGCCAACTCGTAAAAATAACGTTATTTGGTGGAACGACCCATATACACTTTTTATAGCATAATCGATTCTAAGCGATGAAATAACACGAATGGGAGCGATGATTGACTGTCTGAGCAGAGAATAAAGGCTGACAAACAAATTTTGAATTCATACTTTATTCCATACCCCATCATATATTTTTTATAATAACTGCCTTAAAAACTTAATTTTAAATTTCAATTAAAATAATTCAATTTAAGGCCAATGGTATTGGGAATGATTTGGATATGCATGTGTCGCGATTTGTGATTAACGAGATCGTAGGATGCATAATAATATGATGCCTTTGATTAGTATGTTAATTAATTTTTTATTGAATTCAATTTTTCGATTACAACTGAAATTCATTAATATAAATGCATTGAAGTATATATAACTGGCGAATACGGGACCAACACAGCTGATTGAAACAAATACTCAATCTTTCTTAAGAAAAAAAGAAGCTTTTGCTTCTAATCTAGAAATCAAATAACATGCTTGATTCTTTCCGTTGATTACAAGCAGTTGCCAAGCATATAAACGTCGATTGTTATCAACTATATCAGTCTGAAACTTGTTTGTTTTGGCTGGCTGTACGGGAATTAAACAAATGCGATTCTGACAGGTTTGAATGACGTCAGAAATTAATGCAGTGAACAGAAACACGGCTTTGTTCATCTCCATGGATGATAATTATTATTTCCAACGCTAATTCTCATTAGCCTAAAATTGGCTAGTTTCAACTGACTAAACAAGCATTAAATCCCGTAGCTTCCATGCAGGACAGAGGAAGATGAGCAATAATTAGAAACCTTATCCTTTTATGGAAATTTAATTAATAATTAATTAATTAATTATTTCATTCATCAAACACCAACTTAATAAAACGTTAACGAAAATATTCTGATCAAATGTATTTTAATATGCAGTAGTCGTTTTTAGGTAGATTTATCTAAAATCTAACTATTGTATTTGTCCTCAAAATCATATTTTTCAAGAAATTTTGCCATAACCTATTATAATTGGTTAAGTAGATTTCGAAAATACCATTCGTTAAGAAATTTATGCATTCATAGTAATATAACATATATATGTGGTGGTTCGGCTTCACTCCGCGAGATGGCTTTTACAACTCACGCCTCTCGCAGTACCTCGTCCGTATGCCTGTTTCAATCGATAACATTTCCGACATGTAACTTTCAACACGGCGCTTTAGGTAGGGTATACGATAGACACACCTAACTGAGGAGTCTCAGCTATCGTATACTTAGACGAAACACCTCTCACCCAACAATTTCCTTTTTCTATTGCTCCTCTTCTCATTATCACTCACAACGTTTCACTCTTTGGTATTTGGCGACTTAGGCAGTGATTATTACAATCTAATCCTAGAGTATCGTCGCTGAATATATGTGATATAGCCAGACTTGTTGCCATGATAATGCCTACTATTCTTATCGGATCCTAATGAAATTTTCTACACTCATTTTATAGGTGATTATCTTGATCGAAATCGAAGATGGGCTAAATTGGTCGATTAGTTCAGTCATTATGGCTGTTTGATATTTCCACAATTTTTCGAAAAAATAAGTTTTTATCTCTGTAAAAAGCATCTGCAAGCTTGTTTGATACGCTTCAATTTTTGCTTTTCAACTTAACGTTTGGATTATTTCTTCTAATTATTTGAAACCCTTGAAACTATGAACTAAATCAAGAAAATCACCGTATGGTTTTAATGACATAATTTTACTGCTTTTATGGAAACTCTAAATTTTTAGAACGTCTTTAGAATAATCTAACTTCCATTCTGGCTGCCCGGTGGCATTTTTTTCACGCATTTATTTTTATGTATTTGTTAAAAAACTAATCGTAAACTAATTTCAGTTGATCGAAAATGTTGTACACATTCTATTCTTTATTCTATCAAGATGAAGACTATTTGGAATTGGTGATAAAAATATAGAAATAAAAGAATTAATAATTACAACCAATTTTTTTTTACTCGCTTACAAAAGCGTATTTAAAATTACTTGTAGATTTAATCATATGAAAAGTATGAGTCAATAGAGTAAAACCATTAGAATTTCCTTTATAATATTATTAGAGAGAATAGGGATTTGTGAACTGCAATTAAACGGTATATTCATGCGAATATGTTCGCATATTTGCCATAATTTACAGGATTTCCAAGTTTCCGCTCACAAAGTTATTAAAATCACCCCTCTATGGCGTTTATAGTATGCTATTATATTTATTTTTGTCATTAATGCTACACGTGCTATTTCATTGAGTATCATAATAGTGAATTTATATTTTTTATAAATTTTACTGAACTTTCATGATGTACAAAATAAATAGAAAATGTGGATACATCTCACTTTAACCATCTTACATCTTGAATTTTCTTATCCTGTACTATCTCGTTAAGTCAATTCTAACAGCAAGTGTACAACATTCTACAAACATTAAGGCACAGCTGTTAGAGTCCCTTCGGATTTCTGGGGTTATATCAGCACTAGTGTCACTTTGGTTGTGATTATAAGCAGTTACAGAACTTTATATACTTTCTATTTCCTCAGTTAGATTTTAAAAACAAAAAAGGCCATATCCCTGATTAGAAAATACGATTAATGATGATTAAAAGTGTTTTAATCGTTTGAAGTATTCATGAATCGTCAATTAATCATTAAAGAATATTAAAAACGATTGGAATTTTCAATAGCTTTTAATCCTCATGCGGGACCAGAAATTGTAATATTATTTTACGATTAAAAACGATTTATGATGATTAGAAATTTCTTATGGTCACAAATCATTTCAATCTTAGAATAATACAATAATTTCTGGTTCTGTATGAGGATTAAAAACGATTCATGACGATTAGAAATTTTTAATCGTCATGAATCGTTTCTAATTGTAAAATAACAAATCCTGTTTTGATGATTAGAGATGATTAAATGTAGAAAAAACTATGAGAATTATGAGTATTAAAGATGATTAAATTGTTAATCGTTTTTAACCAACACAAATCGTATTTTCTAATCAGGAATTCGGCATCTGAAATAGAAGTACATTTCTTATTATTTGTTTGTTAATTCCCAAGTCTTAACCACAATATAATCTATTGACCTAAAATGGCTTCAATCAATAAATTTTTCAAATTCGTTTTAGTTTAGAAAAAAAATAATTTTTCTGTAGCAAATTTTTTTTCAGGTGGTCCATTATGCCCCAGATATCGCAGATCAGCTTGGAATATCTTTTAAACATCAGAGGTATCATGATTTGACCGAAAATGAAAAAAAAAACTTTTCCCAAATTTTTGAGGGGGGCCGCCGCGCCTCAGGGGGCCGTAGTACCCCGGTTTCCCTTATATTGAAGAATTTTTCACCATTAATTTTCTTAAAAATAGTGTAGACTTGGAACAACTTTGATGTGATATAATGAAGGTAGAGAGGATTCAAAGTCAGTAAAAGGGCCGAGGGCGAAAGAGTGATAGTAAAGCACACCCAACGCTTTCACGATTGAGGTGGGCAAAAAAACAAAAGTAAAATTCAAAAAAGTCGAATTCTTCATGGATCTGAAGCGAATACAAGAAACCACAAACCTTTGTGTACTTCACAACTTTCTTTGAGTAAATTATTTCTTGATCTAATTTTTTTTCAATTAAAATAAATTAAATAAAAAAATAAATAACACAAAATGAATTAAAACAAAATCAATAAAACATCGTAATTTAAAAAAATGATATGATATTATCATCATGTATCATTTTTCAAGTACATCATGTCCTATAATGATAGAATATTTCTCTCAAACCAAACTTCCTCAGCGAGTTTTACTAAAAATTCAGTGTATTTCATGTGTGCAATGGGAAGGACACTTTTCAAGCATGGTTGCGTCAATCATTTCTGTTTATTACTACATTCCAATGAGTACTTAGGCTGTACAATCTACTATTTTGTTCGAATTCATTTTAATCATAGTCCGTAGAGAAAGCTTAAAAAAATATCAGGTGCGGTTATGAGAGTGTGCTCCTTACGGTGGTTTACTTTTCAAAGCCTGAATCAAGTGTTATATAAAATTAGTGGAAATAACTTTTGAGGGCGTTCTGGTCTAGAAATTTAAAAAAAAATTAATTTTTTTTGCATGTTTTTAAAGTGTAGACCCTCAAAAATATGTCCTTAAACGGATTTTTCAAAATTCGGATTATTTTCGGAGATACGGCGGATTTTGTGACGCAATAGAATTGATAGCTTTGAACTACAAGCTTCTGCTGCTTCAAAAGAAGGCAGAACGGCTCGGTTAGCAGAATAAACTTTGCAAGACATTGCTTATGAATAAGAAGAAGGCCCAATGTATGGATCTGGGATTTCCGATTAATCCAAAGTGGGTATTAAATATTATTATCTGAGTTATTTTACTGGAATTGTTTCTCGAACTCCAAACGCTTTTTTCTCAAACTACTTTTTTTGAGATGGTTGACATGATATCTCAAGTTCTACACGGAAAGAAAATTATGGGAAGTTTTGCTATGCATTATGGGAATGGTTCCCATAATGATATAGGAACTATTCCTATAATATTATGGGAACTATTCCCATAATGTTATGGGAACCATCCCTATAATATCACAAAATTTTTTTTTTGCACAACAGTGTAGAAATTTCCCAAAATTCAAATTTTTTTGAATGTTTTGTGCTGACAAAAAATTCTTGTTAAAAATTTTAAGGTTTTTTTGCCAAACACAATTTTTTTTCAATGTTTGAATTTTTGTTTTTATGTTTAATAATATTTCTGTGTATTGTAGAAGTGATTACTACACTTCTTTAAATTAATTTTTTCATGATAATATGGGAACCATTCCCATAATATTATAGGAATGGTTCCTATATTAGTATGGGAACTATTCCCATAATATTATGGGAATGATTCCCATAATGGTATACGAACCATTCCAATTGCATTATGGGAATCATTCTTATAATATTATGGGAATAGTTCCCATACTATTATAGGAACCATTCCCATAATATTATGGAAATGGTTCCTATAATATTATAGAAAGTATTCCTATAAATTATAGGAACCATTCCTATATATGGGAACCATTCCTATAGTGTTATGGGTTTCATTCCCATAATTATAGGAACTATTCCTATAATTATGGGAAACATTCCTATAATTATAGGAACCGCTCCCATGATTTTTGGTCGTAATTCCTATGATGTTATAGGAAAAAATTTCACAAAATTATGGGAACCGCTGCCATAATTTTCTGCCCGTGTACTTTACCGATTCCTTTAAAATTTGGTGAACATCTTTTTTATATATCTCTCTATCGCCCCTGCCTTGGATTTTAGAAAATTTTAATTTGAAGTATTTTTAGAAAATTCGAAAAGGTCAAAAAAGGGGGTAAAAAAAAAATTTTTTTATGTAGGCGCCATTTTGTGAATTTTTTTTTTTTCTTTGGCAAAGGTCAATAGCGGCATCTTTATCAATAAAGAATTTTTTTAATTTGTTTTTTTTTTTCTTTTATCAATACAAGGGTTGGAATCATGTAACCAGGGAGCACCGTTTTTTTGTAGCCCCCACTTCACCGGCCTACAATTCGACGATTTTTTTATTTTTTTTATGTTCTTTAAATATCAATAAAAATCATATTGAAAAATGTATACCAAAAATGTTTTTCATTTTTTTTTTATCCTAGTTTGAAAAATGCCTAAAGTTTAGGCTTCTAGACCAGAACACCCCCTTCATGCTTGTATCATATGTCCTTAAGAGAGTAAAAATAAGGCACACCCAATTGTTTCCTGTTTGAAGCGTGCACAAAATTATAAAACTTTATCGGTAAGCATTGAAAGATTACATCGTTGAATAGCTCTTTCAAATTATAAAGTTATATTAGTTTTTTTTTAATTTAATATTTTATTTCACTTCAATTGCAAAAAAAAAAAAAATTGTAAAGATTCTTTTTATTATATTTATAGAAGTTATATAGAATGTTAATGCATGACGCAATAGAATCATATTCAAAACTAAATGTATTCATTTATTTACTTAAAAAAATACCTAAAGAAGTTGCTTGGTAATATTTAATTATTGCACTTTTTCTTTTTTTTCACACAATTATAACTATAACTTTATACATCGTCTTCATTAAAACTCATTTATATTAACCGACCACCCAGAAAATGCAAAAGCTTTTTATGCTGACGTATTTCATTTTCGTATATAGAGGTAAAATTGTATAGGAATACTTCATATTTCATTTCAGTATACACATACAAGTATGTATAATAGTAATTCGCTATTTTCATTCATTTACTGCAACGCTTCTAATTATTTTTTAAACATTAAAATTGCACTGAAGAAAAATTCAATGCCTATATACTATGGAAATTTGATGCCTTATCTTCTTTAAATTAAAATAAATTACAATGACACTTTTCACAAGAGTTAACATCTTTTCATTTGGGTTATAATTGACTCTAACGTCATATTAATTAATTCAAAATATTTTAATTTTGTTAAAATAGAAACAAAAATTTAATTTTTATTTGTCAGAGAAATTATTTTATCAGTCACTAGAAGTTGTCAACAAAAAAAAATTTCAAAAAAGCTTATGTTCGGTATTAGTCGAAGCGTCCCGCAAGAAAATACCATATATGATAAATATTAGCCCGACTAGAATTTCTTCCTGATTTGCCTGAAGTACCATAAGGACCTTATCAGGTTAATATAAGGTTTGCCTTATTAGGGCAAACCTGACAAGTTCCTTGTCAGGACCTCATCAGGATATCCTTATTCAAAAAAAAGTTGGTAGCCATCAAGTCAACCTGACGAGTTCCTGATCAGGACCTCATCAGGATATTCTTATTCAAAAAAAAGTTATTTGCGATCGGTTCAACCTGACGAGTTCCTGATCAGGACCGTATCTGGATTTCCTTATTCAAAAAAAGTTATCTCATTCCTTCAAATACACTGGTCACAGAAATTAAGGGATAGAAAAAAAATCCGAAATTTTTAGGTGATTTTCAACATGTAGTAACTCGGTGAAAAATGGTCGTATAAAAAAAATAAAAAAAGCAAATTGTAGCCTCAAGTTTCTAGTTTTCAGATCTGAAACTCAAAATTTTTTATCATGTACGGTTCCGAAGTAATCATAAGAAAACCAACGAAAAAAAAATTTTCAAAATTTTTGCTGGTCTTTCAATACCTCTATGGGCGACAATAAATTTTTTTGAATAATCCGACTGTCTGACTTTTCTCGGAAATTTTATGCCCTTTCATTTGGTGGCCTTAAAAAGTCTCTACGACGATTTGGCGCCTAGTTATCATTGATCAAAGCAAAAAAGTCTATTTTGGCTTTGATAATCAATAACTCCGGATGTATTGGTCGTACAGAGAATGGAAGCAAGGTTTTGAAAACTGGAAAACATTCTCTATAAGGCAAAATTAGTGGCATTTAATAGAAAAATTTTTTTTAAAGAGATATTGTTTGGTAAAAAACAGGTCAAAATTCACAAATTTAAGGATATTTGAAAATCTTGCTATAACTTTGGATATAACGGATGAACAAAGGATATCTTCGACTTTTTTTTAACCTCAAAGTGTCCTGAAAAAACCCTGAAAATTTCAAATCGCTGTGATTTTTCTTTCTTAGTGCCCCGAAGCTTTAAATTTATCGATTTTGTCAAAAATCACCATAATTGGTAGTTTCTCGGTTTTTGTTCATTTTTTCGATTTGAAAATGTTTTTTTTACCGATAATCTTCATTTCTTCGATCAAAAAGATCGATTATCGAAAAAAAATGAAAAAAAAAAATTTTGAAAAAATTTTTGTTTTTTTTCAAAATTTTTTCTTTTGGTGTATCTGCAATGATTTATCATTGTCAAAGAAAATTCCTAACATTTTTTTTACCGCTGTAACTGCATCTGCTTTAAATTTCAACTTAACAAACATACGCTTTGGGTAACTCTAATGCCGGCGGTAAAAAAAATTTTAGGAATTTTTTTTGACAATCATTGCAGATACAACAAAAAAAAAAAATTTTGAACGGAAAAAAAAATTTTTTCAAAATTTTATTTTTTTTTTTTTCGATAATCGATCTTTTTGATCGAAGAAATGAAGAATATCGGTAAAAAAAACATTTTCAAATCGAAAAAATGAACAAAAACCGAGAAACTACCAATTATGGTGATTTTTGACAAAATCGATAAATTTAAAGCTTCGGGGCACTAAGAAAGAAAAATCGCAGCGATTTGAAATTTTCAGGGTTTTTTCGGGACACTTTAAGGTTAAAAAAAAGTCGAAGATATCCTTTGTTCATCCGTTATATCCAAAGTTATAGCAAGATTTTCGAATATCCTTAAATTTGTGAATATTGACCTGTTTTTTACCAAACAATATCGCTTTAAAAAAAATTTTCTATTAAATGCCACTAATTTTGCCTTATAGAGAATGTTTTCCAGTTTTCAAAACCCTGCTTCCATTCTCTTTACGACCAATACATCCGGAGTTATTGATTATCAAAGCCAAAATGGACTTTTTTGCTTCGATCAATGATAACTCGGCGCCAAATCATCGTAGAGACTTTTTAAGGCCACCAAATTAAAGGGCATAAAATTTCCGAGAAAAGTCAGACAGTCAGATTATTCAAAAAAATTTATTGTCGCCCATAGAGGTATTGAAAGACCAGCAAAAATTTTGAAAATTTTTTTTTCGTTGGTTTTCTTATGATTACTCCGGAACCGTACATGATAAAAAATTTTGAGGTCCAGATCTGAAAACTAGAAACTTGAGGCTACAATTTGCTTTTTTTATTTTTTTTATACGACCATTTTTCACCGAGTTACAGCATGTTGAAAATCACCTAAAAATTTCGGATTTTTTTTCTATCCCTTAATTTCTGTGACCAGTGTATTTCATTTACAGGCTAAAAATTAAAAAAAATACAAAAAAATATTATATAAAAATCACGTCAATCATTGTAGCACAGATTTTTTACTTCTTCATCAGTTGTTCTTTGATATCATAATGAATATTATATTTACACTTTCAAGATCACTTGTGTATGACAGCCCAGTGGATAGCATCGAGGACTTTGCATCGAAAGGATGCAGGTTCGAGCCCAGCAGTGTTCGGGATTTTTTCATCATTAAAAAATATGTTTACTTCTTCTAATTAATGCTTCCAATACAATAGATAACATTCTCGATCGAATTAAAATTCTCTTTTTTTTATTTTGCAATTTAATATTAATTTAAAAATAATTACTAATAAGGTAATCCTGATAAGGATTTGATGTGGATATCCTGGTTAGGTCCTGATAAGGCAATCCCGATAAGGACCTCATGGGTCTTAAGCGTTACATCCATATCAGGATCCTCGTCAGAGACCCTGATCGGGACCTTATTTGAAATAAGGTTAACCCGATAAGGACCTCGTCAGGCCCTTATGAAAAATTCTAGTCGGGAAAGTGATCCAAAAAATAACAAATTTTTTTTTTTTCTCGGAAACAGGTTCATTTAGATAAAAAAAAAGCCTGTGAAAATTAGAGCTCTTAATATTAACATTAAGAGGTTCCTCACCGCACTTTTCTATTTTCCATAAGAATAAGATATCACGTGTAGTCACATATATATTTATATCTATAACATATATTTATTAATACATGTTTACTATATACGATATTTTCATGTGGGGTACTGTACCAATTAAGCTTAATTTCTCTCAGCACCTGGGAATTAATAATTCACTTAGAATGCAACTTTAAAGCTCTAAATCGGTTCATCTGTTCAAAAGATAAAATATTTACATTCATACATTCAATCGGACATCCGCTTGAAAATAGTCAGGATCGCTTCTTAAGACCTTAAAACGTCGAGATCTGTTCAAAACTCAGTTTTAAAAAATCGGACCGAAACCAATAACTCCAGTTTCTTTTTGAGTTTTCAATTTTCTTTGCGAAAAGTGAGAAAAAAAAATTTCGATTTGGACCAATCTCAAGGGAGTTATGAGCAAAATAAAAAAAAAAAACAAAAAAAGAGTGATTTTCGAATGGGTCATCGGAAAAATCTAACAATTTCTTAGGAAGAGATTTTTGATGGATACAAAATATCAAAAAACAAAAGAAATAAAAAATAAAAATTTTTCAAATTTTCTGATTTGACATGGAATACCCCATTTATATTATGGTGCTTAATGTACACTAATTCCAAAAAGTGGTTCGATTGACACTCCAAATTAGTAAATATTCACTTATTTCACTTATTCGTATTTACACGGAGAGAAATTTATGGTAACAATTACAATATATTATGGGAATGGTTCTCATAATGCATGGTAACCGGTTTTTTTGAAATGTCGATTATAGTAACGGCACCCATAGATATGATAGTGATCATTACTATGATATTATAGTACACAGTAAAAAATATTGTGTATTTGTGTCGAAAACGGTTTGTGTTAAACTAACACAAAGTTTGTGTCACTCATTGTAACATAAAAAATGTGTTATGCACTCTTTATTAACACATTTTGTGTGTTACTGTGGAATTTTTGCGCCCTCTTGTGGCGATATTTCAACATAATCTTTGTGTTAAAAAGGGGTTACACAAAGTTTGTGTCGAAATTTCAACACAAATTTTGTGTCAACCGTTTTTAACACACAAACTGTGTTGATTTTACACAATATTTTTTACTGTGTATTCGTTACCATAATATTCGGTAACCATTACCATAATATTATAGGAACACGATGAAAAATTTCCTATAAATTTTACTATGGGTGCATAGTAACCCCGGACTATAAGAAAACTGGTACAAAATTTACAAGTGTCCCATAGTAAACATATGCGCATAGACCGCAATCGTGCAGACTGCGCATATGCTTACTGTGAGGCACTTGTAAATTTTGTACCAGTTTTCTTATAGTCCGGTGTTACTATGCATCCATAGTAAAATTTGTTGGGAATTATTCACAGTGAACCGTTACTTTAACATTATGGTAACCATTACCATAATTCTTTCACATGCGATATGGGAACTGTTCCCATAATGATGGGAATTGTTCCCAGAAAGTATGGGAACTTTTCCCAGAAAGTATGGACTGATATCCCATAATTCCAAGTAATCATTACCATAACGGTATGGGGTGACATTTCATAGACGTACTAGGAACGGTTACCATAAATTTCTCTCCGTGTAGAGAGTAAATTATTTTGATGTCTATTATGATCCCTATAATATAACAACACGAAAAATATGTGGAGCCAAACTAGTCATACCGTGATTGGCTAAGAGCTTAAAACAGCCTAAAAATATACACTATTGTCACAACAATATACGTTAAAATGAATATATATGAAAAACGAGACTCGCGCGCGAAATATGTAGGCTGGTTCGCATATAAATAACAGAAATTTGCATATTCAACTGTTTTTCCTGATAGAGTGTTTTCCATGATTGAAAACATTGAAATGTGATCATTATGTTTAATTCTAAAGAAATGCTCATATTTGGCTTCACATATTATTATAATATTAGCCCACTTTTTTATTGAATAGTTAAAAAAAATTAATTACTAGTTTTTCTCTCAATTTTCATTAAATAAAATATAATTTAATTATCTTTATACTGAAAGGTATAAAACAAATTATATTCATTAAAAATTTTCATATAAAACGTTATTATAAACTAATAAATTAACTTTCGATTGAATGCATACAAGTCAATTGTGAACTAGGTTCAAAATTCAATTTAATTGATCTGAAAATAATAACACCGCTCTTTTATTTAGCGTGAAAAATCAGAACACGTGTTTTATGCATTGAAAAAAAATCTGGGCGTCGGTTGACCCTGCGGGCCAGCCCCAAAACTTCCCGCTGTATTTGTGAGTACATTTTCGAGCTCTTCGAGCTCGATAATACTTTTGTATGCCATTGTTTTGTAAAAAACCATTTTTCAGCATTTCTTTCTCCCACGATATCTCGCGAACGAATTAACCGATTTTGATGGTTGAGGCGGCAATAGACGCGTTTTATCAAGTTCTAAAGCTGATCAAATTTTGAAAATGATTTATCGAGTCGTTTTTGAGAAATTTCAAAAAAACCAAAAAAAAATTTTTTTTTTGATTTCTTTCGTCAACGGTTTCTCTTGAACAAATGAGCCGATTTTGATTGTTGAGGTGGCATTCGACGCGGCTTATAAAGTTTTAGAGCTGATTAGATATTGAAATCAATCCATCGAGCAAATTAAAAGTTATCCAAATAAAACATTTTTGAAAAAATTTTATTTTTGAAATATCTCCGAACGCACCGTACCGATTAAGTTCAAATTTTTACGGATTTAAGATATTAATAAGCCGCGTCGAATGACACCTCAAAGATCAAAATCGGTTCATTCGTTCGAGAGTTATGAATATTTACATACATACATACGTACGTACACACATACATACACTCGGACATCATCGTGAAATTAGTCAGAATAGCTTCTTAGAACCTCAAAACGTCAAAATCTGATAGAAATTCGGGTTTTTGCAAATCGAACCGAAACCAATAACTTCCCAAATTTTTGAAAATTTTCAATTTTCTTAGCGGGAAGTTAAAAAATAAATACGCGGAAAAATTTCAATGACTCAATTAATTAATTGTAAAAGTTTGTGGTAAATATGAAATAATTATAGCATAAAAGTATTGTTATCGATAGTATAATAAAAATGTTGTTTTAATCATTTTATTAATGTAATTAAAAATATAATTAACTTAAAGTCATGTTAATAATCGTCCATTGTATATACAAAATATGTAAGAAATTAAATATTGACAAGTTGGATACGTACAAAATATAAGGTATTTAATTAGTGAATTTCCGGCAGCCGTGAGAATCAATAGGGTCACAAAACTTTTCCAATAGATAGTTAGGTGAGCCACAATGGAGCTTAATTCAGTTGAAAGCGATTATGAAACTCCAGGACTGATTACATTTAACTAAATCGTTGTTCAAGTATTACATAAACTGTAAGGAATTTGAGTCTAATGCAGTTTATGCGGTAAATTACACTTTTGCAAACGATAACGTAATGATAGTGTCACACGTATATTGGATTGTGTATATTTAATTATGATCGAACACTGCGTGTAGAGAATAATTTTACATCATTAACGATTTGCTGGAGTAAACAATATAACAATTAATCTCGCTAAAGTTATTCACATTTGCCTACTTTATTTACATCATGGAACATGAGTTAATTCTGGATAAAGGTAACAAACATTATGTAATGAGTGAAGAATAAACAAATAGAAAATATTGATTTAAACTGACGCATTAAATTTACATGGAAAAAAACGCGGCTCAAAGTTCATGAATAATTACAGTCGTGCATTGAAAGATATTTTCGGAAACTCTCATGGTATGAGGTTAACTCGTTTGGGGACTTGCACGCAGGGTCAACCCGTCTATAGATTTTTTACTTCCCGCTATGAAAATTGGAAATTTTTTAAAAGAGGGAAGTTATTGGTTTCGCTCCGATTTTCTAAAATCGAGTTTTCATCAGATGTCGTCGTTTTTGAGGTCCCAGGAAGCTATATAGCTAGAATATATTCTGACTATTTCCGGATAGACGTTTACGCGCGCGCGTGTGTATGTGTGTGTGTGTGTGTGTGTGTGTGTGTGTGTGTGTGTGTGTGTGTGTGTGTGTGTGTGTGTGTGTGGGTGAACTTCCTTTGTCCGATGAGATCTTTAGAATGAATCAACTGATTTGATTGAACGAGAAAAAAAAAACAATTTCGTTAGTAAAACCATATACGGAAAGTAAATTATAGGATCTTTTGCTATGCACTATGAGAATAATTTCCATAATGGTATAGGAATTGTACTCATACTATTATAGGAATAGTTTCCATAATATATGGGAATAGTTCCTATACCATTATGGGAACCATTGCCATAATGGTTTGGGAATAGATCCCATACCAATATGGGAACCATTCTCATAATATTATGGTAATCGTTCCCATACTATTATGGGAACTATTCCTATAATATTATGGGAACTGTAAGAAGGACACTTTAATATATTTCACATGCTAGTAGATAGAAACAAATATTTATTTAACAATTACACATTATTAACTCGACAACTAATCGTATAATATGGACAGTAAAAAATAAGTAATATGATAAGGGAAAGGGAGAGAGTAGCTAGATGACGTCACGTTGGGTCCTCTCGGAGGGCCCCGTCGGGATTCCTGTTCTTCGTCAGCCTCAATCTCGCCCTTTTCTAGTGAGGAGTGAGCCTTGTCACAGGCTGGGGGTAGCTCCTGATGTCAGAGGCTACAGGCCTCAAGATGCCTATCGAGCAAAAGGCTCGGTATTCAGGAACGAGTAGCTTACAGAACTATTTCCATAATGTTACGGGAACCATTTCCATAATGTCATAAAAATTGTGTTTTGCAAAATAGTGTAGAATTTTCTCTCGTCATATGGAGGGATTTCAATGATGCATCTTCGACGCTAAATTTGTTAAAAAAGAAAATTTTTGTTAAAAATTTTAATGTTTTTGCGACATACCAATTTTTGGTTCTCTGTTTGAATTTTTGATTCTATATTTAATAATATTTCTGTGTATTGTATAAGTGATTACCACACTCTTCTTTAAATTGATTTTTTCGTTTTAGTATGGGAACCATTCCCATAATATTATAGGAATTTGTCCTATAATAGTATAGGAACTATTCCCATAATAGTATGGGAACTGTTCCCATAATACTATGGGAATGATTTCCATAATGGCATAGAAACTATTCCAATAGCATTATGGAATTGGTTCCTATAATTTATAGGAATAATTCCTATAACATATGGGATTCATTCTTATATATTATAGGAACCATTCCTACAATGTTATGGGTAGCATTTCCATAATTATAGGAACTGTTCCCATAATGTTTGGTGATTATTCCTATGTTGGTATAGGAAAAAATTTTATAGAATTATGAGAACCGTTTCCATAATTATCTTTCCGTGTATGTTTATAAATATATTTAAGCAAATAAAAAATGTAATGCAGAACACACCCCATACGAAAAAAATATGTATCCGGATATATTCGGTCAAATCTGGAATATGTCACATATATGCAACATATATATAAATATGTCTCATAGATGCAGATTTGCCCGAATATATCCGGATATATATTTTTTTTGTATGGGACTGAGAAAAAAATTTGTCAAATATTAATAACATTTATCAATATTTGATAAACAGTTTACTTGGATGGTATAGATCGCTTGGTATAGGAAAAAATTTTATATAATTTTGAGAACTATTTTCATAATTTTTTTTTCGTGTATTTTAAATATTTTATTGCCTTCAACTTAACAATAAAATTGTTTTATCACTATAGCACTATAGCTTAATAGTAAATGAAGCTGGGTTATTAAAGAAGGTTTTCTCGACTGTAAATTTATATTGCTAGTGTTTTAACACGTATTTTATTTCTCTTACTTTTGTTAAAATCACAGCCGCAATATAATGTCAAAACAGACATGAACTAAATAAATGAAGACTTGGAAGCTTTCATTGTTTTTTATTATTTTTTTTTTTTTTCACCACCATGTATTTTATTCGTCTCGTTCTTAGTCTGAAAGGAATGATTAAATAGTGAGATGAGTACATGAATAAGTATATATGTACACAATGATGAGTTGCTCGAAAATTAGCGATTTAGTTGCCAAAAATCGTATGAGAATCAGGTCAATTTACTGGTGAGATGAACTAGATAGGTTATGTGACAAAGTGTGTTGTTTGTATGAATGTAGCTTGAAGTATTAATATCATACGTCAGGTTAACTCGTGTTCGCGTTGCGGTATGTAAAAGTTGTACTCGATTCAAATGAGAACGCGTCTCCGGAGAATTGCGACGCTTTAAAAACGATAATGAGTTTTTAAATATGTGGCGCTTGCTCTCATTTTTCACTCTTAACTATCAGAAAAACTTTATCATTTTTTGATAAAACATAGAAAGAATAAAAAAACTTTAAATGAAATACAGAGATGTTGTGTTACATATAATTTTATTTCTTACAAATATATCACATATTCTGTTCACAATCCTAAATATTTCTCAATACATTACATCTGCGTACACGGAAAGAAAGTTTTGAAAACTTTTGCTATGTATTATGGGAATAGTTCCCATAAGGGTATAGTAATTGTACCCATACTATTATAGGGATGGTTCCCATAATATATTGGAATAGTTCCCATAATAGTATGGTAAATAGTTCCCATAATGGTATGGATATAGATCCTATACCAATAGGGGAACCATTTTCATAATGTTATGGAAACTATTTCCATATCATTATGGGAACCATTCCTATAATGGTATGGGAACTATTCCTGTAATGTCATAACGAATTTTTTTTTGCACAATAGTGTGGAAATTTCCCTCATGATATGGAGAGATTCAAATGAAGCTTCGTCGACCCTAAATTTGTTTAAAATAAAAAGGCCATTCGGCAGCCGATATGGTGTATTACCGTACGATGGATGGTGTGGCTCAATAATTTATAGATCAAATTGAACGGAATATAGTATAGTGCCGGATAGCTCAACTGGTAGAGCACTCGGCGCGATACCGAATTGGTCTGGGTTCGATTCCCAGTTCGGGCTATCTATATATTTTTCTGAATTTATCTATAAATTGTCTTATTGAGAAGGTTATTTGCATGTTTGCATGTTTAGGTTTCCACTATATTTCAATGGTTTATTAAAGATTATGAAATGGTATATTAAAGATTTCTTACTCAATCGATCGAATAAGTTAATTTCGTACATGAATATCTTGTGATACACGTTAGTGTGTAGTCACGGTATGAAATTAGGCTCGTTTTCTAAGAGTGGGGGTAAAAAAGGACAACGACTTACTTTCTCGGAGAACTTCAGATAGTTAATTTGAAAAAACGTTGTATAGATAATACGCCAATCTAACCTCTACGCAAATAAAGCATTGCTATATTCATAGTCTACAATGTTTATTTAATTTTTAGATGATGACTGTAACCTAACAGTATTACTATTAACAAAATATTATCTTTCAGTGCAAACAAAGTAAAAGATTATTTTAGTATCGACAAGAAAAATTTAACGGAAATCGATTTTAATGTGTAATGCATAAGTTATTAATACTTGAAACCATAAAAGATGCGCGTTTCTATATTGAAAAAAAATTTTCAATGCTTTAAAAGTATCATAAAACAGTAACAATGTCAAGTTTAAGGTACAAAATTGAAGCCTGTCAAATCATATTTAAGATACATTGAGTAAAAATTATCTAAAATATTTAGTTTCAGAGTTATAAAAGCCTTAATAATTAAAAGATCACAATAAAATATAACTGATAGAATTGGATTATACTGAGAAATTCATTAGTTATCAGGAATAAAAACCATGTTTTTTAATTATCTTGATTCTGGCAAAACATTCAGGGCTATCAAATTATTGGAAAAAGGAGTCGAAACATAACGTTTAAGGTAAAAAATTTCAACTTATTAAACAAATCTCAAGATGCTTTCTACAGAAATCGTCTAAGAGTTGTGAAATTGAAGTTATACAACTTTAACTGTGAATAAAAACTGATTCTTTCGAAATATCAATAACATTTCAAACAGCGATAACTTCTGAACTAATCGACGGATTTAGCTAATCTTCAAACTTAATAACAACAACTATCCATAGAATATGTGTAGAAAATTTCATTAGGATCTAATGAGAATTCTAACGGCTATCACGATGACAAGACAATTATAATTATAAGGCGTACAGGTACATTCGAAATGTCAAAAGTAATAAAAGAAATACTTTTAACATAGAAAATAGCTGTGAAATTCACAGGTTATTTTGTTCACAATAAAATACACTGAGAAAAGAATTTATCAAATATTAATCAAATTTATCAATATTTGATAAACAGCTTACTTAGATTGTTTCCAAGTCAGTCATTATCAAATATTAATACAGTTTATTAAATATTAATAAACAGCTTATTAAATATTAGTAAACGTGTTTATTAAATATTAATAAACACTTTATCAATTATTGATCGGCGGTTTATCAAATATTAATAAATACAGACTGATCTATAGTTTACGTTTCTACATATCTTATATACTATCGTGATATGTAAGCAGTTTGTTTAGTTAATATAGGTTAGGTGGAATTTAGCAAGCCTCACTTTTTTAATCATTTTTCTATAACACTTTATTTTATTTTTTTTTTTTATTATTTCAGCAAGCATAAAAACAATTTGTTAGTTGTAACGCATGTATAAGGCAATATGTTAGGTTAGAAGGTACAACGCCACCACACTCATTAATACTATATACAAATCTCACATATCAATAGTTGATAAAAGTTTATTAAATATTAATAAACTTCTATTAAATATTGATCAGCGACCTATTAAATGTTAATATCAATTTATTAATATTTAGTCGATGGAAAGATCGATATTTGATATGTGTAGGATAGTATTTAATAAATACAGTCGAATATTTGATAAATCAATTTATCAAATATTAGTAAATTTTTCTCTCAGTGTACAACTGACGAAAATGGATTATAATAGGACATGCATAAGTTATATGCAATGAAAACCATATTTTCAACATTTCAATTCCATTAAAATTTTCAAGGCTATCAAATCATTAGAAGGAATGGTCAAAACATAAAGTGTAAGGTCATAAATTAAAGCTTATTAGTCAAGCTTTCAAATACTTTTTACGGAAATGGTCTATGTGTATTAAAATTATATGAACTTGAAACTGGATAAAAACTGATTAATTCGAAAAATCGTGAAAATTTCAGACAGCCATAACTTCTAAACTAATCAAATGATTCGGCCTTTCTTTGAACTTAACCGTGATAATCGCCCATAGAATAAGTGTGAAAAATTTCATTAGGATCCGATAAGAATTGTAGGCGCAATCATTTCCTCAAAACTTGGTTCTATTACATATGGGGCATTCCATGCCAAATCACCGAGGTTTTGACCCGACCCCCTTCGATTTCGCTGAAACTTTTTTATCATTTTTTATCCTACCAAAGACATTTTTCTGAATTTTTTCAGATTTTTTTATCCAACCCAAAAAAAAGTTACGAATTTTTGAAAAAAAAACGCTCTTTTTTTTTTAAATTGCTATAACTTATAGCATAATATAATATAGATAGCCTTATAGACAATTTTAGATCAAATTGAACGGAAGATAGTATAGTACCGGATATCTCAACTGGTAGAGCACTCGGCGCGATACCGACATGGTCTAGGTTCAATTCTCAGTTCGGGCTATCGATATTTTTCTCAGTTTATCTATAAATTGTCTTATTGAGAAGGTTAATTGTAAGTTTAGGTCTCACTATATTTAAAAATTGGGAATTTTCTTCCGAAAAAACAATCCTTGCCCCTAATACACTTTACGGTCGTTTTTGTCCAATTTTATTCAACTTCTGATCTTTTAAAAACATTCTAAAAAAACTTCAGCGCAAAGTCATAAAAAATAAGCCAAATTTAGAAATTTCTGTATTTTCAATCGAAAAACAAAAAATATAAAGGAAAGTCGGCACAAAATGGGAATAGCGGGGTTGAATACTGTCTTGGTTGAAGTTTTTTTTGAGATAAAAAAATTGAGAATCGAAGGTGTCGAACTTCGAAAAAATAACGGTTTTATTGAAAAAACTGAAATATTTCATATATCGTGACTTTCGAAACATTTTTTGTATTTTTTTCTGAAAACTACATTTAAAAACACAAATTTTGAAAAAAAAAAAGTGCTGAAAGATTAATTTTTGAGAAAGTTATAGCAATTAAAAAAAAAAGAAGAGCGGTTTTTTTAAAAAATTCGTAACTTTTTCTGGGTTGGGTAAAAAAATCTGAAAAAATTCAGAAAAATGTCTTTGGTAGAATAACAAATGATAAAAAAGTTTCAGCGAAATCGAAGAGGGTCGGGTCAAAACCTCGGTGATTTGGCATAGAATGCCCCATATATATATATATATATATATATATATATATATATATATATATATATATATATATATATAAATTTTTTAACGAATGGTATTTTCAAACTCTACTCAACCAATTATGATAGGTTATGAAAAAATTTCTTGAAAAATCGACCATGAGGACAAATACAATACCTAGATTTTTAAAAAAATCGACCTAAAAAGGGGGGATCAATTTCGAGAGATGTGGATGCCAAACTACTTTAAATTTGTGGAACTAATTAATTTTTAGTTAGTCATAACAAATCCGTAATTATACGTACATGCCAGTACATAAATTGATTTAATTATTATAAAGTACTCTTGTGCTAAACAATAATTTAGCGATCGAATTAACAGAGTTACTCTCGCAAACATTCACTAATAATTAACTGAACTTGGGCGTCTATAGAGCTATACTAAATATTTATTGTACGAATTACATAGTAATATTCGCATTTTGTTAAATGCTATTATGAAATTCTTATTTTAACAATGTATTTAATATGTATAATTTATGTTCTATATGTAGTTTAAGGAAAAAGCCCCTATACCCGCTTAGTACCATTAGTCGCTTACTTTAACTGTTTTAGACGTTTTTATATAATTTTTATAAAAAAAGATTACAACTAAAAATATTATTATTAATAAATAATTATTTGTGAATCTAAATATATCAAAATATGATGTATCAAATTATTTTATAATAGATTATAAATTTAAATTAAGTGACTGTTTTCAAAATCGTGCTCAGCCGGGCATTTTTTACTTTAACGTTCATTCGTTAGATTAAATTTAGGTTACACCAAATTTTTTAAGAATTATTACAACTATAGGGGAGGGAGGGGCAAAAAAGGGTACTTAAGGAAATACCAATTTCATCATAAAACGAACGTCATTAGTATTTTTCAACTGGCAATTGATTTTTAAAATAGTTTACCAAAAAAAAATTCAGAGTAACGCTTAATTATATTTACAGAAGTGATTTTGGAATGTTTAAAAACCATTTGAAATATAAAATTTTTTTTTAGAAAATTTTGGGGGTACCCTGTTTTGCCTACTCTACCCCCTTTCCCCCCCTCCCTTCCCCTATCTTATTAAATATATTTTTCAACTTCATGAAAATTTATATTATGAAAGAATAAAGTAGGGCAGGTCGGGGCTAGTTGATCATAGGAGCAAGTTGTGCAATCGAAATATCTCGAAAGGGATATGGGAGGAGAACACATTGCATGATTATCAATCGCCATCCGGTGCTCAGACTAATTAACAGAAAGCTTTGTTTTTTTTTGCGTCAAAATAAAAAAAACAGGTCTTTAGAACTTTTTTCCTATACTCGTATAAAAATACTTTTTCGGGATCACGTAAGTATTCAAAGATAATTTAATTATTGCTCTTTCGATTATATATGGTTATTTATTTTTAACTCTTATCATTTCTTTATAATTTAACTTTTACTTTGTTGCCTCATTTGGGGCTAGTTGATCATGACGCGCTCAATGCATTAAATGCGTGCCGAGCGTCGATCTAACCTATATGTTTGTATACATGCAATTGTAATAGTGACAAAAATGATTTAATAATTTGGGATTATTAATCATCTAGCAATATTTTTGGTCTCATTATTAGTCATTACTTTAATTTGATATTTATTTACTTAATAATTATATAATTTTAAGTACAAAAAGTTTAATAATAATCCAAAGATTGGGAAGTTTTAATTTTGTTTGATTTTATTTTAAATATCAAAGTTATAATAATAATGTAAGTATGCAACAATCATAATAAATAAATATTTACTTGTTAATTACAATTATATGTTGTATTCATATGATTTTATACAATGATTCCGTTTATTTTAGCCATTGCACAACTAGTCCCATACTATGCTCAACTAGCCCCACTAGTGGGGCACGTTGATCAATTAGGAGCGCAGGCTGATTTCTGGGAATCACTTGTAAATTAACACTCGGATCGTTTTTGTGTCGCTAAACCGTTTAAAGAAGACTAAATTACGAACCTAACAGCACATGAATTGATTAAATCCGATGCATCGTCTTAAAGTTATGGAAGATCAAACCAAAAAGTGATCAACTAGCTCCGCCCTGCCCTAGTATAATTTATAAATTATTTTCCAATAAACTTATCATAATTTAATTGATATTGTCTTTGAGCGATTATAGGGCCATGTGTTGATCGAGTAATGGTACATCACAACTTTAAGCAAGCGACTATGGGTACACTCAAGGACTTTATTTAAAAAATTAATAATAATTAATTATCAACATTATTCTTCAATTTAAAATTTCATTCTAATACTTGAAACTTCAAAAAATAACTATAAAAAAAAATATGGTTTTTCATTTTATATATCAATTTATATTGAGTGATTCAATCTCACTCCAATGAAAAGTGAGTGGTTATAGAGGCTTTTCACCTTATATTGATTATTTTAAAAAAATTTTATTGTTTACTTTGTCTCGGATTTATGTATCGCAAGTTGAATTTATATATTTTATAAAATGGAAATTTTCGAGTAGGCTATTCTTTAAGATCGATGTCGTAGAATTATTTGTGTAGGTGTGTGTAGTACAAAAAAAGTAATCAATTACTTAATTATACGTACGTATAATTCGATTTCAGCGATGCAATTAACTGGCTAGGTAATTATAAACGAAGGAAGTTAATGGAATGGGGTTCGCTTTGACTAAAGAAAGATTGTGAAAGTGGAAATAAAGCTAAAAAAATGTACCTTTGGTTAATTATTTTACTATTGAACAAAGTGTGAGCTCTGGGTATACATATTAAAGAAGTTTCCGGAAAAATAGAAAAAGAATCTGAAAAAAAACTTTTTTCACCGAGGTTTATGTATTGTTTAATAGAAGTTGGTATACACATATATACATACTGCAGTCAACAGCATGGCCACGATAATAAAACACGGAAATAACCTCCCGACAATGGAGTCTACTCTTGAGAATAGAATTTACTGGTTGAAAGTGAGTTTCCACTGACGGAAATAAGGGTGTATCGAATTTTTTTTTTTTATTTAGACTTTCGCACGCATGGCGTGACCTCAAATGTTTTTAAAAAATCTCTGAAGCCCTAGCAAATTCGGTTACACCGAAAAAAATATTCAAAACATACCTGGTATTTAAGTATGATTTCAGTATGTTTTCTATATTTCTAAAAGTATACTAAAATTATACTCATCCATACTAATAACTTAGGTATGTTTTTGAACCATTTATACCGTACACGGTAAGAAATCCATGGCGTTCAACACCATGCTGGTATGATCTCAAGACAGATACTAAAATAGTATATGAAATGTTCCAAGGCAGTATTGTAACGAGTCCCATAAGTATGGCGTTATTTACTATACGGTATAGTACTGGAGCTATTTTATTGCTCACACGTATGCATCGCAGGCACGGCGAAACAGCATGACCCTGAGACCCTTACTACAATGCCGAGGACACAATGCTACTAGTTTTTCCCGCCATAATTTCTGGCGTGTCAATCAATGTATACTATCGTATTACCACCAAAACTATATAGATGTCGTTAGACTAGATTTATCGGCCAGAAGCAACGTGGATACGGCAACGCAGTATGGGCCTGACGGCCATACTGACATTGCGGCGTCCGCGACAACTATTGCCAATGTTACACACAAAAAAAAAATTCTCGACTGAAGGTAAATATTCTTGATTCAAGAAAATTTTTTTGGAGACCTAAATTTTCTCAGATAAAGTAGAAATCTTCTCCAACTAAGACGAATTCTCTCGGCTCAAGAAAATCTTGACTTGGTTCCCGAAAACGTGTGTCTTCAAAAATATTTTCTTGACTCAAGATATCTGTTTTTTCTGTGTACTATTCCCGCAATGGTTGAATCATCTATGCATACAATTTTATAACCTATAAAAATCTTCGATGCCATACAGTATGGCGTTTACGCCCATACTAGCATAGTGATATCCGCAAAATATTTCTCGCGGTGTATTTATACTCACCCGTGAAAAATGGCCATACATAAATGTTTCATACATGGCCATGTATGGAAATTGGCCATATATGACCGGATATGCCCATACATGGCAATATTACTATATGTTGCATAGGCATATTTACTTGACATTTCTCTCCGTGTACTATACCAGAAATCAACCCAAAAGAAACTTAATTTATCGGTTTGAACAAATTCGCTAGGGTTATTAACCCATACGAAAAAAATATATATCCGGATATATCCGGGCCAATCTGCATATATGAGACATACATTTTTATATATGTCGTTTATATGTAGATTGGCCGGGATATATCCGGATATATATTTTTTTCGTATACTTCTTAAGAAGTATAGAACTCATCAAATTACTTTAATACCGACCGGTAATAGAAATTCCGAATCTAAAATTGAATTATTGACAAATGTATTAACTATTTATAATTCATATTCGGCGCAATATATTGAAAATACGTTACTAAAAATACAGATGTCTAATTTTAAAATCCAATAAATGCCAAAATCTTAAGAGCTAATATTATAGGTACTTTTACACTTGATGATGTATTATACATCTAATGACATTCTTATTTCATCAACATACCTTGTATAAAAAAAAATTTTTCATTAAAAATTTGTTTTCGTTTTTTCTTGGATAAAGAGCGTAGCAGGATAAGCAAATAAAAAGTGCCCCCGCTCCAAATTGATTATCCTTTAGGTATGTTATGTAAGTATCTTTCATGAAGCTGCTCATCAATTTTTAGATAAAGATATTGATTTTTACACCAGATAAAAAAAAAAAACGAAGAATCGTAAGAAATTTTTTTCTCGAGAACTACTTGACCGACATCGTCTGTCCAGTGCGAGATTTTTCTTTGAGTTGCACTCTAATTATAGACAAAAATTTAAAATTTTCCTACCAAAGAAAAGCAGAAAAAAAAAATTTTGAAGTTTTCAAAAATTTTTTTTTCTTATTTTTGAAATAACACCCCTCCCATTTTTTTTCTATAAATTCTACTCATTTCAATCTATATTAAAAAAATTTTTTTTAATTGCACGACTCGTGCTTTACGATCGAAAAATTTTTTTCGCCTCACTTCGGCGACTATTTCAGTTATTATACCTTTGTTATTTCACGGAATTAAGATATTTTGCATACTACTTTGAAGATAATTTAATGGAGATTAGTTTCATACTTTTCAAAAATTTATTTAGTTCAATAAAAACGGAAAAAAACATTAAAATAGTTTCAAAAAATTTCCTGTCCGTCAAGTACGGATCCCGTATACATGATAACTTGCAAAAAAATCCAGTAATTAAATCGAATTTTTTTTTTTTTAATTCTTTGAACGATTTGTAGGTCCCCTATTGCGAATGACTAGGTAACTCAGTGTTGTTTAATTACAATTAATAAAAGAACAAAAAAGGCTGTATAACTATATCTGTATATATCTATGTAAAATTAACATGGATGGTGATATATCTATACATTATACGTATATTTATTCCACCAGGGGCGCTTGCGCATTACCGTCCTGGAACAGCTGTTTGTTTTGCTAATTGGTAGGCCTGAATTTTTTCAATTCAATTTTTTTTTATTTTTGTTTTTATTTACGTTTATTTTTTTTTGTTATTAATCGAGATATTTTGAATAAGTTCTTTTATAATTATAAAAAAATACTAATATAATAAAAAAAAAAAAAAAAAAAAAAACATGACAAGTTTCAATGAAAGAGAATTGTATATATTTTAAATTTATTCGCAATTCCCGCCATTTTTTTATTGTTATTTATTATTTCATAATATATGAGCATTACGAGTCGTGCACTTTTGGATTTTCCAAATTTTTTTAATAAATGGTAGATCATCATCAAAAAAATTTAGGAAATTAAAGTCAATTTTTTTTTATGTTATCAAATATACATATATTAGGTTGCTTCGTTTCCAGCGAAAGTTTTTTTTTCGTTGCTCATCAAGCAAAATATTGTTTTTCATGCTGAAACAAAAATTTCTGTCGAGTTTGAGCTTTTAATTTCCATCCTAAGTACTTTCCATTTCATTTCAAATGCACGTAAATTAAATTACTTTTTTTTTAACTTTCTAGTTCTCAGCTGCGTTTTATGATATCGACGAAGTTTTGGTCGCAAATTGTAGAGCATTTGGTGTTTTTCAAAAGTGCCCATAGTTACTTAGCTGTAATTCCAGCTGTTTCACTGTGTCCGTTGTGGAAGTCATTTTTCCTATCAAATCGACCTTTATTGGCTTGCAGAACGTAAACTAGTGAAAGTACACTAAAAATGTTAATAGAAATTTTATGGGAAATTTTCTTCCCTTCAAAAAAAGGCCTATAAATCAAGTCGCTAAAGTCCATAGTTTCCGAGTTATAGTAATTTTAATAAGTTGAAAAATATAATTTCAAAAAATAAATTACAATTAATATTTTATTTGTTAAATTATTAAAATTACTAGTCAGATTTATCATAATTGTATTGAATAAACAGATACAATTAGATATATATAATTTTGCTGTTATAAATCATCAGATATTCACCATACATTTATTAATGTATGTTCGGCCAAGTATAGTTTTTTTAAGCGGGTTTCAGTCTAGAAGTATTGAATTTATTAAGCATTATCATGACTAAATCGTTAAAAGACTATCCTTATTAATTATTTTCAATTACCCAAATTCTCAGAGATTAATAATTCTCAAAGTTCCAAGTCTGGTCCACAGGTCAATCGGTTTTCAAATTTCCCTTTAATTTAATAAACTTTAAACACCCACAAATTTTGAACTAACCGACTGACTTGGCTCATCTTCTAACTTGACCTAGATTTTTACCCAAAAAAAAGAGTATGTTTCATTCAAATCTGTGTGGGATTGGAGGCGCTATCGTCTTCACAACCCGGTTTATGTTCTATATATCCATACATATATGAATGTATATATATTGTCATATACAAAAAAAAAACTTTGGTAAACATACTAAAATATTAAAGAAGTTTTCAGTACAATCGTTCAACAGAGCATAGCTAGTGTGGGACGAATAAGACATTTATTTTGATTCCCGAAATAGTTTAAGATATTTTTGTTGCCAATCGAAATGGCTTTCAAGGGCTTGACTTCTCTGGTACTGATTTCAACCAGCTTATGATTAAATAATTTTATTAATTCATTATTGGGCCTAAATTTTTTTTTGTGGTAATATATAAATATTAATAATAAATTGATAGAATATATTATAATTATTCTGTAATTTTTGAAATTTGGAATGCCCCGAAAATTCCCGCTGTTTTCGAGGTCAAGGAGCTGTATGCATGTATACTTTAATCGTGTAAAATGTTCACATTAAAATAATAAAATGTAAAGTAAATAATGAATTAAACACTTTAGCTGCTCAATGCACTAAACTATTGATGAAAAACTTGTTGTTGTGGAATAATTTTGAGTTTTTGTACATGATGACAATTATTTTCATCGGAGATCATAATACTTGTCATAATTTGTAATGATTATGATAGCGAGATAGCATCACTATATTATGAAAAATATCATCGAGTGATTGTAATTCATGTCATATGATATGATAATAGCCATCATTTTTGTGATAATGATTATTATACTAATTAACCTGGGATGTTTACTATTGCCATCGATCGTTTCAATTATTAACATATTATATTGTTAACCTAACAATAATTATGAGATCAGTAGATGCCGTGAGAAAAAAAATGATTTTACCACCATGAGATGAGAATCGTTGCCATAAAATTCTCAGCGTGTACGAGAAAAAAAAATTTATAAATCTAAAAGATAATATTTTCGTAAATTGCCATGTATCAAAATAGATAATTAAATAATATTAAATCTACGTCTATTTCGGCTATACGAAGAGAAATATATGGTAACAATTACAATATATTATGGGAATAGTTCCCATAATGCATGGTAACCGGTCTTTTTGAAATGTCGGTTATAGGAACGGCACCCGTATATATTATAGTTATCATTACTATAAAATCATAGTAATCGTTCCTGTTATACTGTGGTAACAATTATCATAATATATGGTAAACGTTACCATAATATCATAGTAACGTTTACCATAGTATAACGGGAACGGTTACCATAATATTATGGTACACGGAAAAAAAATATTAGTAAATAATTCTCAGATTCTCATCAACAGCGCGCCTAGACCGAATATTAGTAAATATTATGGAGTAGAATGTAAGAAATTAATAACAGATGCATTTTTTTGACAAGTATCTTGTAGTTTTTTAAGGTTTAAGTATAGTGTAAAGTGAGCAAATGCGCAAAAAGGATCTGGTTTAGGTGTGATGGAATTTTAACAATTAAAAATTACACAGATTTTATCAATAAATAATTAGGTTATTTATTTACACTTTATGCAGTTCAATATGGTGAGAATTAACATTAGATAGCGAATTCGACAAGATAGACAAGCGATAGCGAATGGGACAAGTAAAGCGGTTAAAAACGCGTGGTGGTTAGTAAGACTGCACGATGTAGATTAGATATTGAGACGGTGTCTTCTTCCTTCGTGGCTGCTCGGTGGTGACGTGGCAGCATGGCTGCAGTAACGAATTTTCCCATTGGCTTAAAAGTGCGCCAACAGGAAATAGTTAGCCGCCAATTTCTCTGATTGAACGGCTGGTAGCGGGTTCTCATGCCGCCGTGGCACGATCATGAGCAAGAAATTGTATGTGTCGGGCCCAAATAGCAAGTGACCCGGCACTATACTGACACTCAAGTCAGTAGCGAGTTCGGCTACTCCCGATCGTAGCGGAAATGCACGAAGCTTTTCAAATTGCCTAAGCTCATGACTGAACAGTATAGTAATTTTATATACACTTATCCAAAAAATTAAAGGAACAAGAAAATTTTATAAATTTTTTAGTGATTTTTGGAAGGCTGTAGTTTCGTGGAAAATCATCGCATCGAAAAAATAAAAAAAGCAAATTGAAGCTTGAAATCTCTAGTTTAAAGATCTTCCAGCAAAATATTTTTTTGAGCCACGGTTTTTGCGGAATCATAAGAAAAAAGTCGAGACAAAATTTTTCTAAATTTTTTAGTTTTGTTTTTTAGGTCTACGGGGCCGGGAAAAATTTTTTCAAAAAAACGAATTCATAGCTCGTTTAGGAAATTTATTCAGCTACAATTTGCTTTTTTTTGTTTCTCTGTACGACAATTTGCTGCTGAGATATCAGCCTTTAAATGAAAAAGGAGCCTTTTGTCTTTGATTATTGATATCTCAGCAAGTAATGGTCACACAGTAATTTAAAGGGCAGTTTAATAAACTTGAATAAATTCCCTACAAGCTACATTTTCGATTTTTTCAAAAAAAATTTTTTTTTCATCCTTGATATCCATTTGAAAACCCCACAAAAAATGACCATTTTCTGGTTTTTTAGTCAACTCATCGCTACTCTGCAAATATTGATAAAAAAAATAATGTTGCCAGGTAATTTTACAGCTTAATGTACCCCCAAAAACCCTGGAAATTTTCAGATTGATCCATGGAACCGTTTGTCCGGTCCGATTGCTCAAAGTTTTGCCGTGTCGGGCCCAAATAGCAAGTGACCCGGCACTATACTGACACTCAAGTCAGTAGCGAGTTCGGCTACTCCCGATCGTAGCGGAAATGCACGAAGCTTTTCAAATTGCCTAAGCTCATGACTGAACAGTATAGTAATTTTATATAGTCAAGCAGTATATTTCAACGATTAACTGTTAATTATAGCAATTTAAACATTAAAATCATAATTTTACTGATTAAAACGACATTAGTTATTGAATATAACATAAATAATTAGAAGTTGAACTACAATTATCGTCAATTATTTTTTTCCGTGTAATCATTACCATAATTCTTTCACATGCGATATGGGAATTGTTACCATAATTATGGGAATCATTCCTATACTTATGGAAACTTTTTCCAGAAAGTATGGGCCTATATCCCATAATTCAAAGTAATCATTATCATAACGGTATGGGATGATATTTCATAAACCTACTAGAAACGGTTACCGTAAATTTCTCTCGTGTACCGAATAACCTTTTTTAATATTGAATTTTTTTTTTTTCATTTAACAGTTTTAAGTTTATAAATATTAAGTACAATACTGCTCATATTTTATTGTCAGAACTGAATTTTATGATTCACGTGATAAACGACGACACTTTACATAATTCACGAACACATTTACATCCGACAGTATCCAACATAAAAACCCCACTCTACAGTATAATTCATTATTTTATTATAATTTTTTTCGTTTTTTAATAACAATTATCATTAGTGAATAACAATTTTTCAAATTTTGATACTAAACAATTATTTAATATTTATCTACATAACTATATAATCTGTCGACTCGTTCTGAACACTTGACTGATTTATAAAATTTTGTGTTAAATATTCGTTTTAGGACACCCTGATCTCAATTATGTAATTTTTACAATTTTTCTTTGTCTGTCTGCCTGTCTCTCTGCCTGCCTGACAGTGTGCATGTTCTGTTCTAACTTAAGCTTGACCGATTATAAAAGAAAAATATAAACATCGAAAAAGCATGCAATTGCGCAAATAGGCTGTATATCATGCGTTTAATTGATATTGTAATGTTAAGAAAAAATTAATTATATAAATCACTATTTTTATATATTCTTTCGAATAAACATTTCGATAAAATACTCCGGATTTGTTCATAATGAAATTATAGATTTGAACTTATATGCGCGTCGCGCGCAGCAGCTATGCTGCGTTTTTCTCTATCGCACTGAATAGTGTGCTCAATATTTCTCCATCACACACCTATGCTTGCACCGTTTTTAAAATTAAAAATCCTGGCAATAGTAATTCATGACCGGTTTTTTGGAGGCAATACAATACTATCGTGTTTACAATAAAATAATCTTTATTTTAATATACACTAACGCAAGAAATTAAAGGAACAGAAAAATTTTATAAATATTTCAGTGATTTTTGGAAGGCTGTAACTTTGTGAAAAATAATCGTATCAAGATTTAAAAAAAAGCATTTTATAGCTTGAAATTTCTAGTTTCGATGCATTTTTATCAACATTTTTTAAGAACTCTGGCTATTGCGCAAACATGAGAAATACCGCGAGACAAAAAATTTCTAATTTTTTTTTTTTCCGAAGAGCCCATGGACCGTGGAAAAATTATTTCAACTAAACCAATGCATAGGTCGTTTAGCAAATTTATTCAGCTTCAATTTGGTTTTTTTTTTAACCTCGTAGAACGATTTGTCGCAGAGATATCAGCCTTCAAATAAAAAATGATCCTTTTGGCTTTGATCATCGATATTTCAGGTACCAATGATCGCACAGTAAATTTCAGGGTGGCGTTAAAAACTTGAATAAATTCCCTACAAGACCCTCTCATCATTTAAAAAAAAAAAAAATTTTTTTATTTTTAACATCCATTAGAAGTTAGTATAAAAAAATGACTTTTTTTGGTATTTTAGTAAATCAACCGCTACTCTGTACATATCGATGAAAAGACTAATGTTGCTAGGGACTTTTTTAGCTTAATGTACCCCCAATAATCCTGTCCATTTTCGAATTGATCTATAAAACCGTTTTTTAGGAATGATCGATCAAAGTTTTGCTAAACAATTAAAGGAACAAGTTCTGTTCCTTTAATTGTGTAATCATAATCAACATAAAAAAAATAATTTTTTTTCGACTTTCTTAAATTTTTGCGTTAGTTACTCAGCAAACCCAGGTAAAAAAAAATCTTAAATTTGACTTGATTTAACTTAATTTCCTTTGAAGTCGTCGATATGCCGACAAATGTATACCACATTTTAACTTTTTAAACTATTTTTGACTTAATATTGACTTAATCTCGACTTTTTTTAACTTTTTTGCCTTAGATTAGACTTTTTTTTAACTTTAAAAATTGTTTAGTTTCTTTTAATTTAACTTTCTTGGTTTAAATTATTTCATTGCCTTAAATTTGACTTATTTTGTCTTAAAAAAACAACTGGTTATCGATTCGAAATCTAGTTCTATATTTGACTTAATTGTAACTTGCAAATTAAGTCAAATCAAATGTGGTTTTTATACTTATTTATTAATTAAACTAATCTAAAATTAAAACACTATTTTAATTATAGCAAATTTTTTAAAAAATATTTCTGTTTAAATTAAAAATAACTATTAAAAAAAGTTTTATTGCAATTATTTTGTTTTATTCTGTTCCTGAAGAATTTGTATAAGCTTTTGTTTACAATATCATCCATTTTCATATTGATTAACCAATTCTGCAAAAAACGTTTTATTACCTGTATTAATATAAAAATATACCGATAGTAAATTTTCGACAGGAATTCCAAATACATTTTCAGTTACAATGAATTCATATAAGTGTGATAGTTGGAGAAGTCTGACAGGCTCTTTGAAAGGTTTTGTTTGCAGAAGAGTTATTATTGCAAAATGATGGCCAAGGCACTTACAATTACTAATTTTTTGACAATCGCATATTTTATCAATAATTTTTATAAAAAAATGAAGAAGACCGAAACGTTTTTCATTCAAGTATTTAAATGCTACATAAGAAGAATTATTTTTTAATGTTTATTATTATTATTATAATTTACATTATTATTATAACTGTTGCTAATAATTATTACTATTATTAATTATATGTTACTAATTATAAGTATTTTTTAAATTTGCGTTGTAACTGCCTAATTTTGTTTTATTCTGACTTTAATGTAACTTTTTTTGTCTTAAATCTAAAGGAAATAGAGTCAAACCAGTTTCAACCTAAACGTGACTTATTTTGTCTTAAATCGATCCTAACTACCCACAAAAAGTTAAATCTAAGTCAAATGTTACGAAAATTTTACACTGACTGAAAAATTAACTTAGTTGACATTTGAAGGATTTTGACTTAAATTTTAAGTCATAATTAAGATTTTTTTTCGACCCGGGAATACAATGAAATGACAACAAAAAAAAAAAATCGGTCTGTCAGTTGACCCTGCGGGCCAGCCCCAAAACTTCCCGCTGTTTTCGAGCTCGTTGAGCTCGAAAACATTATTGTGAATACATTTTCGAGCTCTTCGAGCTCGCAAATACTTTTGTATGCCATTGTTTTGTAAAAAACCATTTTTTAGCATTTTTTTCTCCCACGATATCTTGCGAACGAATTAACCGATTTTGATGGTTGGGGTGGCAATCGACGCGTTTTATCAAGTTCTGAAGCTGATCAAATTTTGAAATTGATTTATTTAGCCGTTTTTGAGAAATTTCAAAAAAACCAAGGAAAAAATTTTTTTTGAATTCTTTCGTCAACGGTTTCTCTTGAACGAATGAACCGATTTTGATGGTTGAGGTGGCATTCGACGCGGCTTATAGAGTTTTAGAGCTGATTAGATTTTGGAATCAATCCATCGAGCAAATTAAAAGTTATCCAAATAAAACATTTTCGAAAAAATTTTATTTTTGAAATATCTCTGAACGCACCCTACCGATTAAGTTCAAATTTTTACGGCTTCGACATTAACAAGCCGCGTCGAATGACACCTCAGCGATCAAAATCGGTTCATCCGTTCAAGAGTTATGAATATTTACATACATACATACGTACGTACGGACATACACTCGGACATCATCGTGAAATTAGTCAGGATAGCTTCCTAGGACCTCAAAACGTCAACATTTAATGAAAACTCGATTTTCGGAAATCGGAGTGAAAACAATAACTCCCCGACTATTTGAAAATTTTTAATTTTCCTAGCTGGAGGTTAAAAAATAAAATTTTCTCAATTCTTCGTAGCGCGTATATTATTGTGACTCTATTAAAAATAAAACTGACTTCTTTCATCTTGGCATGTCATTAGGAAAGCTTGAAAAATGAAATTTTTTTTACTACGTTTAATATTGATCAATGCTGTAGACTTTATTCGAGAAAAACTTTTATACACGTCCTTCATATTTCGTAACAAATAGAAACCTCTGAATAAAAATAGAATGTGAAATTCAAGCTTTTTTTTTCAACGTCAACGAAAAACTACGACTTTAAGTCTCTTGCGTATGAGTATGATATTCGAGAAGATTTATCCAATGGTCCACATGTAGAATTGGCTACCACACAGAAACGGCCACCCAGAGCAATAAATCTTCTGGAACACAAAGGTCCTGGAAGGTAACCGTCTATTAATCGTCACCATTTTATCCTCACTTTATGCGATCGAAAAAATTTCGGAAGCCATATAAAATATTCCATTATTCTATTGCCAAAATCTTTTTTAAATTTTTAACTAGAAACTTCAATTCATAAATTTGTAATTTTTCCATAAAAAAAAAAAATTTATCTTTCAAAAATATATGTAAATTTGTCGAAATTTAATTTAAAATAAATTTTAATTTTTGAAAATCACACATTTATATTCATATTATAATTTGAGGGTCGGCAATGCAAACCGGATTTCCAGATTTGAAATTTCTAATTACGTTTCAAGGTAGTTGTCGGGTGATGAGCATAAGTCAGAAAATTCGAAAACTTTGTTTACTTATTAAAGAGTAATATAGTTACCATTAAAATTTGAAGTCGATTGACCATCTCTACTTTGAAATATTTATAATCGCAGTTTGAATCATTAACATCGCGAACAATGAGCAGTACGCGTTTCAAGTCGCGTTCGTGACTCTAATAAAACAACTAACAATTAGCATTTTTGAAAAACTAACAGGAAATTGATGAGTTGGTCCTGAATTAAAAAAAGAAGTCAGTGCGTGTATCAGTGAGTGTGTTCACGCGGAAGAAGTGAAACTTGCGCAATGGTAGGGACTCTGACGGCTTGAAGTGACGTCACGAGTTTGAGGCTATGGGCACATTCTTATCGAGTCCGGATATAGTACGAGGTCTTGATGAGAATGTATCCATAGCCTCAAACGCGTGCCTTCACTTCAAGTCTGTCAGGGTTCCTACCTTTGAGCATAAAGTATTGAACAAAATTTTTTATCATATCAAAGGCGGAAGTTGGATTCGAGAGAGAAACAGTCAAAAATGTTTAATTAGTGTTTATTTAATCCAAAAGCTCAAGAATTCGAAATTTTTTGAGTTAAATATAAAGTTTGTCACACGAGATTAAATGGAGACAGATTAAATGTACGTTTATGTTAAAGTCGTTTACAAGAATCGACTGTTGCTAAGATTTTTTCCGATTTTTACTCTACCTAGCAGACGTTTGTCGAATTAAAAGATATTTCGACTCACCTAATGGCAGGGAGACGATTATATGGTGGGGACAAGTGAATCGATCGAAGCGCTCGCTGTGGGCACAATTTCGTTGAATCATGCTCTCGTTGAAAATAAACACGTGAAAATTAAGTTAAAAAATAGTTCATAATAGTTATTGTGTCGTTAATGTTGGCCTTTGCTCATCGTTTGAGGTTAAAACAATATTTTATGATTTATTGATTCAAATCCGGTTTGGATAATGATTTCCATCATTGCCTTAAAATTATTTTTCAACCCTTCGTTACTCGCGCTATATGGCGATTCCCCGCACAACACTACTCAACTAACCTAATAGAGTTGGCGTGAATACGAGTGAGACACTAGAGAAAGCGTGTGTAACGGAAGGTTAAAATAACATTATAAGTTAGTACTTTCTTAGTTACGATTCAGAAGCAAATTATCATGAATTAAAATAAAATTATTTATTTCAATTTTGTTAAAAAACTCAATTTACTATTCTACTATTTTTTAAACTTTTATCATTGTAGTTGTCATGTATTATTTGTTTTGATTTTATCGGTTGATCTTATTCTATTCTAAAAAAATGGTATTTATTATTTATTAAAATTTTTTATACTTAATTTCTTTATCAAAATATATTTAATTTAATTTTCTCTATCAAAAATAAAATTTCACTTTTTTATTTATATCATTATAAATTTTTATATTTTGATTTTATAACGAATTTTTATTTTTTACACTGATTTTATATATCTTTTATAATTCTCTATCATGATTTTTTGTAACCATCAAATGTCGTTTTCATCGCGCTCCCTGCCAATAGCGTATTTTAGTAGTCGTGTAGGAATGTAGAGACAGATAGAGAGGGAGAAGTTATTTTTCGATACAAGTTCGAGCTAAGTTAACTAAACTGTAGATTGCAAGAAATCGTATACTTTGCGCCCTCTACATGTTGCTCGAAAATCCAACTTTTACGGTTGATATGACAAAAAACACATTTATTATTATTATTATTATTATTATTATTATTATTATTATTATTATTATTATTATTACACTGAAAAAAATAATCGCTAGCTGCTAGCGATTATTTTCTTTAGCAGCTAGCAATTAAAAATCGTTAGCTGTAAGCGATTATTTCGTTAGCAGTTAGCGATTTCTTCGATAGCCGAAAGCGTTTTTTTCGTTAGCAGGCAGCGATTAAAAATCACTAACCGGAAGCGACTTTTTCGCTAGCTGCTAACGATTTTTCCGCTAGTAGCTAGCACGGTGTATTTTTGAGTCGGTGTGAGTGTTTGATACATATATTTATTTTAATAATCAAAACAGTAATGGACTAATTTTCAACTAATATACAGATCTTATATTCGGACAATGTATAAGCTTTGAGTTAATAACACCAAACGGTGTGGAAGATAACACTCACACCGACTTAAAAATACACTATGCTAGCTACTAACGAAAAAATCGCTAACTGCTAACGAAATAATCGCTTGCAGCTTACGATTTTTAATCGCTAGCTGCTAAAAAAAATAATCGCTAGCAGCTAGCGATTATTTTTTTCAGTGTATGATTATTATTTTAAACTGCATATTAAAATATTATCAGAATAAAAGAGTACATCTCTTTTTATAATTACATATTATAAACGAAATCTTCATTTTCATTGAATAATAATTAAAAAATATTTTATTATATACATTTACAAATACACTTACACAAAGTTTCATTATTATTGGTCTATTTCAGTTATACTTAAGGGTGTTTCAGTACATACTTTCGTTATCAAAGGCTTATGAGAACTAAAATAAAAAATATAAGTTTTGCACTCCATATCATGGAGTGCAAAAAACTCTCTAATTTTAGAGAGTTACATAAAGCGAAATTAACACTTAAATCTACACTTAAAATTATAAGTGTTTTGTCATAATTTTGTTTAAGTATAACGGAACCTTGTGATGCATATAGTAATGGATGAAGGAACTCGATGATATCATTTAACTTTTTCACTATAAATGGTTGTATATTGTCTTTTAATTAATAACTAATAACTTGCACGGTCAATGTTTATAGCTTATACATATGCAGCGAATATGATAGTATAATTGTAAAATGCGAACTGATGAACCACTATACCACCCTTTTATGATTAACGAATTTAATTGTATCAACACGTTGATTTTACCGAGGCGTCTATATGATTTAAAAACACGCAAACAAACTAAATATATCATGTATTGTTTCGTGAATATCTTTCCATAATATGGTGTGTACACGTACGGATTACATATTTTAGGGTGTTTCAAAAAAATTCGAATTTTTTTTTTCTCGGTAACGGGTTCAAAAGTTTCATTCAGACATAAAAATACGCATGTGAAAATTAGAGGTCTCAATATTAATATTATGAGGTTCCGCATCGAACTTTTCTATTTTTCATAAGAATAACATGGAAAAATTTTTTTTCACGTCTTCTGATTCTTATAACTAGCTAACTATGCGGCGTAAGGAATATCTGCCGACTATTCATGGTAGGGAATTGAATGCTCTTCAGAAGATGTCTCTTATCATTTTGTTGATAAACTCATCAGTTCAAAAGTTATTTGAGCTTGAAGTCAAATTTATAGTCAATTTGAAGATTTTTTCGCTTTTCCGGCAAAACTGTCAGACTTATCATAAAATGTCATGAGATCTTTTGTAGGGATAACTTTATTTGTCAGACATTATCTTTCTTAAAGTTGTTCGAGCTCCTTAAGCTTGAAAACAGTGGGAAGTTTCAGGGCTGGCCTACAGGGTTAACTAGTTTCTAGGTCTTTGTTTTTGAACATTTTAATATATATATATATATATATATATATATATATATATATATATATATATATATATATATATATATATATATATATATATATATATATATATATATATATATATATATATATATATATATATATATATATATATATATTATATATACATATACGCACATTTATAAGCTTTTGAACCAATAGTAGTTTTGGAACTTACTCGACTAATTATGAAAGGCGATGACCGAATTCTACGAAAAATCCACCATGACCACAAATGCAATGGCCAAATTTCTATGAACTCTACTAAAAAATTATAAACAAATTAATAATCTTACGATGTTTAAATTTATCACGAATCAATATAATTCTAGTGTCATCTTATGAAAAAAAAGAAAAATTTAATTACATCAAACACGTGACATTGAATTTTATAATTGAATATTTGAGTACAAAAGCTTCTTTTTACTGTATTGTATTTTAGATATTAAAAACCAAACTGTGATCCACCCTTTGACATCAAGTAAGACATCGAGTATCTGAGTAGACTTCTTTTTTAAACTGACACGACCAAATAGAATAATTCTATAGATTATTCAATTATCTCACAGTAAAACTTAAAATTATTAGATTATTTTCACTATAAAATTATCGCTATACACTAATAAAATATAACAAATTATGTTAAATTTTGCTGCTTTCAACGCTTTGCTACACAAAAATTTAACTGAAAATAGATACTTCCAGATTTACTTTCAAAAGATAATTAATATGAATTATACAGTTGAAGCGCTGTTTATTTTCATCATGTTTGAACTAACTTTATTAATAAACAAATTAATTTACTGTTCTGTGAACAAAAAATTCTGGAAGCCGGTTGACTCTGAGAGCCAGCTTCCAAACTTTCCTCAGTTTTCGAGCTCAAGGAGGTTGAAAACATTATTGTTATTGCATGTAATTTTATATTTCTGAGCTCTTCAAGCTAGATAAAAGACAGATTTCGTATTAATCTCCGAGATTTCGAGAAATTTAAAATGGTCAATAATCATTGTTTTTTGCGTTTTGCTCACGATCTTTTTTGACAATCATTATCTATTGTATTCTAATTTAAAATGTTATTCTACCAAACGTATCGTCACTGCTGCAGATGGGAAAATCCATATTCCAAAGCGCTTGATTTAATATTTTTAAGTTAGATAATTGTTAACTTTCTCTACATTAATAATTCATAATTAATAATTTTACTTACAATAAAATAGTAATTAAATATAGGGGAAGAGGGGGCAAAACGGGATAGGCCGGCAAAATGGGATGCCCTCAAAATTTCGTCAAAATTTTTTTTTCTCGAAAAACTTTCGAAAATGGTCAAAAATGACATCTAGTATCGTTTTACACTATTAAAACCTAAAAAAAACATTTTTATATTTTTTGCGAAAAGTATAAATGAAAAAAATTTACAAATTTTATCGTACTACAAATTTATTTTCATGAAGTATCACAAATTAAGAAATTTATTTCTTTAATTAACTCAACAACAATTTGCAAACATGCAAATAACCTTCTCAATAAGACAATTTATAGATAAATTGAGAAAAATATAGATAGCCCGAACCAGATAAGGAGCTGTTAGAGATACAGCGCTGTCAGTGGGATATATGAACATTAAAGTTCATATTGGCGCCAATTTCAAATTTTGAAAAGAAATAACAAGGAAAAACTTCTTTAAAAATATGTTGAGAGTAAATTTTATTACTTACATCAATTTAGAAAGACATTATTACATCAATTTTATTCACTTAAAAAAAAAAAATTTACTTTTTTTTAAGGTATCCCATTTTGTCCGCAGAAAATAAAAATTTTTTTTCTGATGGCAGTCTAAAATTCGTTATATTTATTTAAATAGATATTTATGTCCCTAAAAACTAAATTTTTCGTTAAGTATCCCGCTTTGCCCCCCCTTCCCCTATTTTCAAGAAATAATTAAATTATTGTAATATTTTTCTAGTAAAACTAACTCATGTTAAAATATGTTAATATAAATATTTATTGTTTTATTTAAAAATTTTTTAAATCAGTTAAAAATTTGTTTATTATTAATTAAATAACCTAATTTTTTAATTGTAAAACCTTATCTTAACAGTAACCTTACTACCTTGAATTGGAAGCAGCTTCATCGAAATTGTAATAATTCCAATGTAGCATAGGGATGATTCCAATGTAGCATATGAATGATTCCCATGCTAGCATAGTAATGATTACCATGCCAGCATGGCTAGCGTTACCATTCAAAAATCGGACAAACTATTATGTCAAATAAATAATACGGCTAAAAAACTTGCATTACCATGCTACATGATCATAATTATTATGTTATATTGGAGAATATACCGTTCACTTCTCTCCGTGTGTGAAAAAATGTCAAATACAGTGATTTTTTAGAATATTTGTTGATATGCTTTAAGTTAACGAACCAATTGCAATAAATTATGTATAGTGATCATCAAAGACTATAAAAACAAAGGACCGGCATAAGTTTTGGAACATATGATGAATAACATTATGCGTTATCCGGAAAGAATGTAGTAAATTGTTTTTTCTAAAATTATTTATCGCCGACATCTTTTGAACTTATCAACGGTATTTTATATTTGGGACGGAATTGGATGCTGTTTTTCCGCCTATAACGCTAAAACATGTTTCGAATGAATCGATTCTCCGATTTGTAAGTTTATTAGAAAAAAAAAACTTTTTTGAAATTCGTTAGACCACAAAATCTCTTGAACTGATGGTTGAGTCAGTATTTGATGCAGCTTATAAAGCTTCAGAGCTGATTAGATTTGAAATAGATCAATTTTCTTATTTCCAAAATATTCGAGAAAAGCGAAAAGAAACGAATTTTGTTTATTTTTCCGTCGACGCTGTCTCTCGAACGGATAATCTGATTCAGACGTTATTGGTGGCAATCGAAAGCTTTTATTATATCAAGTTCTATCGCTGATTAGATTTGGTAACTGATCGATTTAACAGTTTTCGAAATATTAAAAAAAAAAATACGTTTTTTTCGTATTTCTTAAATATTTTAGGATCTATTTAATTAAGTGATCCCTAATTTGCATGAAATCTAAGTTCAAACGGACTCTGTCGACTGCTGCAGGTACCATCTGGATCAGTTGATTTATTAAAAAGATATGAGTGGTTTACATCTACACACAAACACACACATCTCTCTGAAAATGTCAGAATAGTATCCTTAGACCTTTAAACGTCGGCATTTGATGAAAACTCAATTTTGGAAAATTGGGATGAAAACAATAACTTCCCACATTTTTGAAAATTTTCAATTTCCTTGGCGGGAAATTGAAGAAAAAATAATAAATACATAAAAATGATTATATGCCTCCGATATTTGATATCAATAGATAGAAAGTAATATTAAAAAAATATTTAAAAAAAGTTAAACGGTGGATCAAAATTGATAAGCCCGTCACATGACGTTTCATCTCGCAGTTAAAAAGTCATAAAAAAATTAGATGGAATTTTATCGATGAAAACCGATTAATTTAAAGATCGTTAAATATCTGTTCCTGTTTCATATGTAATATAATATAGCTACAGCAGAGCTTTACATCGATATTCTGTACACATAACTCTCCATGTTATTATACATAAAATCTAAATATAGAGGTCGGTCACAGTTTAAGCAATACAGCGTAAAACTTACCAAGTACGAGAAACAGAAGAACTTGTTGCGGGAGCCGGGCCACCATTGTGGATACCTCTCGCACATTTATGTATTTAAATCGAGTACGTCTGCCGTCTCTCGATTTCACTATCACTATCACGAATGTCCGAGGCAAACACATTCATTTGACGTTGAACCCGATTAGATTATACTTGTCCACCCCGAATACCCCTAACGCACCACTCTCCTACCCTTGTCAATTTATGATATTGTTTTATACTGTCTACTAAAATGTTTATACTAATTTATATTAAATAGACAGTGTACCTAAATAAATATGCATACGTATATGTATTTATATATATATATATATATTCGATGAATAAAAACGTAAGTTAAAAAATAAATGAATAAATTTCCAACTGACAGAAAAAACTCAAAGAGGAAAAAAAACTTCTAACGGATTATTATATTTTTTAATTGTCGTGTGCTACAGCGATCACTGGAAAGATGGTTATGAAAATAAGTATTCATCTAGAATAAAGAACCATACACGTACTATATGAAAGAAAATCAATTTTTTCTTTCAGAAATATACACGCCCTTTGAATATGTATGATCACGTGCGATCAAGCTTTTAAAACAGTTTTCATGCATTTATTGAAGCCACCGGTGCCTGATGAGTTTACGAAAGATTGACAGGTGAAGGGCTGTTAAAAAAAACTGAATGATTTTTTCAATAAAAATTTTTTTTTTTGTGATTATATTAACGGAGTATTTCAATGACAACCATCGGATTTAATTTTAATGAAAAGAATCAATCATAATTTTTTATTTTTGGTTTTTCTTGTTAACGTGAAGGAGATATTATTTGAATCTTCTTATCAAGTGACCTGGTATATATTTCACTTGAGTCGATTTGGCTTCATGCCGAAATTTTTCATGATTTATTTTTATCACTTTAGTTCATCGGTCACAATTGTTTCTTCAGCAAAGGTTGTCACTTGCTCACTATTTTAATGTTAAATTTTTTAAATATTTTTATTACTATTATTATGAAACCAATAAAATAATTTATTCTATGCTGTTTTGATTATCAATTATCACTATCACTTTTTATTTAAAAATGGCTATTTTTTACTGGTCACAAATTTTTTTTTAATGTTTTATTTTTTTTTTTTTTAAATGTATATCACCAATTTACTAAAACTATTAAAATTTATGAATAAACACAAGCACGTGATATAAAATTTTATTTGAAAGTTATTAAAAGAGCACACATAAGAATGTATGATACGACACACGCGGAGTCCGACCGCCGACTGATGAACTGCGCGTCGAATGTACAGACTGTAGTGTAGACTTAGTAGTACAACCGCGTTGGTAATCAGACCAACCACCAGGCGCTTAGTTAACACTATAGCTTTTATCTATCTATCTATCTATAGCTTTTATGTTAATATTAATATTAACAACCATCTCATCACAATTGTCGATTTCCTATTTAAATAACATGGGAAAAATTTTTTTTTCAAGCTTGGAATTTTATTATTCATCGGCGAATCAGTGTACCGGAAAAATCAATCGATTATTATTGTTAATAATTGAACACTGCAAAAAAATTTTCTCAATAAATTTGATTTTTGTAGTTATTCAAGGTTAAAGGGGAATTCATAGTGAATTTTAGTATTATTCGATTTTTCCGGCAAAAATATCAGACTTATCGTAAAATGCTACATGATCTATTTTATAAATTATTTTAAGTCCCACAAATTGTTTATCACAAAATTGCTGGAATTTCTGTAAATTTTATAGTTACTTGCATTTAAAATTAATAATTAAGCCGGCCAGGATACGATTTCTAGGAACAAATTGACATTTAAATGCAAATACCCACGCAGGAGCTGCCAGAGTTGAACGACGGGGCCCTACTTGGCCCAGCACTGGGGAACCTAGCTTTGTCACACCTATATTAGCCCATGCTTAGATCAAGATTGGGTACTCAGTCCTGGCCGTTACAATGATTACCCGGGCTTGGGCCAAGACTGGGTGTCCCTGCCTAGGCTGTCCAATGGCAACCCAGACTTGGGCCAAGGTAGGATTACCCAAGTTTTGCTATACCTATGGTTCAATAAGTAGATCATATAAATGCATCAGTTCAACATTAGTAGGTTCGTCCAGTAGCTACCGTTCGGATCCAGCAATCAGAAGGACGGCAGTTCGCGCCCAGAGCCCAGAAGAATTTTCACCGATTTTTTTTCACATCATTTACCTCCCTTAGATAGTTTAAACGTTAATGATCATGAACTCTACGAGGTTAATAATAATAAAAATTTTTTTAAATTTAATTTATTCGTTTTCTTGATGTATGGGCCCGGTCTGACAACGAAGCCTGGGCCAGGACTGACAACGAAGCATAGGTCAGGTCTGGCAACTAAGCATTGGCCAGGTGTACCAACCAGGACTGACCCTGTGTTATCATTCCAGACTTTTACCAAGGCTGGCTTACAAGCTTGGCCCGAAGTTCTACATACTTGGACCAACCCTGGGCCCGTCGTACTTTACTCTCTGGGCAACAAAAGAGCTGTCAAGCATCTTGAAAACTTTGTGAAAGTTAAGTACTGGGGAATGGAATGACCTAAAAAAAGACCCTATAGTATCTTACGGTAAGTTTGATATTTTCGTCGGGAAAGTCAAATAATACCAAAGTATACTATGAGTTCCACTTTAACCTTGACTAACTAGAAAAATTAAATTGATTGGAAAATAAGAAGAGATATTTTTTGTAGAGCGTTCTATTGACTTTTCCAATAAACTGGTTCACTCATGAGTGATAAAATTCCACTGAAAAAACATTTTTCCTATGTTATTTAAATAGAAAATCGACAATTGCGATGAGATGGTTGTTAATATTAATATTAAGAGCTCAAACTTTAACAGCATTTTTTTTTTCGTGATCTCGAACAATATTTTCCGTACAATTTTTAAAAAAGAAAAATAGTCGATTTTTTACAATCAGTTTAATATATGTATTTATAAATTGATGTATTTTATCTTAAATTTCTGTTTAGTTGTATAGTAGAAATGTGCGAAATATTCGAACTTCTGAATCCATTGCAAAATCTTAAATCCATTTAAAAATCCGATCCCAATATTCGCATCAGAATTGAATAATGTAAAATATTTCTAATAATTCGAAAGCTTGCGAGTAATTCAAAAACTGACTACTATTTCAAAATTATTTAAATTATGCGGAAATTCAAACTATTTTATAATAATGTTGAATTGAATAGCAATATTCAATTCAAATACTCACATATTAATTATCTAAATTTTGAGCAATATAAACTCAGAAAATTGAGTAATTGTGTTTATTATGCTAAATTTTTAATTCCAATCATCTAGAATGATTGGAACGTTTTACAATGCAAAGTTAGTTAGTGTCATAATTTTTTTTTAATAGAATTAATAATTATTGGATGATAACTTCTGCAATAAATTTTGTAACAGTTACTATCAGGATGGTAACAACTACCATCAGGATGACAACAGTTACTGTCAAGGATGGTAATTAATATTATTGATTGCACTGAAAAAATTGATCGAAAATTCAATAATTTTCAAGTACTGTTGCAAAATTGTTAATTTTCGAATACAATTCTGATGACAAACATACTTAAGTTTTATTTGTTAAATTTTTACAAGAAAATGACAATTTTTTAAAAGTTAAAATACAAGTATTAAAATTATTTATATTATAAACTCTTCATTGGCGTACTAGCCCCATTTTAATTTTACTTTCAAATTGTAAACAAATATTTTCTATTTAAATCCATAATTTAGTAATGTACATTTTATTGTTTAAAATTTTGAAATAAGTTACCGTACAGTCGTCTAGGTCAGCGTAAAATAAAAATTTCCAAGCGAGAGAGCTTCTGTCAATATCTTTGAATGATTGAGTATACTCATCAAAATAAGAATCATCCAAGTACTGAGTAATAAATAAAATTTGGTCATTATTAACATTTAGTATTGTTTGAATCTTGTAACTATTATAATTTCTGATGGTAACTGTTACCATCTGGATTGTAAATATAACTATTTAGAATAATAATAATAATTAACTCTAGTTAACATACAGGATTGTAACAATTATAATAAATATGGTGAATATTACAATCTAGATGATTTATACAATCATCTAGATAATATTCACTACTATCAGATAGATAGTAAAAATTTTACCATAACTAGATAGTTGTGAATATTATTTAATTTTCTGAGTGTAGATATTCTAATGTTATTGTTTCATTCACTGTTTATAAAAAAAAAAATGTAATAAAATATTGTACCATAAATGTAAGAATGATTCTGTCAACTTTTAATTGGTTTTATAATTGGAAAAATGTGTTTGACATGGCTACGAATTGAAATTATTAAAAAAATACAAAAAAGTTATACTTTAAAAAGAAATATATATAAAAACATTTTATACACAATTATATTTGAATTCGATCAGTTAAATTAGTTTTCTACGTATAACAATTACAGCTTTAAAATATAACTAGAAAGTATATTGATTGTGTTAGTGTAGTGGAATTGAAACCTAATCATTATTTTTAACTTTATTATTTTTTCATTACTATTTAAATTGAATTGTTTAATTAGTATTTTTACTAGTGTTGTCTGGTTATGAGCAATTTCAGACACTCGACATTTTTATTTATATTATATATACGCATATAAAAATGTGCCTGTAGACAACAAAATAGAGTAAAAAAATTGCTTATGTAAACGGAAAGAAAACTAATAAAATTTACGATGTTAACATCGTAATGGTGAGCTACACTTTCATTAGCAACAATTTTCAAATCTCTTATTTCAAAATGTTCTAATATTTAACATCGTAATTTTAACAAAGACTTTTTAGATTAAAAATTATTTCAAAAATTACGATATTAACATCGTAATAAGAATAAAATAAAACCTACCATTTAAAAACTATATTTATTCCTATAAGATGAAAGCCCCTATACCCGCTCAGTGCCATTAGTCGCTTACTTTAACTGTTTAAGGCGTTTTTTTATAATGTTTATGAAAAAAATTACAACTAAAAATATTATTGTTAATGAATAGATATTTGTGAATCTAAATGTATTAAAATATGATGTATCAAATTATTTTATAATAGATTATAAATTTAATTGAATGACTGTTTTCAAAATCGCGCTCAATCTAAGTAAGCTGTTTATCAAATATTGATAAATTTTAGTAATATTTGACAAATTCTTTTCTAAGTGTGTTTTTTGCATTACATTTTTTATTTGCTAATAATATATTTATAAACATACGCGGAAAGAAAATTATGGAAACGGTTCCCATACCATTATGTAAATGGTTCATATAATGATATGGGAATAGTTCCCATACCATCATGGGAATGGTTCCTATAATGATATAGGAATAGTTTCCATAATATTATGGGAATAGTTTCCATAATAGTATGGAAACGATTCCCATACCATTATAGGAACGGTTCATATAATGATATGGGAATAGTTTCCATAACATTATAGGAACAGTTCCCATAATATTATAGGAATAGTTTCCATAATATTATAGAAATAGTTTCCGAAATATTATAGAAATAGTTTCCATAATATTATGGGAATAGTTCCCATAATAGTATGGGAACGATTCCCATACCATTATGGGAATGGTTCATATAATGATATAGGAATAGTTTCCATAATATTATGGGAATAGTTCCCATAATATTATAGAAATAGTTCCCAGAATATTATGGGAATAGTTCCCATAATAGTATGGGATCGATTCCCATACCATTATGGGAATGATTCATATAATGATATAGGAATAGTTTCCATAATATTATGGGAATAGTTTCCATAATAGTGTGAAAACGATTCCCATACCATTATGGGAATGGTTCATATAATGATATGGAAATAGTTTCCATAACATTATAGGGATAGTTCCCATAATATTATAGAAATAGTTCCCATAATATTATGGGAATAGTTCCCATAATAGTATGGGATCGATTCCCATAATAGTCTAGGATCGATTCCCATACCATTATGGGAATGGTTCATATAATGATATGGGAATAGTTTCCATAACATTATAGGAATAGTTCCCATAATATTATAGAAATAGTTCCCATAATATTATGGGAATAGTTCCCATAATAGTAAGGGATCGATTCCCATACTATTATAGGAATGGTTCACATAATGATGTGGGAATAGTTTCCATAACATTATAGGAATAGTTCCCATAATATTATAGAAATAGTTTCCATAATATTATGGGAATAGTTCCCATAATATTATGGGATCGATTCCCATACCATTATGGGAATGGTTCATATAATGATATGGGAATAGTTTCCATAACATTATAGGAATAGTTTCCATAATATTATGAGAATAGTTCCCATTAAAGTATGGGATCGATTCCCATATCATTATGGGAATGGTTCATACAATGATATGGGAATAGTGCCCATAATATTATGGAAACTATTCCCATAATGCATAGCATGACTTCCCATAATTTTCTTTCTGTGTACATGAAATTATATCGACTATAACAGTGAAAAATAACATCTTTCAATGAATTTATAAATTTTCATTGTATTTCCTGGAAACCTAAATACAAATGTTTCATAATTAAATATATTCTTGGACAGTGAAGGAGAAATAAAATCATTCAGAGTTAATCACTATTGTTTTATATTGCTGTCAAGTTAATTTTGATAAAAATAAGAGTGATGCTCGAATTAATAATATGAGGTAGTTTGTCATTGTTTCGAGTACAACGCCTGCCAAATATTGATCGCAACTTGAAATTTTGTTGACATTTAATAAATATTATTTGCTCTTAAAGTACATTAAAATTATATACTGTATGTGAAACCACATATCTTGTCAAAAATATAAAAAATATATAAATTTCATAGATATTTGTTACAGTGTAACGTAAAGATATATTGAACAATCAACAAACGTTTTTCAAGCTGTTTATATTGGTATTCAATGAGTGGGTCGAGGTGAAAATCATATTTTTTTTAGTAATTGTAAAAAGTTTATTTGAAAGCAATCATTGAATTCCAATTGAGAATACATTTGGTTATATAAATCCAATCTGTTTAATACGTATGTCATGGTTTTAGCAATTTTCGTAGATCATAAATATTTTTTTTATTCATAAAAAAAGGATTTTCATATGTATAAATATTTTACGTATTCTACCGCTTCAATTTAAATATGCACATTTTTTTATTGATGTGTCAAATAATAATCAACAATATTGCTTAGTTACGTCAAAAATGATATAACTTCAACATCCATATATGTGCGAAAAATATGAATAAATAGACAAATGAATTGTTATAATTAACCGTGAAATCGAGTTCCCTTATAATTATTCACAATAAAACATTGAATTTTTCGTGTTTTACACGAATAAATATGTATTACCGTATATGTGTGAAAAATTTCATTTCAACGCCATTCAGTGAAAAAAATGTACCACTTTTCTGTCGTCAACAAAAAAAAAATCGATCTGTCAGTTGACCCTGCGGGCCAGCCCCAAAACTTCCCGCTGTTTTCGAGCTCAGGAACCTCGAAAACAGTATTGTTACTACATTTTCGAGCTCTTCGAGCTCAAAAATACGTTTGTATGCTGTTGTTTTCGAAAAGAAACGTTTTTCACCATTTTTTCTCCAACGATATCTCTCAAACGAATCAACCGATTGAGACGGTTGAGGTGGCAATCGACGCGTTTTATCAAGTCCTAAAGCTGATCGAATTTTGAATTCGATTCATCGAGTCGTTTTTGAGATATTTCAAAAAAAATAAAAAAAAATTTTTTTTTTAATTCTTTCGACAACGGTTTCTCTTGAACGAATGAACCGATTTTGATGGTTGAGGTGGCATTCGACGCAGCTTATAAAGCTCTAGAGCCCAGTCCATTTTGAAATCAATCCATCGAGCATATTAAAAGTTATCAAAAAAAAACATTTTTGAAAAAATTTTATTTTTGGAATATCTCTGAACGAGCCATACCGATCAAGCTCAATTTTCTCTCGGCTTCAAGATATTGACAAGCTGCGTCGAATGACACCTTAAAGTTCAAAATCGGTTCATCCGTTCAAAAGATACAGGTATTTACATACGTACGTACGTACATACATACATACATACATACACTCGGACATCATCGAGAAATTAGTCAGAATAGCTTTCTAGGACCTCAAAACGTCGACATCTGGTGAAAATTCGATTTTCGTAAATCAGACCGAAACCAATAACTTCCCGAATTTTTGAAAATTTACAATTTTCTCAGCGGGAAGTTAAAAAAATAATAACGAGAAAATTGGATGCAGCAATGGAAATTTGAGTAGCGTTCGAATCTATAGACCAACTCCATAAAACTTACCTCTAGATTCGAGCTCAGAGAGCTTAAAAAAATTAGTATTTATGTATTTTCGGGTTTTCGAGCTTATTAACTGTTGTTTTTGTTTATGGACCAGCCCCACAACTTTCCGCTGTTTTTGACCTCAAACTCGTTATTATGAATACACTTTTAAGCTCTTTGAGCTCCAAAAAAGTTATGTTTTGCCTCACTCAATGGTATTAAAAAAAAACCAAACAAAATTTGGAAAAACAATTAAATCTTGAATTATTGATAACGATGATTGTTAATGGAACGTATCGATTCGGGTAAAAGTACATAAAAGTAATAGGAATAAAAGCACACTCTGATGCTTCGCATCATGAGTCGTGCAAAAGAGTAAAAGGAGTATGGAATTTAATTATAACGTTAGAGTATGAAATATCCATGGGAAATTCAGAAAACGATAATTTTTTAAATATTTTGTAGACAAAATTTTTACAATATCAAACCATTCACAATTCATTATGCGGTGAATATAAGAGACTATAAGACAAAAAATTTAGTGTAATTTTTGGAACAATCGATCAATAATATTATGTGCTACACGGAGAGAAGAGAATGGTAATTATTACCATTCTACATGGTAACCAGTCATATATTTTAAAGCATAGGAATCGATACTATGTAGCATGGGAATAATTTCTATTCTTCTGGTAATATTTACCATACTACATAGTAATCATGCTACTGGAAAATATTACTTTGTAGCATAGTCATCAAAGCCATGCTAGATTGGTACTGAGTCTCATGCTGTATAGGGTGAAAGCAATTTAAATATTAAGCGCTACTGTATAGTATATACGTCCAATATAACCTGCACATATATTAATTGTAATTAATACTTATATCAATGAATATTATTTTAATGAACATTATCAATCATACGAAACTCAAGTATTATTTGACAAGTATCATTGTTTATTGTATTCTGATTTAAAATGTTATTCTACCAAACGTATCGTCACTGCTGCAGATGGAAAAATCCATATTCCAAAGCGCTGGATTTAATATTTTTAATTCAGATAATTGTTAACTTTCTCTACATTAATTATTCATAATTAATAGTTTTACTTACAAGAAAATATTAATTAAATTTATTTTCCAGAAGTAATTAAATTATTATAATATTTTTCGAATAAAACTAACCCATGTTAAAATATGTTAATGTTAATATTTCTTGTTTTATTTAAAAATTTTTTAAATCAGTTAAAAATTTGTTTATTATTAATTAAATAACCTAATTTTTTAATTATCAAACCTTATTTTAACAGTAACCTTACTACCTTGAATTGGAAGCAGCTTCATCGAAATTGTAATAATTCCAATGTAGCATAGGAATGATTCTAATGTAGCATAGGAATGATTATCATGCTAGCATGACTAGCGTTACCATTCAAAATCGGACAAACTACTATGTCAAATAAATAATACGGCGAAAACAATTTGCATTACCATGCTACGTGGTAATAATTACTATGTTACATTGGAGAATATTCCATTCACTTTTCTCCGTGTATCTGAGAAAAATCAGGTAAATTTTTATTTTTTAATTTCTATCGTGAACAGTATCTCTTGAAAGAATGACTTAATGAATATGCTTTAAAGTTTTTTTAATTTTGCCATTGATCGACAGAGTCGCTCCAGAGATATTCGAAAAAAAAAACGTTTTCTACTATTCCATTCTTCTATGGTAACTCTTGAACACATGAATCAATTGAGATAGTTCTTGTGACAATCAACGCGTATTGTTCCATTATATAGCTGACAGAATTTTGGAAACGATTTATTGAGTCAATTCTGAAAAATGAAAAAAAAAAAATTAAAAAAATGAATTTTTTTTTTTCTGGTCTTGAAATTTTTCAGAGTCTACGAGATCGAATAATCTAAAATTCACGGGAAAGTTAACTGAGAGACTCTGTCGATTACTGCAAGAACCCTTTGAATTGGTTAATTAATTAATAAGTCATAGAACATTTACACACACACACACACGTGGAAGTCGATTCCAAAATCTCTAGAATAGTTTCTAGGACTTTACGACATCATCATCTGTTGAAAACTCGATTTTCGATAATTGGACCTGACGCAATAACTTTCATTTTCATCAACTGAAGATAAAATCAGTTATTTATGAACTCAAAGTAGTTGTTCCAACTACCAGTTGAGCTAAAATTGACATCAAATAGTACATAATATGTACTGTTTGTCGTAAACTAAAGTTTAATTGCATTATTCGCATATCGAAAGGGATAACGATAATTTCTGAGATAGTTTCGTTATTATAAATTGATAAAATCATGAAATTATTAAATGAGCAGATGTAAAGGAAATCATTCTCTAGATACCCTGTAAGCGGAGTTGGATGGTAAGTAAGCGTCGATCTACTGACGCTACAGCCCTGATAGCCACATTATCCACAAGTTATCTTCAAGTTACTGCTGTATTCTAAAGCTAACTTATAGGAATGTGTTGGAGAGCAAGCAGTTATCTTTAAGTTGACAGTAAACTGACTGTAACTTGAATTTAATTTGACTACAAGTGTTATTGTCAGACGATGCCGTTAAGTCAATTGAAAGTTTCACTTTAAATTGATGGCAAGTTTTTCTGTCAAATTACATTCAGGTGCCGGCAGTTAATGTGTATCAACTTGCAGGCAAGTATTATCCAGCCAAGGTTTACCAGAAACTTGTCGTTAAGTTAGCCGTGAATGTTTAGCTGTGGAACTTGTTGAGCAATTACATTTGAAAAGTGGCTATCAGGGAGGTTGCCAAGCTGAATGCAATCAGTTGAGAATGCATAAATTGACGGCAACTTGACGGCAGTTTTTTGTGCCAGCTCGGCGACAAGTTGCGGCAGTATTGTGACGTCAACTTTCTAGGAAAGTTCAATCCGGATTGTAGTTAACAATAGTTACTTCGGGTGAAGTTACCTTGGAGTTGTCATCAAGTTGATCATAACTAGTCGACACCTACTTTTAAATGAACAACTGTTGCCATCAAAGGATATATATATTCAGGTGGTCTTTATGAAAGTTGCCTTTGAACTTTATTCGTTACGCCTCCTCAAACTCTTCCAAATAATTAAAAACAAATCGGTCTATCGGTTGACCCTGCGGGACAGCCCCAAAACTTCCCGCACAGAAAAAACAGTTCTGTAAAAGTTACAGAAAAAAATCTGTAAAATTTACCGATGATATTATTTGTAACATTTACAGATAAAATATGTTATTTTTAAAAATAACATAATGTAATACTAGCAGATAATATTCTGCAAAAATTACATCTTTCTTTTGAAGATTATACATTATTACTTTATGTAATATTTACTTATAGTTCATGTAAAATCAATATGAGTATGGTGTTTATATATACGTTGCAGAATCGTTTCGTAATTTTGAAGTTTGTTTTTTAAAAAAAATTTTAAATATTTCAGAATTTTTTACATCAGTTTTAAGTTTTTGAACAATTTTTTGAAAAATGTACAGAAAGAAATTACTGTATGATACTGTAATTGTGACATATATTGATGAAAATGATGGCCCTTCTATTGGCAAGATTTCTGGTATTTACATTGTAGGTGATAAATTATTTTTCGTGATGTACCCATTACAAACCATTAGCTTTGATAAACACTATCACGCTTATAAAGTTATTCTTAGTGATAAATGAAATTTAATTAAATGTGTTGACGATCTACCAAAAGTTATGCAATGTTTACTTATTAAAAAAATTAATCAATGATTTGTTGCGACCAGACATGCCCTGTAATTAATAAGATTAATTTTTCATAAAAGTAATTAAAAAGTTAAAAAAGTAATATTTTCTAAGAGTTGATTTAATTGTTTCAAAAAATATAATAAAAATTTGTTCATTTTTTAAAAATAAACTTTTTTTCATAAAGAATTGCCCTACCTAAATTATACTCTTCTCAGATATTATATTTACATAACTTGCTCTGTATTTTTTACATAAATACTTCTGTGAATTCTACAACTTCACTATGTAACTTTTACAGCCTCAAAATGTAAAAATTACAGATTTAGGTTTACAGAACTCACAATGTAAAAATTACATTTTTGGTTCTGTAAAAATTACATAATTTAATTGACAGAGAAACATCTGTCAATTTTACAGACTTTTCTATCATTTTTACAGAACTGTTTTTTCCGTGCGCTGTTTTCGAGCTCCTTGAGTACGAAAAATTGTTGTGAATACATTGTCAAGCTCCTAAAGCTCGAAAATACTTTTGTGTGCCGTTCTTTTCGAAAATAAAGTTTTAGACCATTTTTTTTCCAACGATATCTCTCAAACGAATGGATCGATTGAGACGGTTAAGGTAGCAATCGACGTGTTTTATTGAGTTCTGAAGCTGATTAGATTTTAGAATTTATTGATCTAGTCGTTTTTGAGAAATTTCAAAAATACTAAATATAAAAGTTTTTTAATTCTTTCGACAACGGTTCTCTAAAACGAATAAACCGATTTTGATGGTTCAGGTCGCATTCGGCGCGGCTTATAAAGTTTTAGAGCCCAGTCCATTTTGAAATCGATCTATCGAGCACATTACAAGCTATCCAAAAAAAACATTTTTGAAAAAATTTCATTTTTGTAATATCTCTGAACGAGCCCTACTGATCAAGCTCAATTTTTCACAGCTTTCAGACATTGACAAGCCGTGTCGAATGCCACCTTGACAGTCAAAATCGGTCCATTCGTTCAAAAGTTACAGATGTTTACATACGTACACTTGGACATCATCTCGAAATTAGTCAGAATAGCTTCCTAGAACTTCAAAACGTCAAGATCTCTTAGAAATTCGATTTTCGAAAATCACCCGAGTCAAAATTAAAAAGGTGATTGGAGCCTCCAAATCCTACACAAGGGTAAGAAGCTTCAAATTATCTTTTTAGAATATGAAGATCCATGCATTAAAAAGGTGATTTGAACCTAAATGTGGTAAATTTGTCCGCTTTTACCACCGTAAGGTTCAAATTTCAAATCATCTTTTAAAAAGATAAAATAAGCCTCCAGAGCCTAAATTTATTGATCGAAAAAGACTCATCGGATCGCGTACAATTGGTGAAGAAACAGAAGGGAAAAGGGGGCCACTTATTAGAAATGGCCGCCATCATCGAAAAAAATTTAAAATTTAAGAATTCCAAAAATAATGTTTTAGTAACAAATGTTTTGTCGTAAGATTAAAAACAATAAAATTTAAACTATTAATAATAATAGCTCGTTATACGAATAGACGTTCGAATAGAATAGTACTGTCATTCGAAATTCGAATTGAATAATTAGAACCTTTGGCTTATTAGTATATGATTAATTATTTATTTTATGTGAACAATAAATATAAACGATGTATTGGAAAACTGAAACTGCCAAAGAATTTGAACAAAACTGCTGCCGCCGGAATTCAAAACCACGACCTTACGAATATGAAGCACAATCACTGTCGCACTGCTACTCGGACGCTCACGATCAGTTGGAAATATCTTTATGTATTTAGAGCGCAGATATTATTATAACAATAATATCATGCTAAAGAATTGAGCTCATTCGAAGTTACAGATTAAAAGTATGGTAGGCCTTGGAGGGTTAAAACATCTTTTTAAAAAGGTGATTTACTCCTCCATACACTACTTTTAGGACATCGAGGACTTAAATAACATATTACACTCAGCGGCAAGCCCAACATCAAACAGACTGAGGCTTTGGAGGCTCAAACTACTGTTTTAATTTTGACTCGGGGTAAAACTTTATGAAACCTTTGAAAAGATACTCATTAACTTATTGATGCTTACATCTTATCCATTAAGTCTTTTTTAAATCTTTCGTAAGAGGACTTGCTAAAGAATCTTCATGAATAAGTATTTACTTACTTAAGGCAATTTACTAGGAATCATTCTAAACAAAATATTGATATTAAAAAGGAAAATGCTTAAGAAAAAGCACACAAAAAGCATACACGGAAAGAAAATTATGGGAACTTTTCCTATGCATTATGGGAATGGTTCCCATAATGGTATGGGAATAGTACCTATACTACTATAGGAATGGTTCCCATATATTATGGGAACCATCCCCATAATAGTATGAGAATAGTTCCCATACCATTATGGGAATGGTTCCCATAATGATATAGGAATGGTTCCCATACCATTATGGGAATGGTTCCCATAATATTATAGGAATAGTTCCTATACCAATATAGGAACCATTCCCATATTGGTATGGGAATCATTCCCATACTATTATAGGAATGGTTCCTATATTGGTATAGGAACTATTCCTATAATATTATGGGAACTATTCCCATAATGTTATGGGAACCATCCCTATAATATCATAAAATTCTTTTTTTGCACAATAATGTAGAAATTTTCCAAAATTTGAATTTTCTTGAATGTTTTGTATTGACAAAAAATTCTTGTTAAAAATTTTAATGTTTTTTTGCCAAATACGATTTTTTTTTTCAATTTTTGAATTTTTGTTTTTATGTTTAATAATATTTCTGTGTATTGTAGAAGTGATTACCACACTTCTTTAAATTAATTTTTTCATGATAATATGGGAACCATTCCCATAATATTATAGGAATGGTTCCTATAATAGTATGGGAACTATTCTCATAATATTATGGGAATGATTCCCATAATGGTATAGGAACCATTCCAATTACATTATGGGAATCATTCCCATAATATTATGGGAATAGTTCCCATACTATTATAGGAACCATTCCTATAATATTATGGAAATGGTTCCTATAGTTTATGGGAATGGTTCCTATAAATTATAGGAACCATTCCCATAAATTATAGGAATGATTCCCATAATATTATAGAAAGTATTCCTATAAATTATAGGAACCATTCCTATAATTATAGGAACCATTCCTATAGTGTTATGGGTATCATTCCCATAATTATAGGAACTATTCCTATAATTATGGGAAACATTCCTATAATTATAGGAACCGCTCCCATAATTTATGGTCGTAATTCCTATGTTGGTATAGGAAAAAATTTCACAAAATTTTTGGAACCGCTGCCATAATTTTCTTTCCGTGTAGTGCTTCTTGAAGTAAAAACAAATTTATAAGGATTGAAAAATTAAATCATCAAAGAAATATATATTATCATCAAATTTCTGGTTAAAATGAATTTTACACAATATTTATAAGTAACTAATTTATTATAATTTACCCAAGTAAGTAATTATCATTATAATAATAATGTTAGTTATTTGATTATACAAACTAATAGCCCGAACTATCAATTCAAAAAAGAAATTATTGCCATAGTCAACATAAAAAAAACCAAAACTAAATAGTTAAAAATTATCCGCCGATTCCAAGTCCTCCAGGTACTCCGGGTAATTTGTGTGATAATGTTCCATCGAATTCTATTTTCACATAAGCAGGATCTTTACCCTTTTCATACACAGTAATCACACCAGAAAATTTACCGTTTGGTACAGCCGGTGGTAATTTTTCTGTTGAAACTTTATATTTATAGATTTCATAATAGTCAGCCTGTCGATAAATAAAATAAATTAATTTACAAATATAAAAATAATAAAATAAATAATAAAAATAATTACCGGTGCAACTGGGCAACTTTTAGGAAATTTACCATCAGGTTTTCCCTTTTTAAGTATATCTTCACCATAAGCCTTGTCTGTAAATGCATCGCATGCTGGAATGTTAAAGTTAGCGAATTCGAATCCTTCATATTCCATTACTCCACCCATCTATTTTTAAGTAATAAATTATTTTATTTTATTATTTTATTTTTATTATCAATTTATTAGCGAGTAAATTACCATCATAATATCATGAGGTATATGTTTTTTTACTGGACTTTTAATAGTAACTATATCTCCAGGACTAAGAATTTCAGCACTCCAATCACCCAAATATGGATTTGGCACATTAGTGATTGTTACATTAGTAAATTTGAGCTCAGCAGTTGGCTAGAATATAATTTATTTATCATTTTTATAATTGAATCGTTTATTTGAGAAACCCCATAAGTCATGTTTTTAACAAAATTAGGTTTTTTGCATTTTTGGATTCTCTAGATGTCCCTCCATAGCAATCAATCAAAATATGCATCAAATCAACGATAAAAAAAAAATTAACGGAGTGACAGCAATTTCATTTAATTGAGAAACCCCATAAGTCAATGACTCAAATAAACATATTCAGTTTTAGTTTTACAACTAAATTTTTTTTTTTTTATTTAGAATTCACGCTTATTTGGAAAATAAATTTCAAATGTTGTTTCAGTTAAAAAATTAAATTTTTCTTTTTGGAATCATTTTCAGAAACGCTGACATTATTGTATTCGATTATTTTAATGTCAAGTTTTTCCAAAAAAATGTTTTTTGTGTTTCCTGAAAAATTTTGTTTTCTTGACTTATGGGGTTTCTCAAATAAACAATTTAGTTATTAAATTAAATAATATTTAAAATGAATTAAAAAAAAAAAAAATTTTATTTTAAATTTACCGCCGTAACATAAAATTAACGAATTAACTGTGATTATCATACATTTTATACAATTACTAGCTGCAAAACTAGACGTTGCCCGGGTCAAAATCATAGTCAAAGTCATAGAATCAGTTTTTCTTCCATATATGTATACAAATCTTTGTACCATTAAACGTACGTTATAGGGGAAGGGGGGCAAAATGGGGTAGGGTAGTCAAAACGGGGTGCCCCCAAAATTTTATATTTTAAATGGTTTTTAAACATTTCAAAATCACTATTATAAATATAATTAAGCGTTATTTTGAATTTTTTTTTTTTAACTTTTTCACAAATCAATTGTCAGTTAAAAAATGTTAATGACGTTTTTTTATCAAAAAAACTATTTAAAATTTGTTTTTCTTCTTTTCTATCCAATAATTATGTAAAATACAATTTTTCTTCATGTAAATTACTTGCAAAAAAATTTAATTTAATCGAATTCATTTGGAATCCAGAATTTTTATTTCTACCTTTTTTAGGGGGTACATCATTTTGCCCGCAAAAATGGAAAATTTGTTTTTTGCAACGATAACTGATAATTTTTTTATTTACTTTGAATTTCATTAAAAAAAATAAGATTTAGTGTATACGGAATTGATTTGTTAATTAATATATATATATATATATATATATATATATATATATATATATATATAGGGAAGAGGGGCTTCGAAAATTAGGTTTCATTTTATATAGTGGAAACCTAAACATGCAAACCTCTCAATAAGACAATTTATAGATAAATTGAGAAAAATATAGATAGCCCAAACTGGGAATCGAACCCAGACCAATTCGGTAACGCGCCGAGTGCTCTACCAGTTGAGCTATCCGGCCCTATACTATATTCCGTTCAATTTGATCTATAACTTATTGAGCCACACCGTCCTTCTTACGGTAATACACCATTTTATATAGTGGAAACCTAAACTGCTTCGAAATTGATTTCTTTAAAAAAAAATTTCTAAGTTTTCGAGGACTAAAATACGCTAAATCTTTTTGTTTTTAGTGATATTCGAGATAAATAGACAAAATTTTTAGCTGCCGTTAAAAAATACTTAATAATACTTATTTTCTATTATTAGTTATTTAAGTTTGGAATTAATTAAAAATTTATGAAAACTTACATCTCCTTGTCCTAGTGCTAAATTGACCGATAAAATAGTCAATAAAAATTGAATCAACAAGCGTTTCATGATGTTATTCACAAGTAATTAAAACTCATGAAAAAATTGAAATTTAATATGATATGCATTTTTACCGCTATTTTTATTTACTTTTATCCTAATTATCTAATAACTAAATCTCTTATATAATTTTTTTTTAAATCTAGATTGATTACTTTTAATTGATACGTGGTATTAAACTAATCGTGAGACAGGATGTTATGTATTCTATTATTATTATTATTTATTGTTAATAACAATACTACTAGGGGCTTTATTATTGTTTCTATCCGGCGTATACTCCTTACTGGCATATAAATTTGAAAAAAAAAAAAATTATATTAAGTAAACTAAGCTTCTTAAATTAAATTTTGAGTACCCAGGTAGTAAGAAATCAATGGAATAAGCTTCCCTTGCGACATTAAAAACATTCTGGATACACTCTGGAAATATTCTGGTAACACGATGCAACCATACGGACTCCAGAGTATTACCAGAATGGTTTTGTGCCCTTTTCTGAGAGTGAACCCAGAGTATTTCCAGAGCGGATATGGAGTAAATCCAAAGTGTTTCCAGAAAGTATCCAGAGTGGATACATACTGACACCGTTATGCATCCACATTGAACACAAACTGATACCAAAGTGTTTCCAGAATGTTTCCAGAGTGGGATCAGAGTGGGATCAGAGTGAATACATACTCAAACCAGAGGGTATTCAGAGTAAATGAATACTGAAAGAAAAAAAAAATTCACCGAAATATATTATTTTAAGAATATTCAAGAGCATTTATTGAATACAAAAATCAATTTTTTTTTGTCATTACCTGAAACGTATTTTATGTTTCTGGATTGTAAAAACAATTTTTTCAAGAAAACAAAAATATTTGACATTATTGTCACAATGTAATATAGCATCTACTATATGACCATCCAAACAGGCACTTGTCACTCTGTCAAATAACAGAGAAATAGCCGTGACAGAATTATTTTTAAATATAGAATATAAAAACTCTGAAACACCTATCTAACCAGGAACAGGACAATCATAAGTTGGGCGCGATCTAGCGGCGAACACTGAACTACTTCCACTGCTGCTTAGCACCAGTGACTTTCTCCTCCTTCACATATATCTTCTCCCAGCAAATTTTTCTCTCAAGTCTTTCACATTAAAACCCGGGTCAAAGCAAAAATTTTTTTTTGGGATAAAAATACTTAATGAAAATAACAATTTTTAAAAAAACAATTGTTTCTTAAAAAATATTTTTTATTGCTAAAAAGCGAATTTGCTAATTAATAATTTTTTTGTATTTATTACAAAGTATTCATAAAAATTACTGTTATTCATAATTCCTTAAGCAATTGAGTTAGAGCTTCGGTTACAAGCTCGATTTGTTTAATGATTAATGGATAATAAAAAAGACTTGAAGTGTTGTAGTTGTGCCTTCAATAAGTTATTTTAATAACAATAGAGAAGAACAGAAAGGTAGCGACAAGTCCAAGTGTACAATAATTTAAAAAATTATATAAAAGATTAAAAAAAAATTTTTTCTACAAAATAAAACGCATGGTTATTTTTAGTATTTGAAAAAAATATGGCGTGAAAATTTATTTGTTTACAACAAATTGTTTGTTTAATAAACAAATAATAAATGAATGAAAAAAATTTTTTTTCTAATATAACAGAACATGATAAATAATTATTTAAAAAAAATAATGGTTCCTTAATATCAATATTGAGTAAAAAAAAAAAATTGTTAATTAGCTAATGCGCTGTTTAGCAAAAAAAATTTTTTTAAGAAACGATTTTTTTCTTAAAATTCCTTATTTTTATTAAGCGTTTTTTTCCCAAAAAAAAATCTTATTAAATCTAATTAGCAATGTATTTGTTTATGACAATTATTTAAACAATGCAAGTAAAAATTTTTTTCAAATTATTGTTATATAGCTTTCAGCAATAAAAAAACAAAATAATCAAAAAAATAAATTTTCTTGATTGCTTTATTTACGTTTTTTATTTTTCAATGGCTTAGATTGTTAATAAAATCGAAATTTTTTTATTTTTTCACCAGCTATCTTTTCTAAACCCTTTCAAGAATAGCTTTAAGAAGTAAAAAAAATTCGGGGTTTTTAGTTTGGAAATAATCAGAGTTTTTATGTAAACTTTCAACAAGTAAAAATTAACTAATTAACAAAAGCATAGTTAATTAAAAAATTGGGGTTAAAATTGTTTTTCTGTAGATTATTATTGATTTATGAGTTTAGAAAGTACCCAATTTTTTTTATTCCTTAGTATTTAAATTTTATCGACTCTGGGCCCATTTTGAAAACACTCTGATTTCATCCTGTACTCATTTTGAGCCCATTTTGAAAACACTTTGATTCCATTCTGGACTCACTGTGGGCCCATTCTGAAAACACTTTGATTTCATTCTGGATTCACTTTGAGTCCATTCTGAAAACACTTTGATCTACTCTGGATCAATTCTGAAACCACTTTGGTTTCACTCTGGAAAAAGGGCACAAAACCACTCTGGAAACATACTGGATTTAGAATGTTTACATTCTGACTATGATTCCAGAGTGTTTCCAGAGTGGGTTGAAGGTCGCAAGGGATTGTATTAAGCTAATTTTATCAGTTTTAACCTAAAATGAGCTAACAAACTTTGGTTAACACAAGGTTAGTTGGTAACGCTTTGGATCGCTAACTCAAAGCTTGCAGATTTAGCTTGCATAAATAGTGACAATTCAGCTTATTATAAGGTTAAAAATATATCTTATTCTTAGCTAGAATAGATTTGGTAATTCAAGTTTGAAAACATGTTTACAGAGAAAATTATTTTATTATATTTTTTTCTGTACACAAACATCAGATATTGGGCATTAAATGTATAGTGTTATATATATTTTAGAAATATAAAACAGTAAATGTTCTTTTATGGTTGTCATTCATCGTTTTAACAGTAATTTATAACATAATCAGTTTTATGCTTGTAATGTAACGACATTCTAAAAAATACAAATTTTTTTATTATGAACATTAAAAACTTGTGATTCAATAATTTAAAAAATTAAAACTTACTTAGGTACTTAGTAAATATTTTTCTTTACATATGTTGCAAATAAAATCGAACTCATTTGTCACTTATAAACAATAACACAAACTCCTAATTAACCTAAAATTTCAGTTTTCAATGTACACTTGGAGTAATGTTAGCAGATAAGGTAGTTTTAAGTTTAGAATCCAAGCTTAGAACGAATCTTATCATACGCGTGGAAAAAAAGGTAACAGAAAGGTATATTTGAAGGTTAGTTACACTCTAAAGACTGTCATAGAATTCATTCTAATAAAAACCTAGAATAAAGCTTACAAAACAAGACTTAGATGTTAAGCTAAAATAAAGCTATTTTGAAGTTTCAAACTTGTCCAACTAAGACAATTTTCTACCTGGGTATAAATAAATTAAAAAATAATTTATGCAGCATCTAATTTATTTATCTATACAAGCAGGATAATTATCTATAAAGAATATATGTAATCATGGATTAAAATAATAAAATCAAAACCATTATTCGCGGAAACACGATCCTTTGAAATAAAAAATCAATTTCCGGGTCGAGTTTAAAAATGAGTCAATTCACCCTCGACATGAATTGTTACATACGGATCTTTTTCAGGTTCATAAATAGTTACATCAGCGATTATTTTACCGTCTGGTGCACCTTCTGGTATTTTATCTTTGGTAATAATATATTTGCTTATTTCAAAATTACTACCCTGTAAATAAATGAAATAACAAATTAAAATCTATAAGGAATTGAGTTATTGAATAGAAATACTTACGGGTTTTACTGGACAATTTTTGGGGAATTTACCGTCAGGTATTCCTTTTGCCAAAATATCTTTACCAAGAGTTTCATCATCGAATGCTTCGCAAACAGTTGTATCTACATCAGCAACTTGATTGCCGTCGAATTGAATAACTGCTGACATCTTTTTTTAAACGAGTTTCTTAATACAGTGAATTATTATTTTTTTTTTATTTTTATTTAATTAGATACATTACCCTCATATTTTCAGGCAAATCTTTTTTAACTGGAGACTTTATAGAGACTGTATCACCAGGACTAAATATTTCGCCGGACCAATCATCGAAGAATGGATTATTTGCCACAGTATTAACTGTTATTTTATGTAACTTAACCTTTGCCTGAGATAATTTATCATTATTAATTATTATTATTATTATTATTATTATTATTATTATTATTATTATTATTATTATTATTATTATTATTATTATTATTATTATTATTATTATTATTATTATTATTATTATTATTATTATTATTATTATTATTATTATTATTATTGTTATTATTGTTGTTATTATTATTATTATTATTATTATTATTATTATTATTATTATTATTATTATTATTATTATTATTATTATTATTATTATTATTATTATTATTATTATTATTATTATTATTATTATTATTATAAAGAATAATATCTAAGTAATAAATCTTGTATATATACATTGAATCTTTCCACTAATTTTATTTTCCTTCGATCTTGAAAGAATCTAAGACAAGATACTTCTGTAACATATCTTAATAAATCTGTTGCATTATTTGGTTAAAATATTTGCGTAATAAGACGCATCAGATCCGACTTGCTGCATAATATTTTAAGATACTTGTATAGCTGGCTACATAGCTACGTGGCTATGTGGCTACCTTTTACTTCGGGGTCATAGTAAAATTAATACCGATAATATATAGCACAAATTAATACGCAATCTTTTTGTAAATTTGACTATGGTCATATCGTAATTTTTGGATATGTTTATTAAAATTTTCGTCAGATTACCAACATGAATGTTCTGGCTTTACTATATGGCACCATGGCATTTAAAACGAGAATAATTTTACCATGTACTCTGAGTTTTGATTGAATTTCCGTATTTCCCTGTATACTCAAACATTTAAACAGAAACCGACCAGCGGCGCCGAGAATATAAATTTTATATGAGATACTTTTTCTTCAAATTATTCATTTATTTAAATCGTGATAATATTTATTTATTCTTATTAGTTATTTACTTTTATAATAAAGAAAAACTTTATGAAAACTTACCTGTTGTCCGATTGCTAAATTGACTGATAAAACAGTCAATAAAAATTGAATCAATAAATGCTTCATGGTTTTACCAACAGTAATTGAAACTTGTGAACAAAGTATAATTCAAAGTGATGATACAATGTATTTTCACAGCTATTTATACGGATTTTCATATAAAATTTATCTGGTATCAAAAGTAATTATGTGATTTTTTTTTGTGATACATTGTTGTTCAATAAAATCTAGATTGATTACTTAAAATTGATACGAGTGTTTTATTAATCGTGAGACAGGATGTTTACATCCTCTACATTAACAATAAATAATAAAAATCAGTTTTATCTTGTGATTTATTGAATAAATAAGAAAAATAACGATAACCGTTATTATTATTATTATTATTATTATTATTATTATTATTATTATTATTATTATTATTATTATTATTATTTTTATTATTATTAGTATTTCTTTTTTTTGTTAAATGCTCAGTGAGTTATCCCCAAGAGTCCGACTCTACCGAGGGCCTCACTTGAGCGCCAAGTCGTTACTGCTAGGATGCTCTATTAACAAGATAGTCAGCATGCGCAGCAGGCCAAGTTTCGGTGTCTTCGGAGACGGAGGGATCCGAGGATAACAGCCTTCTGCATCCGCGATGCCAGAAACTCAACTTGCGATGAACAAATTGGTATTCTAGCTAGTGCAGACACAAACGACTGCTTCATCCCTCTGGGGACGCCAACAATGAGAAAGACAAGTTTGACACGGTAGCCTGGGTGAAGTTTGTCAATTTCGAACAGGAGATCCTGATATATCTCGTGTTTGTGCTCTTCTTTAACCGTGATGTTATACTCGGCTGGAGCTGAAAACTCAATGACATAAACGATACGAACAGTTTTATCGAAGAGCTCAATATCAGGTTAATTGTGATCTATTTTCCACGTTGTTGCGAATGGCACGTTCCAATAAATACGGCAACGGTCACTCTCAAAAACTTGCGGAATATCTCCTGGCAGATAAGGCAGCACTGGTGTTTTATCGATATCATGCGTATGTCTAAGGTGGTGATAAAGTACTCGCAGAGCAGCGCTATGACGCTGTATGTATGCATTTCTTGCCAACACAGGACATGCTGAGAAGAGATGCATGAGCGTCTCAGGATGTTGCTTACACACTTTACACAGTTTGTCGGGTAGCTGCATCTGTAGCACTTTAGCACGGTATTCGAAAGTGTTGATTACACCATCTTGGCAAGCAAAAATATATTCTTCATCTCGGATATCAGGCCAGCTGACTTAAGGACGGAAAACGTCAGCTGGGTGGACAAGTCATGATCACGAACGTGGTTGAACACGCTGTGCATGGACTTGTCCATGTGTGTCCTGAGCAGTTCTTGCTGCTCAGCGTTCCTGATGAACCTCTTAAATTCCTCTTTGGGGAGTTCAATAAGTGGGTTTACTCTTCCGAGATCAAGGGATTTTGTTGCTTATATTGCTGCCTTATATAAAAACACTCCCTTATGCCCATTCTCATGACGATAAATAATTTGCATAAGGAAGTCGCCTTCATCTGCAGTGCAACTGACAACTTCATATGTTAAACCCAAAACCAAACGATCGTATAGACACTCCAAGCTCTGTAGACCTCTCCCTCTGATGTGCCGGGAAAGGTACAATCTGGTGACTAAGGACTTAGAGTGCATGCTCCGATTCATGTTCATGACTTTGCGTGTCTTGGTATCGTGTCGAGGTCTCTGAGCTCTTTTCGGGCCCATTTAAGGACACCGAAAGGGCAAAGAAGTACCGGGACAGCAAGCATGTTTGTTGCGGCGACTTTGTTTTTCCCGGAAAGTTTTAATGACCAGATTTTCTGGAGTCTCCGCACATACTTGCTGCAGAGAGTCGTTTTGATTTTAGAGACGTCCTGCATAGGACTCTCGTCAATCCCTAGATATTTGTACGACTCTCCGGCATCAAGATGATCTATGACGCTCCCATCTACTAACTCGATATCTTCGCGCAAATCAGAGCACTTACCCTTTATCAGATTAACGTCCGCGCATTTGTCCAACCCAAAATCCATGCCGACATCCCGTGTATACTCCCCTACAATGTTTAAGGCTGTCTGAAGGTGTTTCTCATCAGGAGCATATACCTTCAGATCGTCCATGTAGAGTAAGTGGGTGATCGAATACGTTCGATCAGTTGGTGGGCCCACTGAGTATTCACGGGTACGACGTAGTGCAACAGATATTAGCAGCAGTGAGATGCAAAACAGCAGAGGGCTCAAAGAATCTCGCTGAAATACTCCTCTTGTATACTCTACAACTTCGGTCACACGTTCGTCGTTGCCACATGAAATGTGGAACCGTGTTCAGCAAAGTTTGATCGTATGCTGAATGCATCCCACTGTATCGCGATTGACCCCAAGGTATTGGAGCATAAAGAGAATAAGCTCATGAGGTGTTGATTCCGCTGAGATTATATCTAATTAGGATCTTCTGTTTTAAATTGGCAAACTTTATCTGGACTATCGTGTCAAGCTTTTCGTGGTCATTGTTGACTTTCATGATATATTTGTCGTTAGTGCCAGAAACACAAAATTATATTATTAATGACGATTAAAGGAGATAGAGGCAGCCCAGCGGTTCTTGTGTGGCTCGGGCAATCACCCAAATTAAGCAGCATTGAGCATGATGGCTACTTGGTTGGGTTACCGCTAAGCCACGTGTTGAGCTCGATTGGAGGTCTCTGACCGTTAGGCGCGGGTTGAGAATCTAGTGATCGGTAAAATGGCAATTTTATCGATCACTAGAGTCTCACCCAAACCGAACTATACTGGCAATGGTTTTCTCTGTAGTTTCTCTTGCTGCTACAATTCTACAGCAAAAGTGGGGGGTAGGGTGTCACCGTAACGATACAGTACAGTATAAGCACTAGGGTGATTCAAAAAACAAAAAAAAATTTTTTTTTCTTCCAAACAGGTTCAAAAGTTTCGCTTAGATAAAAAAGACGCCTGTGAAAATTAGAGCTCTTAATATTAATATTAACATTGTCCGCATTGCACTTTTCTATTTCCCATACGAATAACATGGAAAAAATTTTTTTACGTCTTCTGATTTTTATAAGTAGCTAACGGTGCGTCATAGGAATAATTGGCAGGCATATTATTGTAGGGAATTGAATGCTCTATGAAAAAAGATTCTTATCATTTTTTGAGGAATCTATTTGTTCAAAAGTTATTTGAGGTTGAAGTCGAATTCATATTAAATTTTGAGATTTTCTTACTTTTCCGGCGAAACTATCAGACCTATGACAAAATATTATTGGACCTTTTTTGTAGACAATTTTATTCCCTAGAAGTTATACCGAATAAAGTTTTTTCGAATTCTGCATTGTTTTCCAGTTAATTTTATTTTAATGTCATGCTCATAAAAAAAATAGTCTTCTGATCGATTTTAAGAGCTTGACATTAAAATAAAAATAACTAGAAAACAATGCGGAATTCGAAAAAATTTCATTTCAAATAACTTCTAGGAAATAAAATTGTCTACATAAAAGGTCCAATAATATTTTGTAATAGGTCTGATTCTATTCCCTACAAAAATATGCCTGCCAATTATTCCTATGACGCATCGTTAGCTACTTATAAAAATCAGAAGACGTAAAAAAAATTTTTTCCATGTTATTCTTATGGGAAATAGAAAAGTGCAATGCGGACAATGTTAATATTAATATTAAGAGCTCTAATTTTCACAGCGTCTTTTTTTATCTAAACAAAACTTTTGAGGCTGTTTGGAAGAAAAAAAAAATTTTTTTTTGTATTTTGAATCACCCTAATAAGCACAATTCGGGCCACAATCGCACAATTAATTAATGTAACGGGACCTAAGTCCATCTCCGCTGACCGGAAGCCGATACCTCACCCTTTTAAGCAACCTCACGCTACGAAATCCCCTCTCTTCTACTTAGACGACATACTCAGTCGAAACTAAGGTGGACATTAACCGAAGGTATAGTCAAAAATCCTCATTGTGCGTGGTATCTAACCACAGCCACCACGTGTCCAACCTCAAACGGGCCCATCACTCCTCCAATCTCAGAAAATAAAGAGACTCTGGTCGAATTGAGGCTTGGAGTGGGCCCCCCATGGTACCAATTCTATGTATTGGTCGACATACCACTTGGTCGAGAGGGGACGTGGTTTTTTCCCCTGCCTCCCTATGAACACACCCGGTTTTGTTCACATTCATCCATCTATACATCAATACATTCTCACACACACACCTAACTTCGGACTGACACCCGGGATGTACAGAGTCCTCACAAATCGCAAGTTCTGCAAACCCATGCCCAGATGCTTCGACACAACTGGGTGGATACCAGTTACACCACGATTTAGTAGTCCTCCTTCCTCTCGGTGTTGGAATTGACTGCTGAGCTTGTGGTGGAGACAATCTTTGCTGAAACCATTACAAATTTTTAATTTTGGGAATGAGGCAAGAACCCGACCGATTTGTGGCCACTCCGCGACCCAACCTTCTATGCTCTGGAGCATCTCACGCTGAAGCTTGAACTCAGTGCATTTTAGCAGTAAGTGCTGAACGTTATCCCACCCTTTGTTACATTGGAGGCATTTGCGATCTTTTGCGAGTCCGTACTTGAAGAGTCTATTTTTGAAACAGCCGTGACCAATTAAAACCTTGGTAAGCCAGAAGTTAGGGCTGATGTGTTTGCTCGCTAGACGTTCAGTAACGGCGGGGAAGAAGTTGAATGCCATTCATCCGTTATCCGTTGTGGACCACTGTTCTTGCCATCTGCGAATGGTTTCTTTTCTGAGGGAGACTAGGCCTTCTTCGTCATTTGGCTGCCCGGTCACGGATCCAAGGGTTGCCTGTTTGTCAGTGCGAAGATTGAAACAAGTGCAACGTTCGTCAATTATAAGCCGAATGGGCACTGCCCCTGCAACTACACAAAGTCCCTCATACGATGCCGTCTTGTATGAAGACGTCCTAGTAATCAGGGCTCGCCGTTGCAGGGCCCTCAGAGCCTTCCGATCCCCCACCCCACATAGGTCACTCCAACCTGCTGCCGCATAAGTGGCAACAGGCAGGAAGTAGCCCCTGTAGATGGTGGACATCGCCGGAGAGCGCAGTCCCCAGTCAGTCCGTGCGAGACAGCGTGAACGACCAAAAGTTTTGTCTAATTTCGCGTGCCTTGTCTTTATGTTGTTGGCTTGAGGTCCTGGTCGAAGTGTACCCCTAAGTATCTAACGCTTTTTTTAAATGCTATTTTCGTTTTACCTATAAAGATTTTCGGTGGCTTTGAATCATATTTGGGCTTTTTCTGTCTTTTCGCTTCGTCGGGGTACCTTTGTCCGTGCGTGAGGTGCCTTCTATGATGACGAGGAGGTTGTCAGCATAGGCTACAAATTTACTTTCGTGTTCTGTTAATTCTAATTCCTTAAGCAAGTCATTAAACATAATGTTCCAATCGGTGTCCGCGGTGTCTGGTGGCGTCTCTGAATTCCCCCAGGTTACTTTCTGCTCCTCCGTTTCTTCCTCTGGTTTGTTGTCTACAATGTGTGTGTTGAGAAAGAGGCTAGCTGTGTTCTTAAAGCTTTCTGTGGATCGTCCGTCACGCAGGAGTGTGGTGAGCACTCATTAACTCGGTGTTTGTCTGCCTGAAGCTTGTAAACGATGCCCCAGTGCTCCTTGTTACCGTTCGACGTGACAAACTATCGCCAGCTGTTTTCTCTTTGTCTTTTTATGTGCTTAGAGTATGTTTTGCAAAGTCCTAAGTACGTCTCTTTATGTTCTGTCCTTTCACCTTCATCTGCCACCCTCTTATATCCCCTTCTAGATTTGTAGACTACTCTCTTTTTTTTTTGTTAGTTCTCTGGTCCATTACGGGTATGATTTTATGTGCGCCTTTTTCTGCGGGATAGCAAATTCGCATGACTCTATTATGGTTTTAGTAAGCGCAACGGTATACTTTTCCACGTCCTCGAACGTTTCCAACGCTAGACCTTCAAGATTCACTCTTGCGAGTTCTGGTAGTTTCTCGCAGAAATTCTCCCAGTTGGCCAACGCAAGGTTGAACCGCTTGGGATCCACCCTATTGAGACGCTTCTCTGATCTCTTGGGATTCCTAGGCTGATATCGAGCGCATAGTGGTCGGTATTTTGCACTTACTCGCGTTTGATGGACCAGTCTCGAACATACCTTGCAAGTTTTGGGGTGGCTAAGGTGACATCTCCGTATGATTCCCCTGATGTTGAAGCATAAGTTGGGCCCTCTCCTTTTATGTTTAAAATCTCCAACCCATAGCCATCTATAGAATCTTCCAATTTCTCTCCCTTCTCATTTGTTTCTGGGCCCCATCTAATAGACCTAGCGTTCACATCCATCCCAAATAAAATCCTATTTCCCCTTAGTGCCTGAGCTACTTTTTCTAATTGCGTGATTTGAATTTCTATTCCGTCACGACACTGGAAGTATGACGATACCACGTAGAGAGAAATGCCTGGACCCACCATTTGAGCGCATACGCAGTGTGCTGTTACATTCTACAACATTACTTCCTGCTCGTAGTTTCCATAACAAAGGTCCACGGCGTTGTACAAATACAAATTTCTAAATGTCAAGTTTCGGATCGGAGCGGCCTGTTAAGAGCCTCCGAAGTGAACATGCACCGCTTCTCCTAAGTCTCAAAATTTTCTATACATCAATAAATTTGGACGGATGATAAGCTTATCAAAATTTCTTATAAAATGAGGGCTAAAATAGACCACCAAAACTGTTCATTAAATATGATTTATTAAGAAAGTTATGGATAGGGAAGGGTGGGACAGAGAGGCTCCTTGGGGCAGAGAGTCCCTCCCGAGATTTTGAACCAAAAAAAAATTTCTTTTTTAACTTCCCGCTGAGAAAATCGACGGTTTTCAAAAAATTCAGGGAGTTATTGGTTTCACCCCGATTTTAAAAAACCGGGTTTTTATCATATGTCGACATTTGAAGGTGCTAGGATGCTCTTCTGACATTTTCAGAGCGATGTCTGTATGTATGTGTGTGTGTGTGTGTGTGTGTGTGTGTGTGTGTGTGTGTGTGTGTGTGTGTGTGTGTGTGTGTGTGTGTGTGTGTGTATCTTTTTGATGAATAAACCGATTTAAATGGTTCTTGCGGCATTCGAAAGATTTTTCTGAACTTAGATTTTCAAAAAAATTTTAGACCATTTAGTCAAATAAACTCTGAGATATTTAAGAAATACGAAAAAAAAAAAATTTTTTTTTTTCGTTTTTTTTGGATATTGTGAAAACTGTTGGATCGATCAATTCCAAAATCTAATCAGCTCTAGAACTCGATAAAAGCTTTCGATTGCCACCAAGAACGTCTCAATCAGATAATCCGTTCAAAAGATATCGTCGACGAAAGAAACAGTAGAAAACAGTTTTTTGCAAATATCGTCGAAACGACTAAACCAATCATTCCTAAAATTTTATCAGCTCTAGAGCTCAATAAAACACGTCGATTGCCACCTCAGCCGTCTTAATTGGTCAATTCGTTTATGAAATATCGTTGATTAAAAAAATAGTAAAAAACGTTTTTTTCCAGATATCTACAGAAAAATTGAATCATTCGATTTTAAAATCTAATCAGCTCTAGAACTTAATAAAACGCGTCGATTGCCGCCTCAACCATCAAAATCGGTTAATTCGTCCACGAGATATCGTGGGAGAAAGAAATGCTAAAAAATGTTTTTTTAGAAAACAATGGCATACAAAAGTATTTTCAAGCTCGAAGAGCTCGAAAATATATTCACAATAATGTTTTCGAGCTCAACGATCTCGAAAACAGCGGGAAGTTTTAGGGTTGGCCCGCAGGGTTAACCGATAGACCGATTTTTTTGTCTGAGTACTATCAATCCGATATATTTGCGCATTTGTAATCCTACAAATACACCTAGAGCAAAATGGACCAGCCGAAAATTCTGAAAAAATGATTCTTTTATAGTTACGTCGTCAAATTATTAAAAATTAAATATATTAATTCATTTTTCGGCTGATTCTCTATAGCTGGGGAAAATTTAGCCACTAAAAATATTTGAAAATAATAATTTTTTTTTTAATTGATAAAATTTTTTAAATAAAGAAAAATTATCTATAATCTAGAAAATCAAAAAACACGTTTTTGGGGTTGAAAATTATGACAAATGAGATACATAGAATTGTTTATGTCTTTTAAATAACCTTTGGTAATTAAACTAATCGTGGGGGAACGATTTATTACACCTTAAATAACTTTTTTTTGAGTACCATAAAACTAAAAATCGTTTTCAAGAGAATGAAATACATTCTTAATGATAAAAAAGATTCAAAAAAAAAAAAAAATCGGTCTATCGGTTAACCCTGCGGGCCAGCCCCAAAACTTCCCGCTGTTTTCGAGCTCGTTGAGCTCGAAAACATTATTGTGGATACATTTTCGAGCTCTTCGAGCTCGAAAATACTTTTGTATGCCATTGTTTTCTAAAAAAACATTTTTTAGCATTTCTATCTCCCACGATATCTCGCGCACGAATTAACCGATTTTGATGGTTGAGGCGGCAATCGACGCGTTTTATTAAGTTCTAGAGCTGATTAGATTTTAAAATCGAATGATTCAATTTTTCTGTAGATATCTGGAAAAAAACGTTTTTCACTATTTTTTTAATCAACGATATCTCGTAAACGAATTGACCGATTAAGACGGTGGAGGTGGCAAACGACGTGTTTTATTGAGGTCTTGAGCTGATAAAATTTTGGGAATGATTGGTTTTGTCGTTTCGACGATATTTGTAAAAACCGTTTCCTACTGTTTCTTTCGTCGACGATATCTTTTGAACGGATTATCTGATTGAGACGTTCTTTTTTCTGATAATGAGCATCCTAGCACCTTCAAATGTCGACATATGATAAAAACCCGGTTTTTGAAAATCGGGGTGAAACCAATAACTTCCTGAATTTTTCAAAAATCGTCAATTTTCTCAGCGGGAAGTTAAAAATATTGTTATTTTTGGAAGAAGGCCTCTCTGTACCATCCTTCCCTAATAAAATTACATTTTAAAGTTATACCACTGCAGACTATTAAAATGATTTTTTATATTATTAAAATACAATTGTCTTATAGTTATTTGCAATTATCACACGTGTAAAAAATAAAAAATATTAAATCCGAAATTTTTAGGAGAACAACTTTGCCCTTAGTTCTCGATTTTTCAATTTCAATGGACGCAGTATAATGAAGTGAAAATAAGTATCAATAATAATAAACGTAATAGATGGTAATTACATAAGAAATTAAAATTAAAATAGCAACCTCTTAGAGTTGAGCTAGAGAGCCCGTCTTTTGGAGCCCGTTTTTTTATAGGTAACCACGAACGTTTAGAGGGTAAGATAAAAAAAAAACTTAAAAATATTTTTTGAATCACCCTGTTGAATATGTATATTAGGGTGCTCCGTTTGAAACGAAGATTTTTTATTTTTCGTTCCCCATCAAAAATCTTGTTCTCCATGTAAAAATAAAAATTCAGTGAAGTTTTGAGCTCTTAATAACAATTTTAAGAACTGAAACAACGTCGTTGAAGTTTTCCCATCCTAAAAGCATGTAAATTTTGATTCTTTTCTTTTTATCGAATAAAACTCAGCCCCATATTCACGTATCTTATCGGTTCAAAGTTTTCTTGGAAGAGAATTGTATGCTCTTTGAAAAAGCCTGTATGTGCTTAGCAGTACCTTCAACTACAGCCCTCGTGGAAGCCTTGAAAGTCTAATTTCCTACGAAATTAGTGGTTTTTTGTTGTTAACTTGTAAACGGTCGACTTTTGGGAAAAAAAGTACGTGACATTTTTTGTAGGAAATCTAGTCTTCTACAAAAAAGTTCTCATAAGTCACATCTCTAAAATCAATATTTAAAAAGATATATGAACTTCAACTAAGTAAAATTCGAAATTTTAGCTAAATGTCAACGTTCAATACTATAAAATATATTCAGTTATTAACTTATGGTAAGTATCAATAAATACATATTTATATAAAATATAAGATGCCCGTAAATATTCATCGAAATTGTTCTTAAGTACCAACCTCATTTGCAATTCTTTTCAAAAATTGAATGATTAAAACACAGGTTTGAAGAATCTCGTTCGAATTTTCAATGTCCTTGGGACCTAAAATATGGAGTATGTTTAAAAAAACATGGTTTATATCATGGTTTTGAATTATAAAACCGTTAATCCTGACATTTAGCTAAAATTTCGAATTTTACTTAGTTGAAGTTCATATATCTTTTTAAATATTGCTTTTAGAGATTTGAACTATGAGAACTTTTTTGTAGAAGACTAAATTTCCTACAAAAAATGTCGGGTACTTTTTTTCCCAAAAGTCGACCGTTTACAAGTTAACAACAAAAAACCACTCATTTCGTATGAAATTAGACTTTCAAGGCTTCCACGAGGGCTGTAGTTAAAGGTACTGCTAAGCACATACAGGCTTTTTCAAAGAGCATACAATTCTCTCCCAAGAAAACTTTGAACCGATAAGATACGTGAATATGGGGCTGAGTTTTATTTGATAAAAAAAAAAGAATCAAAATTTACATGCTTTTAGCATGAGAAAGCTACAATGACGTTGTTCCAGTTCTTAAAATTGTTATTAAAAGCTCAAAACTTCACTGAATTTTTATTTTTACATGTAGAACAAGATTTTTGATGGGGAATGAAAAAAAAAAAATCTTCGTTTCAAACGGAACACCCTAATGTATATTTTCTCTCATATATTATAGACAGCTATGATGTTCATCAACTTTTAATCCATTACTCTAATAGATTGTTTTCAAATAGTTTCTAATGAGCGACAATCATTTTTTTTTTCAACTTTTGCGATAGTAATTTTCTGAAGGATAATATATTTTTAATGATTTGTTAAAGCCAACTCTTTTACTTTCATGTAAATGAAGACGAAAGTAAAAGGTAACAAGCGGAGAAAGATTGCGCATGTTCCAGTCGTAATACAACCGTGGTATGGATCACATATTTTCATCTTCTTTTTTTTGTACATTTGCGAATCTAGTTTTTACCTACTGACACGTTTTTTTTTTTACAAACTATTTTGAAAATTAAATTGAGTTTCTTTAGTTGACTGTGAAGTTTATAACTTAATGCTAATATTTTATGTGATGTTTCTTTCGATAATCAAGTAAATGAATTGTCTAATAAATGTTGTCTGCAAAAATTGATAGTAAACATATAGTTTAAAATTCAGCTGATCATATTTTGTAAAGCAACAAATAATTATAGAGTGAACTCTTGTACTCTTTATTCACGAGAGTTATATAAAAGTGATAAGAAGCGAAGACAGTGAATTTATGATGAGTTATGATCATTTGTGTTTATAATGGAAGTCACGTCGTAATAAATTTCGATTGAATTCAATAAAATTAATTTATTGGAAAAATATAAATTGTGATCAGGAAATGGATATACAAATGATTAAATTTCATGCAAGATTCGTGAGTACTATAGAGTCAATCCACGGATTATTTTGTATTTTTTTTATTATCTACAATAGAAAAATGGAAATACTGTTAGAATTAACAAACAATGCATATAAAAGATGAGCATCAAAAGAAGTTTTATTTTTCAGAAAGTAATGACACTTTTTGGCATATGAACTGTAATAGACACATTTACCAAGCTATCAATACGTATTATTAAAAAATAAGTCAATACAATATCATATTCATTAACTCGTCAGGATGAATAATCAAAATTTCTAAATTAATGATACAGTACTACATGAAAAATATTTTTGATAATCAAGTAATTTTTATGTCATTATAGAATGTGTTTCACATTAAATAGTATACTTGAATTCTTACAATTTTCGTATTAAGAAATAGTATTCAATTTAGTTTAGCTTCTTTAGAAATTAATAGCAATCGGGTATCAGGGAAAATTAATAATAAAAAAAAAGGGGATAAATGATTCAATTATGCTTAACCATATACAGAAGGTCACAAGTTCGAGACCTAGCTAATATTAGCAGCAGTGAGTGAGTCTCATAGTGTGACCTCACTAAGACCGAGAAAAATTGAGGCAGTCGGTCGATATTGCTAGTAGCGGTTACGTTACCATACTATTTATAAATGCGCAGGTGTATTGCATGAGCGTTAATGATCAATCATTGAGATTGTTATCAGTAAGTTAACTGACAAAAACTTTGCTGTATATATAGAAAAAAATTTATGCTATTTTTATATCACTGTACAATATTTTTCCGACCTGATAAAGATATGATTAGATATTACGAAATTGTTTTTTGCAACCGTCTTAATACCTGTTGTCTTTTTGTGCGAATGATTTTATTAATTTTACAAATTATCGTCGTACAGTATAAGAATTCATTTGGCAAATTTGACAAATGATTGGCTCTAGTGAACAGCTCTAAAACTTTTTGCTGCTTCTAAGCTCGAATGGCCCGAAAATTTAGAATATATCACTAGGGTATTAGAGCTCTATAATATATCCCGAAATAACACGAGAAAATTAAAAATAATGAATATTTACACAAACAATTCTCAATTTTTTTTTTTACAATTATTGATAATGAAACGAATGGATTGAGACAGCAATTAAAGAAGCACTTGAGACGGAGTATTGACCAAGTTCAATTAGACCTGACCATTAGGTTTATAAATATTTCGCTACATAGGAAAAATCAGTAATTCGTTAAGCTTTTAGTTGATGACCCGGGAAATTTTTTTTTTGTATAATTATCATTAATAATATCTAAATGGTTGTCTATAACTGTATTTCATTTCTGGTCCAATATGATGATATGTAAGTTTGTATTATTGTATATCATTTAACAAGGTTATTCGTACAATAAATATTTTTTTAACATCGATGAAATAAAAAAACAAAAAAAAATATTATAATGATTTGTTTAGCTGTCCAAATTGACTAAGATGAGTTTATGGCACCGGCAAATATTCGTATTAATAATGCAGTGTGGATGTACACAGATTGTGATACTGAATTTTGTATGTATGAACTTCCTGATCATTAATCTGTTACATTATTTTCATTATTCGGTAATATATTAGGTGATTGGAGTAAGTGTTGATAAAGTAGATTCCAATACTAAGATATTCTTTGTGATGTTTATTTAAACAGGGGTTCGCACTTACCTCTCTATTACACTCAAGTCCACGAATGGTACTATCTTTGTTGCACTTGTACAGTAAATGGAAACTTTGACCTAGTTTTTCACTTAAACAAACGAATATTATGAAACAATTAAAGCACACTTCGCTACATTAGACAGTAATACATCAAAGTGCGGTCTATGTTTTGCATTGAGAGATTTTGTTGCCGAAAAAAACCCAGCTGAAAATATCTGATAACCCCTGTTAAGTTGGTTATTCCGCTCGTTGAATTTCACACTACATTAGACTTCTTAAAAAAGAATAACCGTGTAAATTTGCACTGAATATCGTTTAATATAACAGAAATTAAATTATTGAACATTTTATACCCATGTACAATCTGATATCATGATAATTATGAATTAAAATTACGTACTTAGTCTATGGACCTATGATGCATACAGTATCCTTATTGTATTCAGATTGTTAAATTTTTTGGGATTTTAATTACAAATCCTAGTGTTTTGAGAGCTGTTAGAAAATTGACGAGATGTGTTCAGAAAATGTAAGCTTGGTGTCATATATAATCTCCAAGTCCCTCCAAGTAGTATTCGGATGAATGGGATTTCTTTATAACGTATGGAAAACTAATGGCTAGCGAGATCCGGTGAATGAAAACGCTTTACATTTGGTTCCACTTAAAATTCATCTATTGTCCCTACACCATGTAGCTACAGTGCCAAGATTTTTTTGTAAGAACTGACAATCATTTCGAGAATTATTACGTAAATAATATTTGCAATCATCAGCAAAAAGCTCGAAAAAACAAGATAAAATTTGGCCAAGGGAGCTAATGAAGATAGTAAATAGAAGTGGCCGGAGATTAGACCCTTGAGGTACCCTTGAAGTAGATATGTACAAAGGTGACCGATAACCATTAAATAAAACAATATTGAAATGCTTAATAAAATGTGATATTAATAGATTAAGTAACCTCTAAGGTAATCCTAGCTCCACTAATATCTGAATTAACAAAATGATATTAACTTTTTCAAAGCGCTTAGAAAAGTCAGTTCTGACGACATCAACTTATCTACCACTAGCGATAGAGTCTTCCAAATATTGCGTGTAAGGTGTCAGGTGAGTAGATCTTTCACCAAAAAAAAAAAACCATGTTGTGTAGGCCTGATACACGGTAAGAAATGTTATGCGGATATCACTATGCCAGTATAGGCGTGAACACCATACTGTATGGTATCGAAGATTTTTATAGGTTATAAAATTGTATGCATAGATGATTCGACCATTACGGGAATAGTAACATTGGCAATAGTTTTCGCGGACACCGCAATGTCAGTTTGGCCGTCAGGCCCATACTGCGTTGCCGTATCCACAATGCTTCTGGTCGATAAGCCCTACTCTAATGACATCTATATAGTTTTGGTGGTAATTCGATAGTATACATTGATCGACACGCCAGAAACTATGGCAGGAAAAACTAGTAGCATTGTGTCCTCGCCATTGTAGTATGTGTCTCAAGGCCATGCTGTTTCGCCGTTCCTGCTATGTATACGTGTGAGCAATACAATAGCTCCAGTACTATACAGTACAATAAATAACGCCATACTTCTGGGACTCGCTTCATTAATGTTCGGAATAACTAACATACTGTTTAAGTATCGGTCTTGAGACATGGTGTTAAACGCCATGCATTTCTTACCGTGTAATAAGACTAAAGTAAGGTAATAATAAGTCATAAGTCAACATTTCGAATATCTTGGCAAATGTTGGTATAATTGATATTGGTCTTTAATTTTTCGCTTCATAGTTATTGTTATACTTATGAACTGGAAAGACTTCAGCAGTCTTCCAGACCTCAGGAAAAATACCCGCAACTATGTACCATGTAAATACTAGTTTGAGTGAAAATTTGAAGCATCTTGCGCAGTCCCTGACAACAATATAGGATATACCGTCTATATCTGCTGACCACTTACTCCGTAACTTATTAACGCATCTTAACACATCACTCCCTTTAAGCGGTTGCAGACTACCTACCAAGTCACAGTCCGTCTTATAAAAAAATATATCCGCCTGGTCACTCATTGAAGTAACAACACTACTAAAATAATCAGCAAATGCATTTGCTATCATTTACAGATGAGTACAAGTATTGTTACCAACTGTATAAAGCTTGCTAGAAATTGATTCTGATTTTTTTTTGTCTATAAGATTCCAAAAACTCTTGGGGTTCCCAATTAAATTATTTTTAGCCACATACTGATAACTATTAAAAGCCAACTTAATTCTAATTTTAAGTGAACTCCGAAGGCTTTAATATTAATTCATAAGATATGATGAAGGTCTTGTGCAGTTTTTCTTTCTAATCTTTTCCTAAAGTTTACAATCAATAATAATATCGATTGTAAACTATGCCTTTATTAAAAGAAACGATTTAAAACGATAAGAAAAAAAATTATTAAATACTTTTGAATGATTTTGAATACTTTTGAATCGCCTTTCTTATGGGAATTTCACATTGCAAATCATTTCGAATCGTTTCTTTTAATCAGGGTGTTGAATAGGTTGTTGTGTGATATGTACCTGTCTTTACTTGCCGGATGACCTTACTGAACCCCTGGTCTAGAAGATAATAAAATTTATTACATGTAGCATTAGCCAGCATATCAACATCTAACTCAGTCTAGTCAATTTTATCTAGTTCTCTGATCAGCTTATCTTTATCATATTTATGAAAGTTGTCCTCGCCAACCGGTTTTATTATGAGCCTTGTTGCCTTATCAGTGATTGATTTAAACAAAATATTTAGCGTAGGGTGATGTTGGTCTAGTTTAACAATCGGATAGCGATTGTATTCAACTAAGCAGGTTGCTGATGATAATACTAAGTCACGAATTCAACCATAAGTATTTAGCATTGTCTTATACTGAACCAGATTAATGTTTAGTAATGACAAAAAACCGACGGTGACTTTACTTTCTAGAAGGGACTTTATAATTTAGGCGTCGAATATTAACCAGGGATAAAACGCCATTTAATGTAACCAGCGTAAACTTTTAAAGCTTGAATAATGTATCACTAACCAGCTACGATTAATTCAATAGAATTTCACTTAATGAATTCAGACAGTGAAAAAAAATAGAAACAGAATTAAGATTTGTATGTGATTAGAGTTTATATCCATATCATATAACTCATACCTATATGTCCTCCACATTAATATATGAAAATGCGATCACATAATCGTGTTGGATTCAAAGATATTCAACGGTAGCCAATTACAAGTATAGCACAGGTGAACTCTACGTACAATTCAACATTCGCAGTGTTTCTAAATCTTACAGTCATTTAAAAATTTTCAATTTTCATAAAATAACTCATTTTCATTATGTATAATTTTGACATAAATCTATAAAAAATATAAAATTTCGATGAAATGAATGTCTTCAAAATGTAAGAAATTCAGTACGATGTTTAACTGATATTATTAAGCGTTGGGCTTGGGTGAAGTCATTCTTAAAAGCTTATCATGTACATACTTATCGAAATATGAGTACCAGATAATTACTTAAGTTTTATGGAAACATATTATTGATTTTCTGCGCACAAAATTAAGCAAAGTTTTGTTGAAAATAAATAACAAAATTATATTTCAATTGATACAAATGTTTTTCATACGAAAAACTGAAAATTTTTTATTATTGTTGTTATATTCAAATAAGTTCAGAATAAAATATATTCATTATCAATTACATTTTTTCAAATCGACTTTAAAATGATTGATATCATGAAATAATCTTGAGAGAGTTAGAATTTTATTATTTAAGATTTTGTATACATTTTTTAAAAATAAATATCAATTGTTGATATAGTACACCTGACGGATTTATGATCACAGTGAAAATATCATGAACCCATTGTAGTTTTATAGTTAACTCGAGATTAATTCATAAGATTATAGGCAAAAAATGGTGATTTTGTGCAAATGTTGTACTGGCGTTAAACCATAGATTTATCATGAAAAACCTTTTTTGAGCCTTGGATTCATAAATTTTCTCAGTAGGTATGTAATAATTTTATTCGACATTCACCATTGAAACACTCTCATTTCACCATAAATTGATCAGGAACTCTTCATTTGTTTATTGTGATGTCACCGATTTTTAACTTCCGGCTAAGAAAAAAGTCTGCCTGATATGAAAGGGAATCAATTGAGTGCCACCATGAAAAGTTTTTGAATAAATATCTGCTGTGATGAAATCTAAGAGCTTATATTGACACGGTAAAAGAGCTGAATGTTTTTTGTCCTCGCTTAATTGAGAATCCTGGAGACGACCACCTACTCACAAGACACCAGCGGGGTCAATTCTCGCAGTTGTGATGGTGGGATGGTATACTGCGGAGATAACCAGTATTGAGGGCACCTGTGATTTGTTTTTGTGATACTATGTGCTATCCTAATTTTTCTTATTACTATGACTACTTATCGTTCAAATATTACTATACTTATTGTTATTACTATAATTACTTAAAACTAGTATTAATACTACTACTACACTTAAAACTACTGACTTAAAGACTATTTCTTATTAATATGACTATTATTATTAAAACTTATAATTTACTTATTTTTGTTTACAACTAATTTCTGAATTACTTGTATTATTTTTACATACTATGGGGATTATTTTCTTATGATAAACACGATTTATTTATATGGCTGTGTTTATTGACTTTTAAGTTTAAGTTGAACGAATGTAGCGAAATATAAAATTATATGGATGAACTGTATGAGTATGTGAATGCGCGCCGAGCGAAAATTATTTTAAGTCCTGAGCAGGCAAAGTCAAAGGAAATAAAATAAAAACGCTGATAGAGATCTCAAATGAATCGGTTAAAAGATTCAAGAGATTGAAAGAATTATAAAATAAACTGAAATACGAGAAATATTAGTTGAAATTAAAATAAACTCTAATATTTCAATTGTTCATTCTTTCATTTTCTATCCGTCCGCCCGGATTACCGTCGCTCGCACGGCTAAGTTCTCGGTAGTTAGTATTTACTTAACATCTTAAACGAATTCTTTGTCTTTAAATTCAGTTTTACAATTGATAAAATTATTTTTTCTCAATTCCCTTTGACTTTATAACTCGGGACTTAGAAGAATTTCACAAACAGTATACTTTCGCTGTCGACAATAGAGGGCGATGGAATTTATTCCCGTCCATATCCACAGCGGATAGATATAATGATAAAACCGCGCATATAAGTCCGTAGAGGCGAACTTAGTCTCTCCAAGAGGTTGTCCGAGGAAGACCATTCCTAGTCAACATCAAGGAAGGCCGTTTACCAGGAGTTCGACCGAACCAGGTAAGCGAACCTTTTCTCTCATGGAGGGTTGAGCATCTTCACCCAGAGGCCTTCTGCCAAAAGGTGAATTTAGCCGAGTAGATGGGGGTTTGTCGGAGACCATCCGCTTACCCTCGGGGGAAAGGAACTCGTGTAGGGCTGACGGGGAAGTCAACCAGACTCCCCTGAAGCAACCGGGAAGGGGTAGACCGCGATGTTAGGCCGCATAACTTTTGGTATGTGTGTGTGTGTGTGTGTGTATTTTGTGTGTTACGTGACCGCGTAGAAATATTAATAACCAGCGACATTTTGTTATTAACCCGCGTTAAATTAAGGATGTTAATTATTGTAAGGGTAGTAGAACTGAGCATCGGAGCTCATGTAAAAAGGTTTTTGTTTTGTTTTCTTGTTTAAATAAAGTTTTGATTATTGTTTATTTATAAAACTGTCTATAAATTAAAAACCCCTTTTGAACCCTGGACTCCGGCGAGCTAAACCGAGCAAAAAGGGGTAACTGTTTATTTGAAATTATCAATGTGGTGATGTATAATTGATAACAAATTGCAAAATTCATCTAAGTTCTGATTTTCTGGTATTTAAAATGATTTGTCATAATTAATTCGGCTTATATTTAATGTTTAATTAATAATTTTAATTTAACCCATTTATTTTACTCGTTACACAGTTAGTCGTGAGAAGACATAATTTTTATGAAGTACTTTAACAGCTTGAATTGCTCCAATTTCTGATGAAAAATATGCTCGTTGAGTTGCACTTTTCTAGAACATTGTTGCAGCTTCAAAGTCAACTGGATTGATTAGTGAGATGGCTAGGCTTGAGTTAGGTTCCTTCTTAAAACATGAGATAGCTCGCTGGCAAAGTGCTGTAATTCTGAGGAGTTCAGTCAGGCTTTTATTGAATGATTTCACTTGAGATAAGTCAATGAGATCCTACAGAGCATTTTGCGATGTCACCGAGAGAGATATACCCGGACGCGAGATAGACCAGTGAGCCATGATGAACCTGTCCACTACAAGCGTGCTCAATGAGTTGAGAAGCACTAATACCACGACATCCACATTTCACTGGGTTGAGTTTTCTCGAAGTAAATCCTCAATAAGCATGTGAGAGCTATTTTAGCCAGGCAAAAGTCACTGAGGAGTTTATCTAGAAAAAACGTGAGAATGTCGCTAAGATTTACAGTCATTTGCACATGTTTGTCATGATTTAGTAGAAGAGCAGCAATTGATAATTTTTTCTAACCAGAGCTGCTGCATTAGGATTTCCGCTGTGATTACAACCAGTGGGATTAGTCTTAGTGAATCAAAAAGCTGAGCTGCTTCTGATAGGATCGTTCTTTTAGTTATGACCAGCTTGAAAGAGACGTTGCCTTAAAATGAAAAGATGCCGTCGTGATAATGTTACGAGATTCTCCATATCTTCAAGGTGAGATCTTTGAATGAGTGAACTGGTCATACTTCTTGAAATGGCAAGCATGGTACTGAGAAGTTTGGATGATTGCTTTTACACCTGTCAAGTAGTAGGCAGGTTGATAGGCACATGTTTTTAATTGAGTAGGAATATGGTTGAGTTGTTATAGAATTTCAACGCCATCTGAGATACCATCAACATAACTGCCTTCGAAAGTTAAATCCACTGCCAATGGATAATTAGCGCCTTCATCAGAAACTAATTGCGTAAGTACATGACAAGTCAAGTATGGAGCTGATCGTGTGCCGTAAGTTACTGTAGTTAATCTATAGGCTCAGATCTGAGAAACCTTATCCAGCCAGAGAATGCGCTAAAGATCACAATCATCGTCATGAAGTTTGATCTGATAAAACATCTTAGTTAATGTCAGTAATAACGATGTATTTGTGTTGTTGAATATATGACGACTCATCAAAGTTGTCAGGTTGATTCCTTGGGCCAGTATGCATAATGTCGTTGAGAGAAACGTGACATAACGTCCTGCTGGATCCATTGAATACTGCTCGTAACTTAATGGATGTACTCTGATTACGTAAAACCTTGCGATGAGGAAGGTTGTACATGCAAGTAGGCCCTAGAGCGTTCACCGGAATCGCAACCATGTGACCAAGAGATTTATACTCTCGCTAAAAGCAGGTGTACTGTTTTGTGAGAAGCGTATCAGATGAGAGACATTTAAAAAAACTCAAAATCAACTTAAAGTTCTCAAGTCTCAAAACATCTGAATTAAGAGGGAGTTACTCAGTGTAGCGAAATGATGAGTCTCTGAAGAGAGTCAACTTGAAATGTTTTTAACATTCGGACTCAGCAAGACTAAGACGTGCTTCTGACGCAGTTTGTACTTCGGCTTGTACTCAGTATTTTGTGTAAGTCTCTTGCAAGTCGATATCATTTGTGAGATGAAGAGATCATAGAGAGACATCTCATGAGTGTCTGCAGATACTGGATCCAGCATTGCCCATCCAAATACAATATGAACTACCATTAGTTCAGATGAACCACTCATAACTAGATGACATGACTTGAGGATTCTTCTGAGCTGAACGTGAAGTAAAAATATCCCAGTAGTGTATCTATTACTTACTATTATTGTCAACTTTATTTATTTTTTTCCAAACAAAAGAATTTTAATCAAAGCTAAATTCCAATACAACTGCTTGCTAACACAACCTGTAACTCTCTGCCGGTTTTTTTTTTTGATAGCCGGCAGATAGCAAGCCCGTAGAGAGTACCTAACTTCCTCCTCTACCGCTCTAGCTTTCGGCCTTATTTAATTAATTAATAAAATATTCACAATATTTCATTCTGAACTGAATGATATGCCGTAGAATTCCTAACTCCGTGTAATATTTATTTCCCTAAAATTTATATTTTCACGTTTTACCCATCATTGAATGATAATTGATTTATCTAAGAAATCAGCTACCGTGGGTTAAGGGGAACTATCGATTTAATCCCGTTTCACGATCGATGTTCTCGTGACTTCTACACCTGGCTGAAATATTTTATTCTACACATAAAATATATATTGGGGCATAATATTATGATGGATTATGCCCACCAATGACCTTAAAATTATAAATAATTTCTTAAAACTAATAAATGCTAATTATTAAATATTTTAATTCATCAGTTGTGAATAACTCTTACACGCGCATCCATACACGGTAGCACGCATGTGCCGCTAGTGAGCAGACAGCTGTCTTGACGCTGATCTGATGAGGGAATGCTCGCAGAACGTTTTAAAATCAAAAAGAAAAATAAATTGAATACTTAGAAACTAGTAAAGAATGAATTATTCAAGTCGTTACGTCACAGACTCCTGAAGCTCAGATGTCTAGTTGACTGGATGTGAGCCTTTAATTTTTGGTCCTGCCAAAATTTTATTTAACGGTGCTATAATTTCTGCAGCGTTCTTAATGAACTTTCTGTAGAAATTCACCGTGCCAAGAAATTGAAAAATTGACAATGGTTTCAGCTTTTCTCGGTAATTTTTTGGCACGAATAACGATTTATTGTCCAAAATAAGCTTAATAAAAAAACAGTGTGATTTTTACCGTTCTGTAACTTTTCGTTAGATATTAGCAATATAAGTCACATAGTTTTCGAACCATAATTTGAAGAGAAAATTTCTTTTTACTTGAAAATCGGAAAATGCCGAATGATATTTGCCTAGAACTATTGAATACATCATCTTATTATAATGTTTTTAACAAAGCTAGCTTGGATGCTATCTGATTTATTTTGGTTAAGACTGCTTTCTGTACAGGCGTATAAAAACTATTCAGATTCACTCTGGTTAAAGCTGCTTTTTCTACAGGCCTAAAAATTGTTCAACAATAAAACGATTTTGGTTTTTCAATTTTTTGAAAGTGCAATACAGTTAGCTTCATTAAAAGAAAATTTGAGTTAAAATTATTAATAATTATGATGTGTCAGCCAAACTATTTTTAAACATGTGTGTTTTTAATTTCGATTTTAGTATTCTCTACCCGGCCAGACGAGCGATTTACAAAAGATGATAACGCAGGGACCAGTTCTATTTCTACAACTATTGCAAATAAATGTAAATTCTCAAGTTCCAGTTCTGGAGGCATTGATAGTTCCACAACTTCGGTGAACACCAGTCCATATTTTATGCACAAAGGTCAGCCTATTAAATTAATAAATTTAATCAATTTTATTGCAAGTAATAGAATACAAAAATTCTCGTAGCTATTAGCCTTGAGTACAAGTGTAGTAATTATTATACATAAAAGATAACACATATAAAAAAAAAACTCAATAAGATGACAGACGAAGTAATGGTACAAAAGTAAATACTGGGAAATTAAGACAATACATTAGCTTTAAGTTTGTGACACTCCCTGCAGTAGCCCTCAAGTTTTTCCAGGGAATTCAGGCTAGAGTCTTCAAAAGGTGATGGCGTGAGTTACAGCGGGCAATCGTGTATGATCTATTCCTTGAGGTATTTTAGTCTGCAATTCATGAAGTGTGGACAATCACAGATGAAATGCAGAACCGATTCGGGTGCGTAGAGCTGGCAATATGGGCACGTCTTCGTGGGGGAGAGGGCATCGGTGATACCATCAACGATGATATGACAGGCGTATTTACTTGCCAATCTTAGTTGCAATAGAGGCTTCAGAAGATGTAGAGGTGTTCTCTGAAGTCTTGATTCCGGAATCAGTGATAAAAATGTAAACTAGCAGGCAGTGGAGCTAAAGTATCGGTCTCGATCTAGTTTATGCATGTGGGCGCGGAACTTAGACAAAATAGTCTCTCTTTTGCTTATTCAGTACTTGGCCTCCAGTCTATCCAGCATATCATCCTCTTGTATTGGCGAGAGGAGGTTTTTCAGCTGTTTTACCCAGTTTAATTCGGAGGACCAGATGTTACTTAAAGCGGCAAATTTTCGCAGACAGATAATGGGTAGTCGGTGATCAGCCATGCCCAATATCTCGATTACCCAATCAATGGCAGCTCGTAGAATCCAAACTGCTGTGTGATCGGGGCACAATTCGTAACGAATGACGTACCCAGGTGTGCAGGCTGGGAGCGAAAGGAATCGTTTGTAGAAGTACAGTTGTGAGGCTTCAAGCTGTTCTAGGTAGTCAGGAATCAAGCAACTGATATGAGCCAAGTAAGTCACCGTGGAGCGAGCAATGCTATGATACAGTTTGACTGCAGCTGACCAGTTGTCACCCTTGAGGTTCTTGGTAATGTTAAGTACAATCCCAATGGCCGATTTTCCTTTTTTCGTAGCGTGTTCAGCCGTGAGGTTGCCTTTTAGGGAGGTACTGAATTTTAGACCCAAGTATTCATAACTTGCAACCACTGCTAAATCTTCGCCATCATAGCTAAAATTTTTTAACTTTTTTGGGATCTTCTCACTCAGTTTACAGGGTAGGAATTGCGTTTTGCCGATGTTCACTGTTGAATCATTCAGACGACACTATAGCCTATTAAATTATATTTGTCAATGATTTGCTTAGACCAGCTTCTCAAGCTTGCATTTTAATCAAGTTTTTAAATTGTTTGATTGAAAAACGGAGCAGATGTTCTGTAAAATTCTAAATAATTAAAAGAGTAATAGAAATGGTACTCCTGGCTAAGTGATCCACGAGTTGGCCTTCGAATCACGAGTACTAGAGAAGCGTTGGTTTGAATCTTATTAGTTGTTAAATTTAACTTTTTAGGAACCTTTGAACATCTGCCTGTTGCTGAAAGTAAAAAGTTGATACACGCATTGGAAGGTACTGTAAAAGACTAAATAGTTATACTACTGAAAAACCCAATTTTTTTTATTTGTATACGGAACGAAGCAAATGGAATTTTCTTCAATGTAACATAAATCATTACCATATAGTATGATGACGCAGAACTTTTAAACCTATCGTTTACTCGCCATAGTAGTTTGCCCAGTTGTAAATACTAATGTTAGCTATGCTAGAATGAAATCAAATTCCATTCTTCATTGGAATAACTGCATGGAGAAAATGAGTCTAGAAAATATTACAATTTTTAGTATAATTTTGTAAAAGGTACTAATACAAATCAATAAATGCATTTCTTTTTCTATTTATTACTAAATTTATAGTAAAAATCATAAAATGCTGATCGTTACTATGTGTTCATATGAAAAATCGCTATATTATTACTTTTATAACTAATTCATTCGTATTTTTACGTTAAGTAATACAATTCATTTTATAATTCGTCGATTCTGATTCCGTGAAACTATAAAATTTAACTGAAAATATGCATTGAATACCCAACAGTCTGCAGAAATTACAATCTGTTCGTAGTGTTGCTCTGAGTGTAACACTGAGTGATTATGCAGCGAAAAATACTTTCATTATTGAGTTTATGTATTCTACATGCACATCACGGAGTTTGTTCCTGAAATGCAATCCTTTCTTTTATTAAAGAATTGCTAAGTTATTTATGTATTTCCATTTAATGAGATTGTAATTATTATCACAAAATATTGGATATTCAGCAAAAGCATTCCGAATAATTTTTAAATCATGGCAAGCATCTAAAACAACGTGATTATCTGGAGCATTAAGAACTGAATGGGAAAAAAACGACTCTGCAATTTCATTCATAGTCATTGCTCTTCTGAGTTTTTCAACATTCGAAGTATGATCTGCTAGGATATTAAAAGTCAATCATTCTACTTCAACCCCTACATCATACACACGCCTTACAGCTTCAAGAATTCAATTTATTATAGTATCTGTTTTTAAACCATTAACTAAATACGCTACAAGTAACTTCCAACTATTATCAAATGGGACTACTAGCATTACTAAAGCATCTTTTACTATCGAATCATGACTTATATCATAACTTCTTATGTATTCTGGACAGTCATCGTGAATACCAGTACCACTATTTTCATTCCCTCGCATCTTGTCATGTGGGGTCTGCTGAAAGACTTTCTTAATTCCCATCTTGTCAAAAATCAAAGTTCAAATCAGATTTTTTATCTTCTTTTTGTAAGATTTCACTTTTTAATTTCAAAGATCTTAAACGTTCATCTAAGAAACCAGCTTCTGCATCGATGCTGCTATACTGAAACCGAAGTACGAGCAGATGAGGAAGCACGCATTCAAGATTTTCTTGAACGTAACTGTAAGCCAAAGATGATTCAAAATGTAACGTAAGCGCGAAACATCGTAAGTTAGGCGGATACTTATATTTGAAATGTCCATCGTTGTTTATCGTATTTTCTCATAGAACAAGCTTATGCATGCGTGAAAAAAGCTCTGCAGAAATATGTTTTAATCCATGAAAAGTATACAAACCGTTTTTTAGATGAGTCTCCTTTACTAGATGCTTAACAATCTGTTCCATTAAAACTATCTTTTTCACTGCGTTTATTGCTTTGAGTCAAAATATGATTTTTAGTAGTTGGCTGATGGAGCTTGGTTTATAATAATATGACTGCTAGGTTCGGCAGTGATGCCGGACTAAGTATCTTCACACATAGTGTCCTCAAGACGAAATATCCCCAGAATAGAATTTCATGCAAAAATCATAGAAGGACTCTATCGTATTTACCACTGGTGATTTTTAGATTCTACTATTAGCTATATTGTTAATTATATATATTCCTTGTGTATGTTTCTATAAATTTTATATGTTATATTCAGTAAATATCAATTTCATGCAATGATACGTAAAACAAGAACAATTATGTAATCAACTCTGAAATTGGACCTATAGTATGTTAAACCTTCAGATACAAATAAATAAACAAGTATTTCGAGCGCTGTATGAATTATACATGGCTAACATCTTTATTGACGAAAATCTTTTATCCAAGTCTTTTCATTTGTTTCAGAATTCAGTTGTTCATCAGCAATCGATCAAAGTTATACCAAAGTAGATAAAACATGTATAACATCAAGCTCAAATATATCCACTGTATCTAAGAATCAATCTACTAATTGTAATAAGTATTATCTCAGTACCGATTCAAAAGTTGACATACTTCCAGCAATCGATAGCCCAGAAGCTTGCAATAGTGCTGCCTGCAGGTCAGAAATATTTTGTTATTTTAGTTTTTACTTTAATCGATACATATTCAAACATCTCAAACATAATTATATCTTAGATCTATTGATTAATGTGGAAATATCAAGTGTTTATGAGCTAAACTGTTAAGACTTCCTGTTCATATATATTATGTATTAGGGTGATCCGCTTGAAACAACTATTATTTTGTTGTTCCACATTGAATATGTAATTATTTGCAATTTTTTAGTAATTCAAAACACATATTGGCATAAACTTTTTTCACATGTTACAATATATTAGTCTGGAGTATATCAACACCTTCAAAATGCTAAAGTAACTAAATCATTCAATAGAAAATAGCTAAGAGCAAATAATTTTAAGCAATAGATTTTTCAAAATGTAATACAGATTTGATTTTCTTCAATCTTCTCATCAGAATTCTCGTTGAAACATTCTTATTCAATATTCAAACTTTATAGCTAACATAACTCGTTGTCAATACATATTGAGATAAACTTGTATTAATACTACAATTAAAATTTGAATTTTATTGATTACAGATTGAGATGGATATTAGAGCAGCTTGACCAAGGTGACATCCAAACTGATTCATTACAGTTTACCATACAATATGCTGCTACTGTACTGGAAAATGTATTTATTCGTGAAAAAAAGTATGCAGATTTTTTCACATTCTTTAAAATTAAAATTTGTCCTTTGTGATTCTGTCATTTCATGTGACTAATATTGTCGAATATTTTGAATTGTTCCTTATCTTTTTATAAATAAAATAGTTAACTAACATCACAGAATTTCTCTTCTGTGGTTGATCATGCTATAGACTTATCTGTTCATTAGTGAACTGTTGTGAACTATACAGAACTTTAGATACTATAAAATTAGGTGGAGATTATTGATATCCTGATCATGCAATTGGTTAATAGAAGTCGTTTCATCCGACCAGCCATTGATCAATATAAATTCATTTATAATCGCGATTCTTTAGCTTTTCTAAAAGTAACATACTGCAAACGTCTGATTCTTTTGTAGAAATTGTCATATCATGTGTTTGTGAAAGATATTGAAATATACATAGCTTGATCGTAAAATTAGCCAGAACTAATCAGACATTTTAATAACACCATATATATTCGGGGTTATATCGGGTTCGAATCTGGAGACAATGGTGGATGTTTTGACTCAATTACTCCAGGATGATCTTTAAACCAATCCTGGACAGTTCTAGCAGTGTGAACTGGACTGTTGTCGTACATGAATGTTATCGTAGGGTACTCTTCTATAGGAAAGATGTGTCTTACTGCCGGTTTACTGCGGGAGGTTATCATAAAACAATAATGTCGTCGAACTTTTTCTAATAAAGCTTATGTTACAGGCTATCAGCAGATGAAGATGACGAACTTTCGGGAGTTCAACCAAATGCTGTACCTTCTGAAGTTAGAGAATGGCTGACATCCACTTTTACAAGACAATTAGCCACCGTTAAACGTAAAAAAGATGATAAACCGAAATTTCGGTCAGTAGCTCAAGCAATTCGAGCTGGTATTTTTGTTGAAAGAATTTCTCGGAAAGTGAACAGTTATACTCTCATGCAGTTTCCTCCAGAAGTTTTGAAAGTTTTTAAGGTAAATGAAAACCTAACGCAATAATAATTTACCGTGACGAATGCGAATATTTTTCGCCACATACACGTTTAAAAAAGTCCCAGCACTTTAAAGGGTCTAGCGAGACCACCGTACATCTATACTACTTCTATATGCCTTTTGAATCTAAATCATATTTTATTTTGATAGATTATCCATCAATATTTTTTTTATCCAAGTGTTATATGTTAATAATTCGTCTTATACCCTAAACTGCATTAAATATCAGTTTTAACAATGTAATGCGGTGCCTTACCTTCAAATACATTGATATTTTCAAGCCCTTCACCCTCGAAAAAAGTGATATTTTGTAGTAACCTCCGAGACTTTGAGACATTGAAAATAATCCATAGTAATTGTTTTATAAAAAAGTCACTAATAAGTGTGTGTTCTGAGAAGCCTATCCTGACTAGTTTTTGGACCAACAAACTAGTTCTCACCGTGTTAAACGCTTTCGAGAAGTCAAACAGTACGAGCTTCATCAGCATTCTCTTATTAGAGTTGTATCTGATATTGTTCGTTAGCTTAAGCAGAGCTATTAGTGTGCTATGCCTCATCCTGAAGCCACACTCAAGAGGACCCGAGAGACGATCATGTATGTACTTAGTAATTTGCTCAGTGATGATCCTTTTAAGAACTTTACCGAGTACCGAAAGTAGTGCTGTAGGGGGATAGTTTCAAGCACTAACCGGTAAGGGTACTTTATTTATAGGCACGCTGAGTATACACTTTCAGGCCTCGGGGGAAATACAATTGTTGATAGATTTGTTGAAACGCTCAGTGATATGCGTAGCGATAGTGGGCATAGTATGCGAAATGATTTGTCTAGGGACATTGTCAACACCAGTAGCATCAGAGCTAAAGGTCAATAAAGCGCGCATAACCGTCTCAGTAAATGGTTCACCAATCATGAATTTAGGCCGATCACCTGGCTTGATGACAGGACTTGATGCAAGGTCGACATCGTTATCTGACGATTTAGAGATCGATGCAAAAGCCAGATGTAGGCCACTAGCACTGACAGCAAATGTCTTGAGTATATGACGTTAGAACAAGTCAAGGTTGTGAAGCTCTTCCCACATTACTAAACCACTAAAACCACAGAGTTTAGAGCAGTAGCATTCATTTCTTGCCACCTGAAGCCGAGCGCCATGAGCACCTCTAGCTGCATGGTTGGCCAGTAGCTCGTCCTTCTTTTGTTACTCTATCAGCGACGATATGAGACACGCAGGTGATGTTCTGAGTTGCGGAGGTCACTGCAGATGTAAGGAGCATATCTCACTGAGTCAACTGTGATAACCGAGCCGGTGCTGTATCATCAAGGTTCGACGTCATAATGTTATTGAAGTGATCTACCACTTGGTTTATGATGTATAGGATGTGCAAAGAACTAATTGCAGTTGGATCCATCAAGTTGACCAACTTTCTTCAGACAACTTCCAACGTTGAGGTGATATCTTAACCAGTTTCAGAGTAACGTAGATCAGAAAGTGTCCAGCACCTATAGGCCAATCATAAATGGTGTTCGTCCTGTCCACCATGCAAAGATCAGGTTGCGTTTCGGCATTTTGAGAATTATGCGTGCACCATGATCAGCTAGTTTAAGATTTTTGCTGTTTATAAAAATTCTAAGATATTCCGCATCAGCGCTAGGTTCAAGTTGATCAGCATTCAAATCACCCAATACTAGTTTGTGACTAAATCCATCCATGGCAGCACTGATAGTCGATACTAAATCTACGGGAATAGTAAATGGACAATGCAATGGGTGATGTGCAACTGCAACAAAGACAGTCAGTGAGCATTTGGTATTTGACTTGCATGTCGAATATTCCGGTGATCCAGGTGGTTTGGACTAAACGATTTGAGACTTGGAGGTGATGGTTGGATGTCAAGATTTCCGAAAGTATAAAGCAATGCCACCTCCATGAATATCGCGATTGTTTCTTGTGATATTATAGCCCTGGAGTTGAACTATCAAATCAGGAAACCTAGGACTCAGCTAGGTTTCCGTGATTGCGATAACATATTGCAAAGGGTTGGGGTCCAAGAACTGTCTTAAGATATCCATGTGCGCCTGCCGTAAATTAGTATTACGACAACAAACACCCAGGTCATAGTGTGACTCATTATTATTACCTAGAATTATTAAACTTATTCATTGCAATATCTTTGATACTAGAACTACATAATTTTGCAACAACTGTCCGAGGTGCAAATTGTTATTGAGATGCAGGAAGTGCCTTAATCTTAAAGATATACTGTTGGGGTGGTATTAGGTACACGAGTGACATATACTTATGCCCAGATAGTTTGGGAACTTTCTTGGCCTCGTTAAGTAGTTCGTGAAAGTTACCAGGTAGTAATTCATTTACATAGACCGTAAGGTTTACACTGACCGTAAGACACAAATATCGCCAATACTAGACACGACGCTAAGCAGCGTTGGCTTCTGGCTCAGACCTTTATGAAGGAGTGGATCTAAATTCACATCCTCAGTTGTTTGAGTGCGCTTTGACAAGGTAGATGATTTAGAGGATGAATCAGAATTCGTAGGAGAAAGAGGTGCTGGTAATTCAGCCAGGATAGATTTAATAGGATCTATTATCGGATTTCGTTATGCCAAGATCATGTAAGCGAAATAGGGTAGCGCTAGTGCTTTAGGCCTCTATTGGAGCAGTAAAACGTTGACTGCTGAATTTAAATTAACGCAAGATGCTGAACACAGTATAGCTAAGGCCTGTGGCTGCGTGTAATGTGCATGAAGGAAGGAGTATTAAGGACAAAGATAGCTTTATCTACTAAGTGTCAAAGATGTAGATAAAAATCAATTAATCGCAGATTAATACAAGCCGTAGCTTGGAAGATTTCTGGATAATCTGAGGACCGGTATAAGTGCACAGGTAGTAATTTGTAAAAAATGCGCTGAAAAGCAAATAAAGCAGTAAACTTACGAGAGTATTCAAAGCAAAATTATTTACGTTAGAGATAGAGAGAGAGAGAGAGTTTTGTAGATAAGATGTTTGTAAATTGTTCAGGGTATGTTGAAAAAACTATTATAGAGGTTGGTAGAAGTAATAGCAGTAGAGATAAAGAATTACACGTAATTAGATGTAGCTGAATTCAAGCTTTTAGTGCGTTTTGTCATCATAAAACTCGACTCAGCTACACGAGAGCAATGGGAGATTTTCATGGAATCATCCACTAAGTACCTCACTCACTCCAGCACAACGACACAGAGTTGTGTTATCCAAAAATCTGTGCATTGACTAATGAGTCCACCATCATCTGGACACTTGTAGATCAGATCGAACACGCAAGGAATGTGATCTCCAACATCACACGATGATTCATCAGGATTAGCCTAATCCTACATCACACTCATCAACTGGTCAATCGCAACTAAAATCATCCAGTCAATAATATTCCATACTTCCAACATTCAAATATGCAGCAACGAACTTATCAACGTAGGAGTAGCCATAATACTCAACAGAACTATCAACGTACTCATTAAGCTCACAAAGCTCAATCTACTCAACGTCAATCAGTCTTATTAGCTACATGTCTAGGTGACATCATTACGCAGATAAGTAATCATAAAATTAGAATATTAATTGATCCTGGTTCTAAATTGACTTTTATTTTAGAAATCATAGCGCGTAAATTTAATCTCAGTCATCTATAGCAATTCAAGGGATCGGGTCAGCTAACGCCGGTAAGACACGTGTATTGTTGGAGATCACATCGAAATCGAGACACCAACCTCAGTCAGTAAATGTTAGTGCTCATTTATTAGGTGGCTCAACCGGTACTCTTCCGTCTGTCTCATTGAAGTTTATTTATTGGAACCATTTGAAGAATCTACAACTAGCAGATCCTAACTCCATGGAGCCTAGTGTCATTGATATTACACACGGCACAGACTCTGTGGACTGATCATCCTACCTCAACTCATAAAAGGCTCACTAAACATGCCTATCGCCCATACAACAAATTTTGGGTGGATCGTTCTGGGTCCTGTACGTGAATCAGGGATGCAGTCTGCTATTACTCATCATCTATCAATCGATCAGTCTACTCAACAATTACGAGATCTTTCGTCGAGATTTTGGACTCAGAATGAGGTTCCTGTAGTCAAAACCAATATACTCACTCCAGATGAACAGGCGTGTGAAGAACATTTTAAATCCTCTCATTCCAGGGACTCATCCGGACGATACATAGTTCGTTTGCCACTCAAGTCATCACCAAAACTAGGAGATTCTCATCCGTCTGTATACCGATGCCTACAGTATCAATGCAGGTGCCTTAATGATGATGTGCGCCACTACCAACTTTATGATGATTTTTTTAATGAATATTCGGAACTTGATCACATGGAACCTGCAATCAACTCATTTAACTCAACTGTCATACTACTTGCCCCATCGTGGCATCACGGTTCGATAAACTTGACAATATCATACTGCTTAACCTTAAGACGATCACGTATGAGACAAGACCAGCACCGTACTTATCAGTACAAGTACTCCTGCAGCTTACCGAAGATGAAGGATGCCAATTCCCTCTGGCAGCAAACTGATCACTCATGGAAGATATGTTGATGATATTTTCGGTGGTGTAGATAAAACCGAAACTCTATAATTCATTGGTATCTGCGAGGTGGGCGGCTTTCCACTTGAAAAATGGACAAGTAATTATCCACGCTTGCAGCAAGTCAACCATGCGAAATTGATCAAGACTCATCATTATGATGATTCAGATGGTCGTCCCACACTCTTGGGACTCCAATTGCCACCACAATCAGACTCATTTTATTTGGTCCACAAGCTACTAAGATCAACCTCCGTGCTCACCAAAAAAATCATTCTGTCAGAAATAGTTCAAATCTTCGATCCACTTGGGTTTCTATCGCCTCTCATATTTCGTCCCAAAGTATTCATGCTGGTACTTGGGCTAGAGAAATCTGGCTGGAACACTCCATCGCCACGTAATATACGGGACAAATAGATTTGACTTTAAAAAAAAACTCACAGATATCTCCAAACTACTCATTCCAAGTTGAATCAATCAACCCACAAGCTCATTAATCGAAATCCATGGATTCTCAGACTGATCACAAGTTGCAACAATGGCAGCTGTATGTATTGTTTTGTAACAATTAAACCGCGGACAGATAAACCGTGACAGAATATAATTGGAAAAAATATCCTAATTGAAGTAATTGCGGTTGTGTGCGTCAGTTTCTTACATCGGCACTAATACCACAATGATTATATGGTCACCATCCCCACTAATACCTATTTCATTATTTTTCCGGTTGTTACGTCGCACGGTTGTTTTTTCTTTGGTTTTATTATCGGGAAACCATGTATATCAAGGTCCACTCAAAATTATCTGGTATAGAAATTACGCTTCTTTGTTCTTAAACTAAAATAGCGCCGCTCAAACGTCTCATTATCTCGAGACGAACTCAGTGAGTCACTCTTGTTGGCAAAACTCATCTCTCGTTGTCAGAAAACTCTCAATTTAGCTCAAGTGCAAACGTACTAATAAACCGACTCAGCAGTATCACTTACGTGGATCAACTCGCACCCATCACGGTGGAAAGACTTTGTCAGAAATAGTGTCAACAATTTAAGATCTTACTCGAACCGGCTCGTGGAGATTCATACCTAGCAAGGAAAATCCAGCTGATTGTGCAACTTGAGATTAACGCCAAAACTGACCAGCTCTGGTGGACTAGCCCACCATGGCTACTCAAAAGCTCATCATCCTGGCCAAAACAGAACTCCGGACTTGATCCATTAGTTCAATCAGAAGAAAAAACCTGGTCTTGCTCCTGTTACAACGACATCGCCACTATCCATTAACTGGCCATCACTAAAGAAGCCTAGCTCACTCACTCATGTGCTCAGAGTCACAGCAATTTACTTCAGAATTTATTTCTTACTAGAACTCAAGATTCTTCACAAAGGGCGAAATGATCAGCTGGTCATCCATTTGCTTAACTGATAGCTCGTCTAGACGCACACGGCATCATTCGAGTGAGAGGAAAAATGAAAAATGCCTTCATCACTCATCAAGCTGAGCACCCTACAATTTTAATACAACATCAGCCACTCACTAAACTCATTATTTCTGATGCTCATAAGCGTATATTACATGGTGGTAATCAACTCATACAGGTTTATATTCGACAAAATTTTTGGATCATTAGAGGAAGACAGCCAGTACGAACTCAAATATTTAACTGTATCACGTGTGCACGTCATCGTGTCGAACGTGCTCAACAACTTATGGGCCAGTTATGATCAGTCTGAGTTATTCCATCAAAAGCATTCACTCACACTGGAGTGAACTACGTTGGCCCAATCACACTCAAAGCTTGGAAGGTTCGAGGAGCAAAAATATCCAAGGGCTGGATTTGCGTAATTGTATGACTGACAACGTCAGCTATAGGTTTGGAACTTTTCAGTGATTATTCTACTGATGGATTCATAGTTGCCTTCCGAAGAATCATTAGGAGAAGAGGAGTGTGCTCAACACTCTATAGTGATTGTGACACTAATTTCAAGGATGCTGAAAAGGAAATCAAGAAGTTATCTACTCAAATAACTCAAGAATCCCATCAACTCATCGATCATGCTTCACTCAACACAATTACCTGGCATTTCAACAAACCAGCCACTCCACATATAGGTGGTAAATGGGAGGCTGCTGTAAAGTCAGTAAAACATCACATAACTCGCACCATTGAAGACACGCTTCTAAGTTTGAAAGACTTTCGGCTCTTTTAATACAAATCGAGGCAGTACTCAATTCAATACTACTTGAACAACTCACGGAAGCTCCAGATGACTCGGAAGCTCTTACTTCTGGCTATTTTCTAATTGGTCATCCAATCAACTTAACACCAAAACCTTCCTTGCTGGACATCAACTCATCTAGACTGTCTAAATGGCAGTCCACAATACAACGACTACATCATAATTAAATTACTAATGTTGTTCTCATCCATACTCATCAAGATTTCAACTATTCATCGATACTGTGGTTCATGGCAGGTGAAATGTTCAACAATGGCTGAGATTTGAATTACTAGTCATTACTGGAATTGCCACTTGGGGCAGCACTTCCCGGACTTACCGAAAATGCCCTTTCTCCCAAACTTACGAACGAAGAGAGATGGTAGAGGACCGAGTCCCCTCAATTTATACCACCCAGTGACCAGTCGTATTAGATAGTAACGCTCTAGGTGTAAATGGTACGGCAAAATTACCGATCGTCAATTTATTTGATGACAATAGATAGGGCAATTGATGTTGACGATTTTAGCCCGCTACAAATTCCTGTATTTCTATGAAAATTTTCCTCTCAATTTGTGATTTCGCCAGCTACTTGGTGTCATTTGAGATTTTGTTATTTCTTGTAGAGTAAATTTTGATTTTTTGTAGAAAGTGATAAACACAAAGAATCCGATTTTCGTAGGATATATTCTATCTAAGGTCATAAGTTGTTAAAGGTGTTAGTAGTACAGATTATCGCAAAAAAAATTATTTTTTTTCTTCATCAATTAGATCTTTTTCATCAAGAATGTTGACAGCACATGACGACATGAATTTGAATATTTCGCCCAACTATAATATTAGTTTTTCCGCTTTTATAGATTTGTGTGTTTCAAAAGTGAAAATAATATCACAGTCTAAACTCGTTATAACCAAGGGTGAAGGATTTCGAAGGAAAAAGGTCGGACAGTAAAAAAATGATATATTAGGAAAATATTCAAATACTAATTAACAACACTTTTCTGAAACAATTCTGCAAATATTATGCTCTTACTTGAACAAGTGCATGAAATATTTTTATGTCAAAACATCACAAATATAATTCTTACAGAATATAGACGATTGGTCATTCGACGCATTTTCTCTGGACGATGTGGCACAAGGTTCACCTTTGAAGTTTATCGGATATTTTTTACTCAATCGCTACGGTTTAATTCGGAAATTCAAAATTCCACCTCAAGTGTTAGAAAACTTTCTGACTAAAATTGAAGAAGGATACTGCCATCATAAAAATCCTTATCATAATAATCTTCACGCCACAGACGTCACACAAACTATGCATCATATTCTTTGTACAATCGGATTAATGGTATGGAATGAATCCCAATCACTATATATTTAATTTTTTTACAAAAAATATATTAATAATTCCACTTAATGAACAATTTTTTTACATAGAGTTGGCTAACAGAACTCGAAATATTTGCTGCTCTAATCGCTGCAATCATCCATGACTATGAACATACAGGAACTACCAATAATTTTCACGTCATGGCTGGTAGTGACACAGCACTTTTGTATAATGATCGAGCAGTACTGGAGAATCATCATGTGTCAGCGACATTTCGGTAGGATTTTATTTATATATCTAGCATTCGATAAGTCATTTTGTTTTTTAGTTTATTCACTACTAACTTATACATTTGTTGACATTATTGAAGAAAGAATTTTTTTCTTATATCTTACAAACTGTGGTGCATTATTGAATTTAGAACGAACATTAATTGTTTGCGTCCATTAATGTTTCAATTTTGTTAGATTGAATGGAGCAAAAACTATTGCGAAGTAAATTGTCGTTGTCGTCCTTCTAGAGTTTCAAATGCCGTGATGTAACCATTTTGAATTTATTAGATACTCTACAGAGTATACCGTTATCAGAAACAGATATGGAATAATCTTTTGCAAATAAAATTGAGATGGAGTCTAAAATTTGAGTCTTAGAACCCTTTCAAGATCTAGTCTCTATCAATTAAGCATCACTGACTTTAGTTGGCAACGTATGCTCACGAATTGAGTGATCTTTTTAAGAATAACACTTATTATGTTAACGAACTATATGAAGATTAAGAAAATATTATCTTTAATCCATTCGATTAATTTATGCATTTTTTTCTTTATTTATTAATATAGTTAGTCAAATTTTACCTGACAATTGGATTGTAAATTAAATTCTGAAATTTGGAACAATCATAAAATCGGTAAAAATGAATCAGCATTCACACGCTTATTTTATCAGTTTCAACGTGCAGTATGGAATCCAACCAATTTGAGATTTATTTTAGCAATTAGCTATTGAACAGAAGTTTTAGTTATTTTAAAAGTAAAACTCCCATAAAACCCTTGCCAATTTTTGGGCACATTTAAAAACATCATGAATCGGTTAAAAAGTCGTCAATTCACAGTAAAATTATGCTACCAAAGAAAGCCGTACATGTATGATTCAACTGTAGACATTCTACGATAAATAACTCGTGTGTTTGAGTAAATTTTGCGTAACACAATGGTGATCGATTGACTATGAAAATGACTTCCAAAAAAAACACGATTTCATAGTTCTGTTTTTATTATCATGACATATTTCATTCGTGAAAAACTCATCTTATCGCGATAAGTTCACTGTGGTTTTTGTCACTAAGCTGTGGTTTTTATGGTAATTCACGGAATGTTGACAGTGACTTGACTGTCAATCAACGGTGGGTCGCTAAAAACCGAGACACGTGTAACGCTACGTTCTCTCCACAGTACGTGGCTCGAAAATCTTAAGTATAAAACCTAAATAATATACTATTTATTAGCTAAAATAACAAGCCTCTATGATTACCTTTTGTCAAACTGACATCCACCAAGAACATACATGGGTGCATTGCGCACTCAAGTATAAGGACTTACCTTGATCAGGAACTTGATCACTCGAGTAAATACTCGTTGATATATAAGTCAGGTACAAAGAACAAGATGTCTCAAAAACAATGCTCGCTAACTTACGACCTACCTTAAGTATACACATCGGTTATAATAACATAAGTACAACCGAATCAGGAACTAGATTTAACTTCCAGTCACGTGCGCATTGATTCGACATGCAAATAAATACCTGATACAACTAATATTAATAATATTTAAGAAGGCTGATCATTTATAATTATCATACGACCAGAAGCAGCAACTTAACAACATCAATTTTACATAGCTCAGAGCACTTATAAATTTGATACAAAACGTCTAGATCCTGCATCGCGAGAACCAAGAGTGAATTATCTTCCAAATTGTTGATTCTGGTTACTGAAAGCAGAGTATATCAACGGCATAGCACCTAGGAAAATTCCAGGGCTCTTTGTCGCTGTGGTCCGCTTCCCTCTCAGAGATGGCCTCATGTAGGCCAAACTGGCCTCATTTCAAGTGATTCATTTACGAATAACCTTCGGTTTGGCACTGCAAAAGCTGTATTCTCTTTAATTGATTCTTCTAGTAGTATCTGTCAATATCCTTAAGGTTAATGAATGAAGAATAATTAGACTTTTTCTAGTAGTTCAGTGTGGCTGGCATTTATGGTAATGGATATGCATACTTAGTCGTCACCTCATTTATTTGTTAGAAATCAGTACATAATCGATACTTTTGATTTTCCATTCTTATCAGCCTCACTGGAGATGTTCAGGGACTATTAGATGATTCGGTAACGTTTTCTTCGATCACCCTATGAACTTCTCCGTCCGAGATAGCTTGCGTTGACGAGTTTTTCGACACATACCGAAATTTAACGGAACCCGACGTTTTTAGTTTTATTTCATATTTTATGAGGTCCGAGGATCCTTTTGCATTATTGACCCGTTTGATTTCCTCCTTGATCCTTTTCAACATACATTCCTTCATTTTTTCTTTTTCTTCACCCACCTGTTCCTCTTTCTCTGGTTCTTTCGGATCCTTATTGCCTTGCTCATCTTTGTCACTACTTTCGTTCTGCATTATGTAAGCCTCTGGCTACCTGGTTTTTTTCTAAGGTGGTTTTTATTAGAACTTAAAACTTAAACGAGTTAATATGGTCATGTGAATGATCATTGGCTTTGCGATCGTTGGTATGGTACTAAACTGACAAATTCTTTTATTACTTCCAGTCTCGACTGCTAATAGAACGTTGTCGGTAATGGGTAGACTACTGCTCTTGGCCTGGGTGGCTGCATAACTAAATGGTTGATACTGCATTTCTGTCCTACTTCTCCTTATCCAGTCTTATATTTCGTAGTTGATGCTAGATCACATAGCCCCTTAATCAATTGAAACTACAAATGTTTTACCTTTCGTTGTGACATTTGTGTAAATTCGATCATCCGGCTCTTAGAAGTAGTGATCTCTATAGCTTATTCACATTTTATCTACTTTTGACTGGCTATTGGTAGCCCTGGGTTGTTCGGTCGTCACATATTCTGACGATTCTGCTGCTCCTGTTGGTTCTATGAAACTCATGCCTGAAAATTGTCCTGTGATGTAGCTGTTGATTGGAAGATTCTGCCACCCATGTGTTGTTGCTGCTGGGGCATGATAGTCTGTGCGTCATTCCTGCCAGTCTCTTGCCAGTTTTCCACCCTCAGCCACGTGCAATCTTTTGAAAGACGTCCACATCTGATGCAAAATTTCTTCCATAGATTCTGGCAATTGTCACTGTAATGACCCTTCTGCCTGCAACGCTAGCATAATTGGTAAGTGGGGATGATTGGAAAATGAGGTTGATTGATTGAGCTAACTTCCTCGGACGTTTTTTTCTGTGTGGGCTTGTACATAACATCTTGCATTAACGTGTCATGAGTTTGTGTTGGTGGTTAATCGGTTTTCTCTTGAGCAAAAACTCTTTCATAGTGATTCATGAGTTGAATGAGGTCTTGTACACTGTTTACGTCACTTCGTCTTATGTAGTGTTGATAGTTCGACTTTAAATTATAACATAATCTATCTCATTTACTGTATCCCAGTTTCTCGAGCTCAGTTTATCATATCTATACCACAGAAGCACATTGTCTTCCAGCAACAATGCTATACATACAAGAAGTATACCATTTCACTCGGTCTTTAATTTTGACCTTGAATTTGGGTCTGGATTAATTGCATGACCCTGTGCCCTATCTTGTTCGATTTGTTCTTGTAGTCTGACCATTTAAGCTCTCAGCTCAGTAATTTGGTTGTGTCACTATTCTTGCGCAAAGCCCTGCAGTTGCTCTCTCTCTCTCTCTCTCTCTCTCTCTCTCTCTCTCTCTCTCTCTCTCTCTCGTTCTTGTTTTGTTCGGCGGATTTGCTCTGTTAGTCGTCTTTGCTCTGCCTCCTCTGCTCCTCTAGGTGACTGTCGTTGTCGATCTGTTCCTTATTCTGTCATCCATTGCTGTTGCTCTGTTACTCAAAACTGTTCTATCAGTCACTGCATTGCCTCGAATTTTGTTTCTAATGCCTATCTTTATATTCTCTCGACCTCTTTTTGACGTTGCTCATAAAGTAGTCTCGTAGTTCTTCGTAAGCTGTGGCAGCGGCTGGATGTTGTTCTATTTATCGGTCTCTTGGTGTTAACGGGTTCAGACCCAACCTATTTCTTGTCCTGAAGAGATTTCATTTGCTGGTTCTCTTCTGGCTTTGTGAGCTAGTTGGTCATCTCACTGAGTATTACTGGAGCTGGTGGGTCTATTTCTGTTCAGTTGGGGCAACAACGGAGCACAGGTGCCTATGATCCGTATTTGGTACGCCGTTCACTCTGGAGCTGCCCCATGTGTTAATAGTCAGGATGCCAGTACCCCTTGTATTATTTATAATACAAGTAGCTATGCTGCTCTCTGACGTAGTCTCTCGTTGTCGTAGTCTCTGCTTGGCTCGTTGTACTACTCTTGATGTTAAGAAGTACCCTCCCTTCAATGTCTCATAGCTAATAGTGAGTATATCTTCTATGCTGTAGTCTCAACTTAGCTTTGTACTACTTCCAATGTTGGGTAGTACTTTGCAGTACTCTCTTTCCTGTAATTAGAACACCAATACCCTCTGAATTGTAAGTGAAGCGCCAGTGCCCTCTGGCTTATGAGTAGAGCACCAATATCCTTTAATGGCCTCCTCGTGGATTTCCCGTGAAGCGACTGCTAGGTTGTATCTGTAACACGTGGACCTTATACCGGTACCCTCATACTTAGTGCACTGTCCATGGGGAAGACTACTGCTATGTCAAAAACAATATAATATCTTTAGAAAATATGTATTAAGGATGTTGTACAGGGTATACTGCACCACTTCCAGTCGGTACTTGCCAATTAGCTCACTGAAGTTCACTTTGTAGCAGAAGAGTGCTGAATGACGAAATCGATCTCAGATTTCATTGATAAAAAATCTACTATAACAATCTTTGCACGAGAAGCATCTGTGCTCTAGCGGCGAGCGCTAAACTATTTTGACGGTGATGGTAGATTCGTAAGAACGTAAAAAAAATTTGTGTCAAATTTCAAGTCGTTAAGTCCCAAAATGATAAAACAGGTGTATAAATATCTTTGACCCTACCCCAACCTTCCTTGAAGTTGGTTTCCGGAAAAAAAGCGATTACACGGAGAGAACAATATCGCCAGAATGACTATCCAATGTATCCTCAAATGACGTATCGTCAGAATAACGATTCGTATACCTAATTTAGAAATACTCTCATATTAATTTAATAATCTATAGTATCGTTGAAATAAAGATACGTATTTGGGTTAGGTTAAGTATTCGTTTATTTAATTTAACAATACGATGAATAGCCTTTGTAACGATATGTAGTTTCGTTGATATAGGTATCTGCATCGCCAGCGTGAGGATCCGTATAGCTAAATTGGCTATACATATCATCGTTCTCGGTTGCCGGATGCCTAAATACAGAGTTTGCGCAATAGTCATGTCAGCGATTCATAAAATGCCTAAAATAAGGATACGGATCGTCATTTTGACGATCCACTGTAAGGATACTCTGTATAGCTGAATTGGCTATACGGCGTATTGTTAAGTAAGATGATTATACAGCGTATAGCCAGAATAGCGATACGTATACTTAATCTGGGGATATTTTTCTCTCCGTGTATGGCAGTTTTGCAAGCATCTGAGAAAAGTTTGTACCAAAATTCAAAACTGTAGGATTTTGATGTATAAACAGTTGATAATCCGAAGTCTTTTCGACATAGCAGTCAGAAACGAAAATGATTTATTCTTTTTAATGTTGATTTTTTCTATAGTTACCATACGATTTATTGAGATGATACATAGTATATTTCGCGCGCAGCCGGATGCTGTTTTGATTTCTGCAAGTTTTATTCAAATCATTCAATCCGTTCTTGCGTTAGTAGAAGATAAATATATATATACAGACAAATAGACAGATAGACAGACAAAAATTGTAAAAATGGTAGAATTCGGATAAGAGGGTCATAAAATGAATATTTGACGCAAAATTTAGTAAATTAATCGAATACACAGACAGTCTACAAATTTAGATAGTAGTAGAAATACTTTATTTTTTTATCATTGCAATTATTTTTTTTTCCTTCATTATAAAATTTTATAAAATTTATAAATTTTATGCGGCAAAGTCGTATTAAATTATATGAAATATGGCAGAGGTTTATACCATTTCATAACTCTCCATGACGTTTTGCAAAAAGATTTTTTTACAAGTAGATTAAAATTTCACAGAATTTTATAAATTCATTTCAAATGTTCTAAAATTTTACAAAACTCTATAATTCCATAAAAATACAAATTATTTCATACCAATAATTCAAGGAGATTTTAATAGCAATTTTGTAAAATTTTTTTTATTCGTATAAACTTTTATAAAAATTCATGAAATTGAATTAAAATTTCATGCAATTTTGTACATTTTTATGTAACATCTTCTTCCTGGATACCTAGTTTTTCCGCATATTTAACTTACCCGAAGAATTACTAGCAAGAGGTAAAATTACCCGGAAAATGGGTAACTACCCGGACTTTGGCAGCTCTGCTATGACCTCTATGGGATATGGAATTCAATTCATTCACTCACAGGGATTTTATTTAGGTTTTATAAGCATTGAAATTTTTCGGGCCATATGTCCCTGACATTTTCATGGAATGGCTTTAACTCGTTTTAATTATTATTTTATAATGATTTCCAGTGACACTATTGAGGGTTTAAAATTTTAAGCTTTCTTTGCAAAATCTGCCTTATGTTTTCTCTGAGAAACGGCATATTTCGTAGTTAACAACGTTGTTTTCTTCAATCTCCACCAGCGTGAATTCAATTACCGATGATGTCTAGTACACATAAAAAATTTAATTTTAAGTTTTTCCTTCGTCCCACACGTAAAATTACATATAACCTTGATGTTAAATACCAGCTTTACTTTGACGTCAAATTTATGTTATTTTACGTAGAAGAGAGTTGCAAAGTTAAATTGAAATTTTTTATATAGATTGTGCGTCATCGAGATGTCAAAACTTGCCTTTAAATTTCTTAGCTCATGCTCTGGTTTCCTAGAAATGTCCCTTACCAACTTAAGGTGAATACTGTTGTCACTAACTGAAATGTGAATTATCGATAAGTTCTGTGGTCGATAATGTAGATTTGTGTGTTGATAAATTTGGACCTGTTTTCTATCCTTGATAATGAAAATTTCTAGGCTCAGATTATAACGAAGAATTGTATTTATTTTTAGAGATAAGATAAAGAAAGGCTGCATCGTCTCTTGCTTAAAAATTAACCCGGATACAGAGTATATTCAACTGCAGAAAAAATTTCATAAATGTGAGAATTATAAACAGAAAGAGAGCATGAAAAATGTTCTGGTAACGCGTGCGAATGAAGGAAAAAATCGTATATAATAGGGGTATAATCGTTCTCTTCTAGATCCAGTTCCCAATCTTAAATTGGGTTTCGAAAGTGTAACGAATCTTCAATTACTCTAACTCCACTATATTTATTCATTTCAGATATTTATACGTTTCTGAAACTATTCTTAAAGTGTTTCCTCGCTTGAATTTCGTCATGATTTACAGGTGTTGATAGGATATTCATAGATTGAAATGCGTCCGAATGTAGTTAAATAACATTTTTAGGGTTCACTCTTATTTTCAAATACGGATAAATATTAACACGAATGAGAAAACTGACTGAACGCCAAAGATTATTTTTATACACTGACTTGATTTTACTTATGCACACATATATATACAGACTATTGATTAGCAAATATATGCGCAGTTTCAAAGATAATTTTATGATACTTTGAATATTATTTATAAAACTTGATGGAAGCTGTTAATAATTTAAAAAATATATGATGTTAATATGAATTAAATATTAGAGTGACTAATTTATGTGAATTTTTAAAAATCTCGGGCATTTCTATGCAAAACTATACATACTAGGATGGTCGTTATTTTAGTTATTTTCAATTACAATTAGTTCCAAATTTTATTTTATATCAGTAATGATTTAGCAATTTTAGAGCCTTGTGAGACATTACTCTCCCGATGACTAGTTTATAGAGTATAGAGTCTCGAGCTATCTCTTGCAAGCTCCCAAAAACTTTTAAACAGCTGCTGAAAATTCTTATTTCTTATCTACAAGCTTAGTCCGTAGGACCCAAAAAGCACGTGAAACTGGATATCAGTAGAATTATCTCCTGCAAGGCCCAAACTATTATCCTACAGCTGCTAAGAATTTTCGTTTCTTGTCTTTTGGCAATTAAATGTTTCCAATATAGTTTAATTGTTTCATAAAATATGTTTTACAATTAGTTACGCCTTCAAAGGTTGAATTTACGTTTGCGACGTCTAGTATTTTCAATCTACGATTTAAATTTCAACTCGGAAAGTTAATAGACTGTTATATCGAATCATTATTTTCTTAGTATGAATAATGTTTTTTGGAATTATATATAAATCATATATGATCATAGAATACTATGCATGAATTTACAAGAGAATAAATGAAGATACAAAACACTATGCGATCTTATATAGTAATATATGGATTTATGAAATAATGTAGGGTCTATTTTCTTATATGATCTGATATCATCAGACATGAACTCTCCATATATGATCATATTTATTTTTTTCCTGGGTAGTTGACTTCGCTACATGAATTATCTGAAATTCTAAATATATTTTTAAGTATACCGTTAACATATATGGTTTTTATCATACGGGTTAGACGAAAAGTTTACATGCCGATACATCCAGCATCCCAACTGTAGCAATAGAAATCGAAACGAAGTTTTCTCGGTTATTTAAAACAGATGTAGATATCTTAATATTTAATCGAAGTAAAAATCTGAAAATTTTTTTCATGTCATTAATTGGAGCATAGAAAAAATAGAATGAAAAAAAAATTTTTTTTGGTTATCATCGATACTCTTTGTTGAGTGTTACTATTGCAGCACCCCTTTCTTACTTGACATAGTATGCTATTGTATTTTTAATTATAAAAAAAAAATTACGGAAAAGTCTGATAGACCCACACGGAGAAAATTTTGTGGTAAAAGTTACCATCAAGTTATAGTACAATTTTTGAAAATGAATTATATGATTGATAATATCATTTAAATTATTAAATAAGCAATCTTAATGGTAGTATCTACCATTTATATAGTAAAGTTTACAATTATTTATGATAACCAGAAATTATAACTGTTATTATCTAAAATAATTACTACTATTATAAAAAATCGTAATTCTTAATAACCTGATGGTAATGGTTACTATCAGCCAAAATAATGATGACCATCTAAGCTAATAAAAAATTAAAATATAAACGTTATAGTCTGACGCTTGTCTATGTGAAATTTGATTAACTGGGGAAGTGATTAATTTCACACACACACACACACACACACACACACACACACACACCCACCCACACACACACACACACACACACACACACACACACACACACACACACACACACACACACACACACACACACACACACACACACACACACACACACACACACACACACACACACACACACACATGCACGCACACATGTACATAACTACGGGGTCGCATACTCACCCGCACACATTCGCACACTTACCCGCATACATGCGCACTAGGGTGATTCAAAAAACGAACAAATTTTTTTTTTTTTTCCAAACAGGTTCAAAAGTTTCGTTTAGATAAAAAAAGACGCCTGTGAAAATTAGAGCTCTTAATATTAACATTAACATTGTCCGCATTGCACTTTTCTATTTCCCATAAGAATAACATGGAAAAAATTTTTTTTCCGTCTTCTGATTTTTAGAAGTAGCTAACGGTGCGTCATAGGAATAATTGGCAGGCATATTATTGTAGGGGATTGAATGCTCTACAAAAAAAGATTCTTATCATTTTTTGAGGAATCGACTTGTTCCAAAGTTATTTGAGGTTGAAGTCAAATTCATATTAAATTTTGAGATTTTCTTACTTTTCCGGCGAAACTATCAGACCTATGACAAAATATCATTGGACCTTTTTTGTAGACAATTTTATTCCCTAGAAGTTATTTTAAATAAAGTTTTTTTGAATTCCGCATTGTTTTCTAGTTATTTTTATTTTAATGTCAAGCTCTTAAAACCGATCAGAAGAATATTTTTTTATTTTCACAGGCGTCTTTTTTTATCTAAACGAAACTTTTAAACCTGTTTGGAAGAAAAAGAAAAAATTTGTTCGTTTTTTGAATCACCCTAATGCGCACCCATGTGCACACTTACCCGCACACCTGCACGAATGCGCACACTTACCCGCACACATACACACATGCGCACACTTACCCCCACTCACGCGCACCCATGCGCACACTTACCGGACACCCGGACACATGCGCACACTTACCCCCACACCTGCACACATACGCACACTTACCTGCACACATGCACACACGCATGCACAAATGCGCACACTCGCCCGCGAACATGCACACACACACATACAGACGGGTGCGCACACACCCGTGCGAACACATGTACACACACGCACACACATATACCCACGCACGTACACATGCACACACTCACGCGAGCACACACACATTCTTATATAGTTAAAAATTTTTACAACTTTGAATGGTAAAAGTTACCATCTTCTATCGTAACAATTGTAATTTTTAATAATTACAATTAGCATCTTCGATAGTAACCGTTTCCATCATCAATTGTAACTGTTATCATTTTCAATTGTAATACTGATCATTATCACTACTGAAAAATTTTATTACCATTTTAGATGGTTAAAATTACAATTTTTGTATTGTAGATACAATAATTAATTTCTCTCTGTGCATGTATATACTGGTTATGTTGTGATCTATTGATCTTTTATTACTTTTCGTAAGAACATTAGTCATATAAAAAAAATATATTTTCTAGACTTCTCAAGGACGAAGAATCCAATATATTACATAACCTTTCCAAAGAAGATTATCGTGAATTCAGATCACTAGTAATCGACATGGTTCTTGCTACAGATATGAGCTATCATTTTCAGCAACTCAAGAACATGAAAAATCTACTTAGCCTTGCTGAACCAATTATCGACAAAAGCAAAGCCGTCAGCCTTGTTCTTCATTGTTGTGACATCTCACATCCTTCAAAAAAATGGAGTTTACATCACAGGTATTATTATATTCTATCTTAACAAGAATATTCACTGTTGCTACCGGAAAAAGCCTAATGATCTACTTGAATTAATATTTTCATATTTTCGTGTTAAATTTTCCGTGGTCCGTTAAAATTTATCGACTTTTAGTTTATCGCGACTTCCTGATTTGGCATATTGTAGATATTACAGGACCACAAAATAAAAAAGTACCCTACTTTTGACGAAGCTAATTTTTTTTATGTATTTTTTAACGCTGAATCCAAATTTGCAATACAAAAAACTCTTTTCATGGATATTAACTCAGTAAATAGTTGTCTTTAATTTACAAGCTATTTATTGAGAAACTATTAAGCTTGCAGAGTGGGTACACGGAAAAAAACGATAGGAATGATTACTGTGCTACACAAGAATGATCGTAAAGTATGTAAGAATTAATCTTAGCACATTACTAGTTCTTGTTATGATAAAAATGAGTCGTTTTTACATACGACTGAGTACGATCCAACATAGCAACTATTACTATATTCCACATTATGCCAAAAACATGACTGGTCAGGTATGTGGTTGATAGCAACAGCTCCTGCCCAGCACAGGAATGGTTACTATGCTGAACGACAATGGAACGCATTTGTCCGGGGAATCTTTCGCATCTCCACACAGGACCTATACCTATGTTATATAGTAACACATCGACTGCTGAAAGGAACCTGTATTATCTGGAATGCGAATGGTGGATGTGAACACGATAACTAGTCATGTTTTCGTCATAATGTGTAGCATAGTAATAGTTGCTATGTTGGATCGTACTCAGTCGTATGTAAAAACGACCCATTCCTATTACAACGAGAACTAGGAATGTGCTAGGTTAATTTTTTACATACTTTACGATCATTCTAATGTAGCATAGTAAACATTCCTATCTATTTTTTTTTCGTATATAGAGCGTAAGAATATTTAACAAAATATCAAAGAAAGCGTAGTGGTTATAAATCACGAGGCAAAGCGTTTGAACACAAGATGGCTTTAAGCATATAATGGTGGCATCTTCTTCCTTCGTTGCCGCGCGATGGTGACGTATGCAGCATGGCCGCCTTAGCGAATTTTACTAATAGCTTAAAAGCGCGCCAATTCGTAGCAGTTAGCTGCCAATTTCTCTGATTGATCGACTAGTAGCGGGGCTCTCGCGACAGCTTGACACAGCTATGAGAAAGAGAAAATACGTGATGGGCTCAAATAGTAAGTGACCCAGTACTATTCTGACCTTGAAGTCAGTTAATCGTTTGGGTGCTCCCGGACATAGCGGAAATACCCGAAGCATTTTAAACAAAGCATGCAGCTCACCGGCTTAACATGCTAATTACGGAACACGGTTCAATTGTTTAATTCCAAAATCATATTAGCTTTGAAACTCAATAAAAGCTTTCGACTGCCGCCATAAACGTCTCAATCAAATAGTCCGTACGATGGAAATCGTGGACGAAAGAATAAAAGAAATTTTTTTTTTTTCGTTTTTCTTGAATATTTAAATACTTATTGAATCGATCTCGTTCAAAATCTACTCAGCTGTGAAGCTCTATAAACTGCGTTGAATGCTGCCTCAACCATCGAAATCGGATAAAAATAGTAATTTGATGATTTTTTATTGATAGATGGACTATGCTGTTGTTGGAAGAATTTTTTAGACAAGGTGATATGGAACAAGCACTGGGATTACCATTTTCACCATTATGCGATCGTAATAATACTCTTATATCTGAATCACAAATCGGATTTATTGACTTCATTGTCGAACCAAGCATGCAGATTTGCAGTGATATGTTAGAATTCATATTATCACCACTAAGTACAAAAAGTAATGCAGACGATGCAGGTAATGATATTTTTTTCAAAAGGTGACAATCGTTTTAATCAATGTTTAAGCTTTAAATATTATTAGATTTATTAGACGAGAAAAAGATCAAAATTACAAAACCGTGGGTCCAATATCTAATTGAAAATAAGAAGTTGTGGAAAGAATTAGCTGTACAAGGTAACGTGATAAGTACTTGTACAACAGAGAATTCATTTATCCGTTAAATTCGTGCGTTTTACTGTTACAGATGCTCTTGAGAGGCCAGTTCAAGATAAAGTAGAAGTATCTTTTCGTGATGAATAATGTCATTATGGGATGAAAGTAAAACATATTGTTATTGATGGTCAGAAATCAAGTTCAGCATATCATTCAAGCAAAAATTAAACATACATCAATGTTTACCGATTCTAACATATTGAGAGTGATATTCTTCTACTTCTATGAAAATATTTTAAGTTATGAATCAAAGGGTGTATAATGCAATATTAAACTACAAACTAATGCTAAAGAACCTAACAATAAAAATGATTTAGAAAAAGTCTCCAATGCGTTATTATTACATAATTCAGAAAATGAAAAACTATCATTGATATTTTGACGTCATTTAGCTAGAATTCATTACATAACCTAGTTTCGAGACATGCAAATGATTTTTGTAAAAATTTAAGAATCCTAACAAATTTATACTCATTATTGAGTATATCAATTATATTATATTTTCTTTTGGATAAAATTAACACTAGTTTATAGTAATTCTTGCTTCCTGAAAATTAATAGACTAAGTTTGACCAAACTGAATACTTACTCTTTTTATGTGTCTAAAAAGTTTCACAAAGAATATATGTTATATCTATAATTAACTGTATTAATGTCACAGAGCTAGCATAAAGGAGTGACTCTATAACGCTTCCATTCACTAATAGTTTTCCTGCTTCCTTCGTTCTTGGACAATTATTTGTATTTATAACGTGAAGATTGAGAAGGGGAGGTCAGTTAGCGGAGCTGATCAAGCAATCATTAGGAAATGTTTCAACTAATATTAACTGAAAACAATGACTAAGCATATCATAAGGTTAAATTACTAGAATTTGAGGTATGTTATTTGAATCGTATACTGTAAATAAATAAATAATGTAACGTTTTAAGCATGAAAAAATAACTCAGGGATGAGGAATAAAATATATTAGTATCTAAGAAAAAAAATAATAAAAAAAACATTATAAAACATGAAATACAAAACATAAAAATAAACGAAAATGTATGTATATATACTAAATATACATATATACCGTAAAATTGCTCGTGAATAAAGTTTAGAGGTAGTTAACCGACATCACGACACCAAGAGGCCAAAAAATCGTGTAATGATTTTCTGTCGTACTACGAAGTGGGCGATGTCTGCATTATTCCTAGAAGGCACAATGTCCTACCTTAGAGCCCCTAAGTCAACCTACCGGAACAGACTTTGGTCCAGCGCCCTGCAATCCACCTTGCAGGGATATACGTGGCTGGCTCATTCGAAATGAAGCCAGTTCAGCCTATATGGCGCCATCTCTAAGGAGTAAGACAAACCGTTAGCTTAGATTTTACACAATGAGCGACAGAGCGTGGGCTAGCTCAACACTGTTTTAGGAATGACAACAAATGAGGGCCCTAGCAAGTCCCCAGGCTTTACGCTGTTGGCGTACGGGAATTTAGTAACCAGACGACATTTTAGAGAGAAGAGGATCACTCTTGGTTATCGTTTGTCGTGTACTGGACGTCTTTTGAGATTATAAAGCATAAATCAGCTTAATCTATTGTAATAGAGTTTGATATTGATTTTGATAAACAAATTGATCTTGTTACTAGTGGCTTGGAGCCGTATGAAAGTTGTGTACTGTCAAATCATGTAAATATTGTAAATACAAAAAGTTAATGTCTCGTAGGTCGAGTACACAGTGTGGAATAAAATGATATTATCTTCATTTCTATATAAAGAGTAAGAATTCCTTTTATTAAAATCAGTGTGGATAGTTGTATCAAATATTTAAGTCAGAAGATCGTGTAAATATCGTTCCTGGGTCGCTGTCACGTTTCCAGTCCGGTTTCCAGTCAGCGTTGTATGTCAACGAAAGGTTACTTGCACTTTCTCGTTCGAATCACCAGGTAAGTACTTTTATTTTTATTGCTCAACAGTCCTATGATTGTTCTGGTAGACGCCAGCTTGACCCGAAGTCAATAAAAGGTGATAAGATTCGGTGATTTCCTGACTGAGAACAGTGTTACGTAGAAAATAGCACGTGGGGAACTTGGTTTTTATGAACGTAAGTCTGTCTACATACGTATCCACTGCGTAGAGGAGACTTACCGTTTCGATAAATATATGAATATAACTTTTTTGCGACAGACACTTGAAATTTACGACACTTAGTGCCTATAGTCAGCAACTAAAAATATAAGATAAGATACAGCTTTTTGGTTACATGTGCGATAGCAAACGACCAAAAAATATCGAATTAACTCAACGAGCCATCTTGTGACAAAATTTATCATCATTTTAATTCGTCCACTTACCAACTTCTCTCTTATTTTCAAAAAATACTCAGAACAATCTTACCAAAATGGATAAATGCGAATTATAGCCTGCCATTTATAAACATTAAATATAGTACATTTCAAATATCTGTCACAAGGTGCCAGGACTTTTAAGCCAAAGACAGTTCAACCACGACAGTTCAACTGCGACAGTTCAACCGTACGACATTTCAACCGAGGACACTTCAACCGAACGACAGTTCAACCTAGCGACATTTCAACTGAAAATAACCTGGACCCCTTATTTAGGTGCTCTCTTATCACGGATTTTTTTCCGTTGAAATGTCACTAGGTTGAACTGGCGTTCGGTTGAACTGTCCCGGTTGAACTGTTGCGGTTGAACTGTCTTCGGTTTAATAGTCGCGACACCATAATTTCTAGTTTGGAATAATTATTAGACCCAAGCAAGAATATTCAGAGTTACAAAAATTAAATTAGATCATCTCAGATTAGATAAGATTTTCATAGATCTAATTGGGTCAAAACTCACAGAATTTCGAAGATAAGTATGCATGATATTTTATGCAGACTGTGGGTCTCAGTGACAGCAAATCATTTTCTATTGGTTAAAACGTAAAAATTCAATTTTTATAAACCAATGAATTATATTGAAAAATGGTAAAGAATGATAATCCATAGTTATTCTTTCAGTTTCCTCAATTTTTTTTTTCAATTTTATTTTGTATATATTTTTAAATCAGATTTGCCTCAATTAAATCTAATTTTTTTTTTTTCTGTAAAGAAAAAAAAGCATGTTTGAGCTGTAAGGGCTCATATTGCAAGTTTTTAAAATAGTGTTTTTGAGATCTAAGGAACGTTATAAATCTCATTCACAGGATAAAAAAAAAGGATATACCTGAGGATCGATAAATTAAAAGTATTTTAATATAGTTTGTAGGTAACTACAAAAGATATTTTATTTGAATGGCGAAGTCGATAGCTCTATTTTTATTCAAAACAATGTAGATGAAAAACCATTAAATTGATTCACTTCAAGTCAAAACTAGAAAAAGCTAATTCTTTCTGATTATGGATACAGTTTGTTTTAGGAAACAACTAAAGAGTCAATGACAGGGTTCGATAACGTTAATTTAAACTCTGCAATACAATGTTTAATCATAAGATTTTTGATTAGTTTATTTACATCTGGATTCGATCTTAAACCTAGTACGAAGGTAATATAGAACAATGTAGAACTTTTTATTTTATTAATTTGATCTACATGATGTTTTATAATTAATTAAATTACACTTATATCTAAATTATCACGCACCAAAAGAGTCAGTCCTGCTGATTAGATTTTGTTTTCAAAAGCTCAGCTTAGTTGGTAGTATTCTGGCACAAAGTCATTGGCTAAATTACTAAGAAAATTAAAGTCAGAGCAATTATTGCTAGTATCAGCCGATGGCGAGGATGCTACAGCATGAGTTGGATCAACATAAAAATTATTTAAATTATCATATGATTCTGAGTTATTTTCAACTTGTCCAACACTTTCTGGAGGAGTAATGACAGTAGCAGTGGCAGCAGCTATGGCTGTTGCCGTAGTTGTTATTCCAGATGTCGGGAAAGGATCTGGAGATGATACATAACTACTAGGTATATTTGAAGCTTCACCACCATGTTGAATCTGTAATTGAGTATTTTGTGTATAGTAAGTGCTTGAATATTTGTTTACATATCTCTCTTCACCCGGACTTGATGGTATAGATGGCCCATGAACAGCATATACTTCTGTAGGATTTTCTTGTTGCAGTGGTTGAGGGGGGATGCTATTATAGTAATGATGACCTGTTTGCAATGACATACTGTGCTGGTGGTGTGAATTTATACTTTCTTCAGATGTATGATATATTCCGGACGCAGTATAATTGTAGTTATTACCACTTATATACCCTTCGGACGTATGATCATTCTGAGAGTTAGGATAACTTTGAGTGATACCATAAATATTTTCACCTTGCATATTTTTATGATATGATGTATGATAGTTAGGTCCATTTTGCAAGTATCCGTTATAATCGCTTGAATGTAAATAAAGCATTTGCTGTTGCGGATATTGCGTTGAAGGATTGTAATTAGGCTTAGAAGTTGCATTTGTTCTTTTATTATGATTTGATAAACTTGCAGTTATTTGGTTATTTCGAGAATATAGTGGATGTACTTCATTTGTTAGTAACATACGTTGCTGATAAGTGTCTCTTTTACCATACAGACTTTGGGATTGATTATGATGACTTGAGATTTGAAAATTTTGCCTGCTAATAGTTTGCTTATTTCGATAATCGAAGTTTTTTGTAATGGATGGATACGCATTTTGTAATGGATGAGAGTTTATCTGCGATGCAATAGGATTATTCCTCGAAGTATGGGATGTTTTAAGATCAGTGTTAGAAAGATCATGGGAAACAGTATTAAGGGCAGAATTTACAGATGATGGAGAACTTTGTGGCCTTTGCATGTAAGCAATTGGATTAGATTGAACTCCTAAGGGACTGCCTTGTTGTAATTGAATAGATGCTGGAGTTCCTGGTGTTGATGATGGTGTTAAACTTCTAGTCGATGAATTTTGACCAGGTACAGACGGATTTACTCCAGTTGGATCCGAAATAGCTAATCTACTTCCACTATTTGTAATTTTGCATACTTCCTGAGTACAAGTTGATGGAGATTTTTTGTTTAGAAGTAATTGACTTTGAACAGAGTTCAAATTTTTGTGATCACTTTCTATTTTAATTTTCACTTCATTCATTTTCTTTACAGTCAATTTTGGGGATGCTATTGCACAATTGTCATTGGATTTTGAATCTTCATCAGCTATCAATCTTTCAAATGAACTTGATACACTATTTGTACTACCAATGCTACTAGCACCGTTACTGTTGTTATTAAATGTCACATTTGAACCCGAGCCTCTATTACTCGCGGTATTCAAGGAATTATTGCCAGAATGCAATAAACTATTATCATTAATTTCATTTAGAGTATTTTTTATAGTAGTTCCACCAGAAATATCACATTTACGGCAGTTTTTCTGTTCGTCTTCATCGGTTAGCGATTTATCTCCTTTAATGTTTTCTACGCCATCTGAAGATAAAATATCTTTCTCGTCGCAATCCTCTTTACTCAACGTCTGTCTTTTATGCTTCATTCGACGATTTTGAAACCATACTTTCACCTGTTAACATAAAGTTCCCCTTGATATTAGTATATATTATCAAAAATATACAAAAAATATTTAATAACTAAGTCATAAAGTCAATGTCGAAAGATTCTAAGGCAAAAGCAAACATTATTGATTGTATCTTTTCGTTAATAATGAACCTCAGTTCCGCTAATACGTTAAACAGTAATAGATCTTTATACAATGTAATGGATTAGCTTCGATTAAGACTATGTAAATTAAATGTGTAACTGAAAGACCCTCCTGTGCCTATATATGCTTATCAACCTATCTCCCTCTCCAATTCATCCAGGCCTTATGAAATACTACCTAGTCTCCATTGAAATGAAATTATAGATAGCAATTTGACCAGCTGCATGTAGAACTCCATATGTGGTGCCATGACTATAAAACCGAAGACAGTTCAACCGCAATAGTTCAACCGCGACAGTTTAACCGGTGACACTTCAACCGAACGCCAGTTCAACCTAGCAACATTTTAACCGACAAAAATCCCTTGTAAGAGGGCACCTAAATAAGGGGGTCCAGGTTATTTTCAGTTGAAATGTCGTTCGGTTATAGTGTCGTCGGTTGAACTGTCATCGGTTTAATTGTTACAGAACCACATATGTTTCAACTTACATAAATTATAGCTCAAAAGAGTATGCTAACGCCTCCTAAAAGATTTGGTAGACCTTAGCTATCGACGAGTCTGAATATTATGAGGAAAAACATTTTCACAACTAAGTGGTCGTGTAAAAGACAGTAAATCGACAACTCAATGCGCTAAACTAAGATCCTGGAAAAGCAATCGCAAAGTAGTTAACTGCCTAACTTGTAGATAGGTATAGTGAGGCTTCGTCATTGTGAGTCAATTGTTAGTAATAATTGATAGAATTGGTCTAATCACTATCGTACCTTCGTATTTATGAGAAGCTACAGTACTAAAATTCATTTCACTAGAGCGCAATATTATATTAGTAGAAAAGTAAATTATATTAATCGATAAAATAGATTGATAGGAATCGTTTTTAATTCCTCCATATTCAATTAAATATTTTGTATGCCTTGAGTTAATGCCTGATGCATGATTTACTTTGATAAATATGACAGATTATAAGACATTCGAGTTTGATCATTAGAACAAATTTGTTACGGAATAGAATATACGTAATAGAGTATACGGTTACCTATTTTATGATATAACAGTTATTGGATTTGATAATAAACTCACTCTATAAATGTTATACATCGACTACGCTTAGTAATATTCTTGGTTCTTGAATATAAAATGTAGAGAAGAGACTTGATACCTGATCATGGACAAGTACCCCATCATTTCATGTATTCGTACATCGATATTTATAAATGTATTCATACAAATACATGAAGCTATCAGGTACTAGTCCCTGATCTGGTATTACCCAGTGAACACGGCAACGTCACCTTTTGACAGTCAAAGTACTCACTGGGTTTCACTTCGATTTGTTGAGTCGTGCTGCGATTTCTGATGCCGTAAGTTTTTGGTTATGTCAGTTGGTCAACACAATGTAATCATCGAATTTCTAATCGAATCAAGATATTCATATTTTAGCATCGTTTGAAACTTTCATATGTTATGTCCACCCTAAATTGATTTAAAACTGAAAGATCGATCGAACTTACTTGTAAGTGATGGTCGATCAAAACTATATGAACCGTCTCGTCCTCCAGATCAAGATGTAGTCACGTTTTACCGATAGATCTGAGTACAATTTTTCACAGATTTTATTTCCAAGTATTAGGAATTTTTATTGTGGCGCCCTGTCTGGGTGCCTTTGAAACCTGTGTAACCTCGAACTTATTACGTTTCCGAGAGGGAAAGAGAAAGAATCAATCGAAATTAAGGTGGGATTAAGGAGGGTACTTGTTCTATTCGGACGAGACGGTTCATATAATGTCGATCGACCATCACTTACAGGTAAGTTCGATCGATCTTTCAATTATATTTTACCACCTCGTCCTCTAGATCAAGATGTAGCCATTCAGAGAGACGAAAATTAATTTTTTTTTTATTCACACTCCGTTTCTGACAATGTACCAATTATAATGTATAATTTTAAGCTAACTTATATAATTTTTGGTTCTTGGACAACATTGCTGTCACAAAATTTTCTTGTTGTAACTGAAAAATATTATATACTTCCGCAAACATCCTAGACTTTTCAGTCCAACCCACCATTTTTCGGATGGTCTCTACATTGAGGCCTTCCAATGCTGCTGCTGAAGCGGCGGAATGCTTAGTGCTATGAGCCGAGAAAATTGATGTATGCACACCACTCTGAGCTAAGGTGACCTTCACCCATTTTCTAATAGTTTGCGACGATGCAGATGAGTGAGGCTTCTTGGTAATTATAATCAGGTTGTCACACTGTGGTGAGCGAAGATCATGAGTTCTCTTGAGATATTCCATCATGGTCGAGGTGACACATATCCCTGGGAGTTCAGAACGGAATGGTATTTGGAGCAGAGGCTGAAATCTATTTCTACCTGAAGTTTTTAACCGATCATGTATTGTTATTAAAGTTTGTTCCTTTGCGGTTTTAATATTTTTCGTCTTTATCTTGGAAAAGGTCTGTACTCTCTGTGCCGTAGATATTGCCAACAATGTAACGAATTCCCTATTAAGTACTTCCAATGATAGTTCATGATTAGAATATCATGTACTTGAGTAACCCAGTAATATTTGTGGGTCCCAAACATAGTTATATTTTGAGGTTTAAGGCTTTAGAGGGCTGAACCCTTTAATAAAACGACTTACTTTTGTGTCATTACCAACATCTTCAAGAGATATGAGAGATAAGGCTGCTCTGGCTGTGTTGAGTGATGAATGTGAATTTATTCTGTCGAAGGATTTAGAGAGGATAGTTAAAATTTCTGGAATTGTTGCCGAAAAGGTTGATATCTACTGCTCGTTGCAATATAACCATCACTTCTTCCAGACTCCGTTATTCTGTTTCAATGTGCTTTCTGTCATAGATGCTATTGATACGTCTAGTGAATTTTCAGGGACTCCTTTCCTCCTAAATGCTTCGCAAATAATAAACCGGCAACCAGGGTTAGTCGCCATGCTAACGGGTGGCTGTTCCTGAAATTAGATAAGAGTAATTTAACACGTGGTACAAATTTGATCTTCTCTTCACATAGTAGTTTTTTAAACAATGGAAACCAACTTTGACCTCTCCATAGAGGTACTATAACCACTCCATCTGCCCTATCACTTATGATTTTTTGTCATACTTTTGGTATTAACGATAAGAGAGGAAAGGCGTAGAAATAATGATCAATCCAGTTTAGAGTAAAAGCATCAATGGCATAGGAGTCAGAACCTCGCCCCATGAAACGTATTTCTTACATTTATTATATGAATGTGATGCGAATAAATCAATTTCGAATGGACCTAGTCTATTTTTTTATTTCTCACCATTAGATTTATCTACGAGAAAATATGATGATATAAACTGACCTCTTTGATCCCTACACTTACAGACTACCTTTCGATCATTTACATTTTTAACTAATTTCTCAGCAGTTTGTTTGTCACCATTTCATAATTTAGGCTGTGGAGGCAGGGGCTGTCGTACCTTATATGTAAAAGGTATTTTATAGCCCCTGATTACATTTAAAATCACCGAATTCGAGGTCGTATTGGTCCATTGTTTAAAAAAGGATTTTAAGCGACCTGCTAAACCACTTACCTCTACCGTCGGTGGCTGCTCCGAGATTTTTGGTTCTCCCGCTGAGGATTCACACGACTGTGTTTTTTCCTCAATGGGAACTCCGAGTTTAAAGACGTCCCAGATGTCCGTGATGAATAATATAAATTTCGTGATGAATTTTCTTGATGAGATGAACTCTGACGTGTTGTTAGTTTGAAGATTGCATTTGTTAATTTCTCAATGGTCTCTGCAGATTTCAGAGCTTCCAAAAAATTCGATTCGAATAACAGTGTATCAATTTTACTGCGATTCTTTTTGCTATCAGATTGCGACCCATTAAAATGACCTGCCCTCTGGATGTTGAAATTGAGTGACGGAGATCCGTTAATATTTTTCCCGCATCGTTGAAACCAGAAATTAATTTTATATGGCCTATGTCTGTAACTTGTTTATTTTCTCTTTGTTGGAGTACTGAGGTTAATAAAGCTCCAATTGCTGACAATGATGCACTAATTCTGGACTGAGCTAGCACTTGAAAAGTATTTTTTTTTATTGCTGTTGAGTGAAAGGCTGACTTGACTTCTGAATTTAAAACTGGTGCTTTCATGGTCTCACAATTTTTTACGGGGGGATAGTTTTTCAATAATTCGAGTCTAGCCTCCTTTGTAAGTCCATCTTTTAATATACTCAGCCAACGTTCAGCTACAGCGCCGTGATTGTTTGGACCCAAAGGCCATTCCGATGACGGAATCTCGCCTAACAAATTTAATAACTCGTCATTTGGACATGCCGGGATCTGTTCAGTATTATTATCGACCGCTGGTTAAACATCCTTGGCGGCAACCACTGCCGCGCCACCTTGAGGATGATTCGAAGGAGGTGGCGTATCTTTGTCACCACTCGTTCCATCTTGGTTGACTTTCGAAGGTTGTGTATCTTTGTCACTAACCTTCTCTGGATTTCCTTTTCCATTGTCCATAGTCAGTGCGTCCTTGTTTCTGATTTCCGTAGGCTTATCGGACTTTTTGGTAATGGTATGAAGAGCATCTGTCTCTTCTATCATCATGACGATGACGCTTGCTTTTCCTGTAATATGACGGTTCACTTTGATCCGATGATTCGTATGACCTGTCACTAGACCAATCACTACGACGAGCTTCTAAAGTATCTAGAGCGTTTTGCACTTCTGTCAGATGGATAACTTTCAGCTGATCATCTGTCTCTTTTCCGATGACGCCGTCTTGTCTGCTCTCTAACCTCTCGTGTAAGGTTAAGTTGATTTAATAATCTATCATATTTTGACTGACTTCTTGACTGCTTTCTCGTTCTTAAATGTTCCCTGTGCTTTTCACGAGTACCTCTGGGTACATTTTTAATTATTGTAAACGTTTTGCTTAAATTTTGCCGTTGTACTCAAACCGCACAGAAAAACGTAATGAAGTCCGGAGATACACAGGGTTCAAAGGTATCCAGAAAGGGCACCACAATAAGAATTTCTAATATTTGGGAATGAAATCTGTGAACAATTGTACTCAGACCTATCGGTAAAGTGTGACTACATCTTAATCTAGAAGACGAGACGGTGAAACATAATTATTATTATTATAATTAATTGCCAAATTTTACTAAATATTAGATCGGTAATACCTCTTTCGGGAAATTGCAATGATATTGAGTGAGCTTAACAATTTATATTTAGACTTTAAGTTTTAGTAAGTTTCTCTCCGACCAGCATAGAAACATTAAACAACTGAGGAATCCGAGAGTATAAAGAAAAATAATTGGTTCTTGTTGATTTTTAAAAACTAAAAATTCGGAAGTAACCTCTAAAAAACTTTTGATCGAATTGAAACTTGGAAAATAGTATTTGTATACTTTAAACTATTCTTATGTGAGCTTCGAACTTCAAAAAAAAAAAAAATGCAAAAAATAATGTATGACCACATATGCCCTGATACAGCCATAGATATTCTGTAAGATATACAAAAATAGATGGCTCTAGTTCATACGCTTATAAATTACGATACATACCCTGAGTAAGCTATATACAGGCAGTTATAATATTCAAGATGTAATAAATCTATGGTACACTTTTAAATATGACTCTGTATAACTACAATTGTATATGAATTCATTCGAAAACTCTAGATGCTCTGATCAAGCCATGTATGGCCATGTATAATTTTTAAGATATTTACAAATAAAGGCTGCAACTTATAAAAACACAAACAGACAGAGAGACTGACATACAAACAAAAATTCTAAAAAGAGTAGTTATAATATGACTGGGTCCTAAAAATGATAAGTAACGCATAATCTAAGATAAACTCACAAAGTACAAACAGTGCCTACGTATTTTATACAGCAGTATTCATAAAATATTTTGTCGTCAAATTAGATCATACTGCGTTTCAGGGTTTTTTGTTCGAAAACATTCGGTTTTAATACCTGGTGACTGGATACAAATCAAAACCAATTTGAATCTGTAACCTCAAAGAGCTCAATAAACGTGATGCATTAGAAAATATATTCGAGCACAAAAAGCTCTTCGAGCTCGAAAACAGCGGGAAGTTTTCCAAATGTTTCAAGTTTCTTCTGCTTTTGAACTGTAGCAAGTTTCGGTGGGTCCATAAGAACTACTATATCCTAATTTTTTTTCTTACTCACTACGAATAAAACGTTCTTCCATTTTTCGCACGATCAAATTCCCACAATATTTAGGAAAGTATTGAATTTAGCTGATGACTATCTGATTGTTATATATACATAAGGTTTGACCATTTGATGTAATAAACTTTGTCCAAATTTCTACAGATTTTTTCATATTTACTTAAATCTGTAGAAATCGGGATATTGTCTACATTTCTTTGAAGTGGATTTGATTTAGAAACATCTGGATGGAATTCAGATCCTTCAGATACTTTAACTCCGATTTAATTGACTTTTAAGTCAATTGAAACTTTTTTCCCCTAAACTCATGGATTTTTTCAGTTTTATAGATGTAATCTTCATTTTCTACAAGCTCTCATTTTAGATTTAGAACTTTTTATATTTTTAATTTAAGTATGAAATGAGATAGTGTTATTATTTAGATTATCAGAAAAAACCAACAGAAATCACTCTTGAAACTTTATGAAAAATAAAATGAAAGGCTTTCGTCTGCCGCACCTGCCTTTCCGTGAGATCCAATGAAGCTGCAATCTCAATCCTTCTTGGACGGCATAAATATTTATTGAAATGAAATTCTTTCTCGAGCTCAAGTAGTTGAGTATTTGTGTACGCAGTCCGTAGTCTTCGTGGTAATCCATTTTCTGTAACAAAAAGAAAAAAAAATTAGATACGTAATAACATGCGTATGATTAATCCTGTATAAAATGAATTAATAAAATTCTAGTTATTACTCGTTAGAAGCCATAAGCGTAGCTCGAGTATTTTGTATACTACCCAGCCTCTTCAGTAAAATTTATGTTAGAGAATTATCCTTTATATATGTTCATATATGATTATATCTAAGTATAAGTAGCCAGGAATCGAAGAGCTCAAAAATGTATTCACACTAATGTTTTCTAGCTTTTTGAGCTTGAAAACAGTGAGAAGTTTTGGGGCTGGCCCGAAGGGCCAACCGACGCCCAGAATTTTTTTTTATATTTTACACTCTAATTATCATTTCTTAGCAGCTCACAAAATATTTCAAATTATTTTCCAGCGTGTGATAAAGAAACATTTTTTTTTCATGGCAGCTTGAAATTTGGTTTAGTTACTTCGGATAAAAGTCGAAAAAATAAGTTACCGCGTGTTTGAATCCACGAAAATCCATTATTTCTTTAGCAGTTACGCGTTACCATCCGCTCTCCTATGGGTCATTATCAAATTTATCAAATATTCAAAAATTTTCATCTCAATCTGATTTTTGGACTTTTTTTTTTTTTAATTTTAATGCAAAGCAATGTATGATTATTTTATTATAAATATATTATTTAACTTGTTCATTATATCGTATTTTACTTTATCTTGTTATAAAGTTGATGAGTCAAATTAGCCAGTGATTAACTTATATAATAACAATTCAAGAGAATATTTCATTGTATCATTCAATTATTATTATCATAAATACTGCACTATCAACTTTCCGGGTTCACTTATGAATAAATTTGAAAATAATTGAAAAATTTACCCGCGAGAATGTTAACTTTTGGTAACTTTTTTGATTATTTAATTTTCTAATTCGAAATCTTAATATTAATTAATAAACTTCTTAATTGATATTATTTATAACTGAATTACAAATTTTTTTATTTATTTCCTAATTTTATAATTTTATAAAATCACTCATTAATCAATTAACAATAAATGCAATGTCCAAATAAATTTAATTCTCATCATACATTTAACAACAGCCAACAATACAATTAAATGTTTTAGTCAAATAAACTATATAATTAATTATTCAACATAAAATTTCATCAAATTAATTAATAAGTATTTATTAATTCTCAGTAGTACAGCTGGAAAAGAAACCGAATATACATAATAATTCAGTAATAATATACTACTTGATTGTTAAAGAGATAAAAATATTTATTTTTTTATTTCAAGGTTCATTAATAATTACTGCAACAAATTATTGTTATTATTATTATATTTATTAGTATTGAAAAAGACCAATTTTACAAAATTTATGAAGCGCCATTTTATTGTAACAAGTGGCAACCATTTTCAATATGTAGTACAATGATGACTACAAATTCGTAAAACTTTACTTTCTGAGATAATCGGGCTTACTGTATTATTCGTCTGAATTAATACGGTTGATAAAAGCAATTACCGATGATATATCCGTCACAATTGCAATCTGAACAGCCACAAGGAGAGGTCAAAGAACACTGAAAACAGCCATTTATGATATTAATTTATTATAAAATAGTCATTTATAGGTATGAAGGTCTCTGTTCTGTAGGTTGAACGATATATCCCTTTAAAACATCCGGATCACTCGTAATATGCACAATCACAAAGATTGCAAGAACTAACAAAAAACTACAAATAGCAATTTAGAAAAAGGCTAAAATTTTTATAAATTAACATTGACTGGCTCAAATCATAGGGTTTTTTTTTTTTTTGTATAGATTGAAATTTTTTACAACAAAAGTCTCGTAACGCGAGCTTGTAAAACCAAAATTTTAAAAATTATCTGTCATTTTAAAAAGTTAAATAACTTAAATTGAGCGCTTTTTTACGGGTATCGAATATTAAATTATAAGATAATGTTTTGAGAAATTAGTAAAAAAAATTCTTGTCGATGTTATTGAAATTGAAATTATGAGTCAGAATTTAAAGTCTAGTGTTCTTAATTGATTTTTTTTTTTCCTGTATCATAACACCGGCACACAAAAAAAAATAAGTTCTCTGTACTTTTGACGGGACCGATTTATTCCCATGTATTTTGACCCGCTGAATCTGAATCCGAGGTCCGTTTAACCCGTACACCCTCAGATTTTTAGAAAACTTTGAAAAACCTCAAAAATACACAAAATCGACCGTTTTTTAAATTTATAAATTTTTTTAACCCTAACTAAGCATGATTTTTATGTATTTCGGTCCTCCACCCAGGTAGGAAAGAACAACTGGGCAAGGTTTGGACCAAGCCTTGGCCAAGCGTCACTAGGATTATGCAAGGCTTGGCACGTGCCTTGGCTGAGCATTGGGCCAAGGATTGGTCCAAGCCTTGGATGATAGCCATGTCCCAAGCCTTGGGCAACAAAATATCAAGCCTCGGCCGAGTCTTGGGAAACGAAAAATTGAGCCTTGGCCAAGGCTTGGGAAACAAAAAGTCAAGCCTCGGCCAAACCTCGGGAAGCAAAAAATCTAAGGCTCACCCAATGCTCGATCTAAAATGTTATTATTTAAACTAATAAATATAATTAAAAAAAAGTTTGATCACACTTTTATCAACATTACATTGAATTGTAATTAACTAATTACTGAATTAATGAGAAATAACGAATAAAATTATTTGGGGGCTACCGGGGTTCGAACTGAGATCCTTCTGATTACTAGGCCGGGACGCTATCCACTGTGCTAAATCTGATGTCCAAATAATCATGATTTTTTTGCTTGTTAATTATTTAAATACAATTTAATTTAAAAATATTAAATCGTAAACATGGGGTGAAATGTAGTTTTATTTAATGAACTTAAAATTGTCTGATGAGTAATGACATATTTATATCAATTTGTAATTTTATGATTTGATATAAATGAATAATTTAATGCAAAATAATCTGTAATCTAAAAAATCAAAAAACACGTTTTTTGGGTTCACAATAATGACAGATAAAAAATATCGAATTGTTATTTTTTATTAAATAACAATTAGTAATTAAGCTAATCGAAGGGAAACGATTTATTACACCTAAAAAAATTTTTTTTGAGTATTATAAAACCAAAAATAATTGTCAAGAGAAAGAAATATATTCTTAATGTTGAAAACAATTTAATAAAAAAAAAAATTATCATTTTTTGGAGAGGGGCCTCTCTGCCCCACAAAAAAAAATTTTTTTTTGCCTTCGTATCCACCAATGATGTGAAATGTAATTTTTCTTTATGTATATTACATATAAAAAATTTGAATTTAATGAAATTTCATCAACTTTCAGAATTTTTTTTTTCAACTTTTTTAAAGGATACCCCATTTTGACCGCCAAAAATAAAAATTTCATGTTAACTAAAGTTTTGTGCATAGCAATAACTAATTAAATGAAAATTATTGTATATCAAATAATTTTACTTTTTAAAAAATATCAACTCTTGATATTAATCGTATACTCGGTAGACCGTTATGCCCTGGTCTTCTCTGTATACATATATATAGATACATGCAAAGTTGATAATTTTAATATTAAATAAAAATTTAACCCAGGCTGAGGCATTGGTCAATGGTCAGCTGCCAAGGCTCGGCTTGACAAAAATTAAACTATCGGACCTAGCCTCGGCCGATCCTCGGGCCAATGGTCAGCGGCCAAGCCTCGATTTAACAAAAATTTAACTATCGGGCCTGGCCCTGGCCGAGGCTCGGGCCAATGGTCACTACCCAAGGCTTGGCTTAATTTAATGAAACCATTGGACCAAGCCTTGGCCTAGACTTGGGCCAATGGTTAGCTGCCAAGACTTGGCTTAACGTAATCAAACCATTGGGCCAAGCCCTGGCCGAGGCTTGAGCCAATGGTCAGCTGCCGAAGCTTGGCAAGTGACAACAGGGCCAAGGCTCGGCCTATCGTCAGCCTTGGCGATTCCTACCTGGGCACATACTAACCTGAAGTTTGTTTAAAACATTAGCCATTTAAAGTCTGAGTAAATTCCAAAAAATCCCAAAAAATTGCAAAAAAGCAAAAAGATTCTTAGTATTGTGATGAAAAAAATTTTTTGAAGCATATTAAAATTTTTCTATGTTTTAGGCCAAAATATTTTTTATATATATATCACAGATCGAACAATATGGTTTCTTTTATTTATTTCGATTTAAAAATTGATTTTTGTTATACCAAATTTTATTTTTTTCGATTTTTTGGGAATTTTTGCCATTTATTTAAAATTTTAGAGATATCTAAGCCATGGGTGTTCGATAATTATATGTGACAGATAAACATACATGAAAATAATTATTTATTTAGCCCTATAAAATTTTTTTCATCACAATACTAAGAATTTTTTTGCTTTTTTGCAATTTTTTGGGGTTTTTTGGAATTTACTCAGACTTTAAATGGCTAATGTTTTAAATAAACTTCAGGTTAGTATGTGGAGGACCGAAATACATAAAAATCATGCTTAGTTAGGGTTAAAAAAATTTATAAATTTAAAAAACGGTCGATTTTTGTGTATTTTTGAGGTTTTTTAAAGTTTTCTAAAAATCTGAGGGTGTACGGGTTAAACGGACCTCGGATTCGGATTCAGCGGGTCAAAATACATGGGAATAAATCGGTCCCGTCAAAAGTACAGAGAACTTATTTTTTTTTGTGTGCCGGTGTAATTATTGTTACTTACCCAATGGACGTCACAATTGTCTGCAACAGCATAGAAGCATCCAATGAATAAAATTACACGGAAAAAAATGAACTATATAAATTGAGAATGACAAGTAATATAATAATAAAGTGATCAGTAAATACCATCATTCTAAACAGTAATCAATACATATTTTCGTTTATGATTCAAACGTAAATAATTACAGGATAAGTATGAAAATTTATTGTCTATGTAAGAAAAATTACTATTTGAACTTCAAAAATCGTAACTGATACTTACAAAATAGACGACACGTATTATAAAATTTACTATTTGAATGTTAAAATTCCCCATATTGACAACCGGGTTCCGGGTTATAATTTCAAATAGTAATTTTTAAAGTTTTTTTTTTCCGTGTATTAATAATACAGTAGAAACTCTGTAAGTCGAACCTCGATAAGTCGAAAACCTCCTAAACTCGAAGAAATGTTTCATCCCCTTCCCTCCAAACCGTATATCTATTATTCAAATTATCCTCAATTCTAATAATTCAAAATGTAAAAGCAAAAATTGTAATCTCTTATACCTATACTGTTCCGTTGAATCTTTCGAAGCTTCTGGGTATCGATTGGTGAAACAATAGAGCTTTTTATACTCGAAAAATCGTTCAGGTCCTCGCATAGGAGACTTTAATAGCAAATATAATTGTCGGCTTAGCATTTTACCATTTTGAGTAACACGTCATAAGCGAACCCAGATAGTTGATAGTGCAGTAATTATGATAATAATAATTGGACGACACTCTAAAACCAAGTGTGTAGTTGAAATTAACACACTTGCCGAATAACATTGAAACGCCGTAAGCAATCTATAGATTTTTAACACACCGTGAAACGTGTTTTAAGTGACTACAAAAAACTATAGTTTTGTTTATGGCCTTAAACATAGAACACACTTAATATGTGTTAAAATAATACACTTGCAACACACTTTGTTTCAGAGTGGATACATTGGAATATTTCCTTGAATTGTTATTATATCAACTTTATAAAAAGATAAAGTAAAATACGATATAATGAACAAGTTAAATATGTAATATATTTATAATAAAATAATCATACATTGCTTTGCATTAAAATTAAAAAAAAAATCCAAAAATCAGATTGAGATGCAAATTTTTGAATATTTGATAAATTGATTGACTAATATTTAATAAATAGCATGTCGTAAAATAATGACCCATAAGAAAGTGGATAGTAATGCGTAACTGCTAAAGAAATAATGGATATTCGTGGAATCAATACACGGAAACTTATTTTTTCGACTTTTATCCGAACTAACTAAACCGAATTCCGGTAGTTGTTTAGAATCGCGGCTCCACCTATTTATATCAAGCATAAATCCAAAAATATTCAAATTGCCAAGAGACTTGTTTCATTTTCTGGCATTTGTCGGCGGATTAAAGATATAATTGCTTATTTAGTTGTTATTTAAGCATTAATAAATTATAAGTGTATACCAAAGGTATAAATAATGCTTGATTTAGCGATTTTGTTTGAAATTTTTCAGTTCCGTGCTACACTGCACCATTTGACATATTTTTCCTTTTATTCTATGCATTGACTCTTAAGTCAACCACCAAAACTTGAGGTGTCTGCCTATTTGCCATAATTTCTGTAGTTTCGTCCTAAGTACGTTAACGGACTCGTCAGTAAGGCTATGTTAACGTACTCTTGCCTTAGACGACATCTCTTACTAGTACGTACCGGTGTAAAACTATGTTGTGGGCTTCAGCTAGACACCATACTAGCAAAGGAAGGCGGATACCGTCCAAACTACTTGCGACAAAATGTTAGGTGAGCTGTTGTACACCGTTAGTGTATTGAAATAACAGAAATATGCCAATTTTCACTATACAAGAGTTCAAAAATCTTTGTAGCTCTTAGTTAGACCTTTCTATCGCCACCGTCCATCTTACGGTATTAATTAAATTAATTATTTATATTTATTAGAAAATTTATTAAATTTATTTTGGAAAATTTGCATAATTTATGCCATTTTTATTAATTTTGCACACTTTAGTTACAAGGTTCGGATAGATTACGTGTTCTGCCACACGGCGGAAAAAGTTTAATTATAGATATTTGAGGTTTTAGCACTTAGAACTTTGGAAAATGTGTAG